>NC_041384.1:307245906-307400252 GCF_002162155.2 Triticum dicoccoides
GTTAGCATAAGCAAGTAATATGCGAATAGCCTCAAGTCTAGCAACATGTGCAAAAGTTTCATCGAAATCAATTCCTTCAACCTGTGTGTAGCCTTGAGCTACAAGCCGTGCCTTATTACTCACCACAAGGCCATTTTCATCTTGCTTGTTGCGGTAGATCCACTTTGTGCCGATGATATTGTGCTTGCGAGGATCTGGACGTTTGACCAGTTCCCAGACATTGTTGAGCTCGAACTGATGTAATTCTTCTTGCATGGCCTGAATCCACTCAGGCTCCAGAAATGCTTCATCTACCTTAGTGGGCTCTGTAATAGAGACAAAAGCATACTGCCCACAAAAGTTAGACAAATGTGAAGCTTTTGAGCATGTGAGAGGACCTGGCGCTTTGATGTCATTGATGATCTTTTCAACTTGCACTTCTTTTGCAATGCGAGGATGAGCTGGTTTTCGTTGAAGAGTTTGATCAGCATTTTCTTCAGCACCATTTTCTTCAGCATTTTCTTCAGGTGCATTAGCTTGACGTTCTTCATGTTCTGGAATGAATTCTTTAGCAGATTCTTCAGTAGGAATGACATCCTCAGTAGCCTTGAACTTGATAGTTTCCTCAGGTGTTGGTTCATCTATCACAGTAGGTAGGTGCTCTCTTTGCGAGCCATTAGTTTCATCGAACCACACATCTACAGTTTCAACAACTTTGTGAAGAACGTTGTTGAAGACTCTGTAGGTGTGCGAGTCCTTTCCGTAACCAAGCATAAAACCTTCATGTGCTTTCGGTGCAAATTTTGAGTTGTGATGAGGATCTCTATTCCAACATTTAGCACCGAAGACTTTGAAATAACTTACATTGGGTTTCTTATCAGTGAGGAGTTCATAGGCAGTCTTTTTGAAGAATTTAGAAGATATACTCTGTTGATGATGTGGCACACAGTATCAATTGCCTCAGTCCAGAAACGATGAGGCGTTTTGTATTCATCAAGCATAGTGCAAGCCATCTCAGCAAGAGTCCTGTTCTTGCGCTCCATGACGTCATTCTACTGAGGAGTGTAGGGAGCAGATAACTCATGAGTAATACCAAGTTCATCAAGATAGTCATCGAGACCAGAATTCTTGAACTCAGTGCCATTGTCACTTCTGATGTGCTTGATCTTCACACCAAAGTTGGTTGAAGCCCTCGAGGAAAATCGTTTGAAGACTTCCTACACTTCATGTTTGTAAGTAACAAGGTGTACCCATGTATAGGGATAATAATCATCAACAATAACAAAGCCATATTGAGATGCTTCATTTGAAATAGCAGAATAATGATTAGGACCAAAGAGATCCATGTGAAGCAATTCAAACGGGCGAGTGGTGGTCATGATAGTCTTTGCTGGATGCTTGGCCTTGGTCATCTTCCCAGCTTCACAGGCTCCGCATAGGTGATCCTTGAGGAATTTTACATTCTCGATGCCAATGACATGCTTCTTCTTCACAAGCGTGTGCAAATTCCTCATGCCTGCATGGCCAAGTCGTCGATGCCAGAGCCAGCCTTCTGAAGCTTTTGCAAGTAGGCACACCGCTGGTTGTGGTCCTGTGGAGAAATCAACAATATACAGGTCTCCTCTCCTAAAGCCTTCGAAGACTTTGGAATTGTCAGCTTCCATAACCACAACACAACGGTACATGCAAAAGACAACAACCATATCAAGATCACAAAGCATTGAGATAGACATAAGGTTGTATCCTAAGGACTCAACAAGCATGACTTTGTCCATGTGTCGATTCTTTGTAATCGCAACCTTACATAGACCCAATACCTGACTTTTGCCTTTGTCAGCAAAGATGATATGCTTCAGATGCGACGGAGATAATGGAGCATCCATCAATAGATTCTTCTCACCAGTCATGTGGTTTGTACATCCACTATCGAGGACCCACTCAGTGGCTTTGGGTTGATCATCCTGCAGATGAATTAGTGCAACTTACAAACTCATATACTTCATCAGTGAAGAATATGACATCAATTCATCAGATCAATTTCATCAAGTAAAAGGATTGATAAAGCAATATGAGGACGTGAGAAATGAAAGTTCATTTCTTCATGATTAGCCTGCGTCCTATCAGACATGCTCAGGTCTCCAGCAAATTCTTCAGAGGATTACGTGCATCTGGAGACCTGACCCTACAGAAGAGATTAGTTCTTTTTCTTCAACACCCACATCTGAAGGGGTGGCAAAGAGTTCATCATTCTGCGAGCTCCATACGAAAAGGATGGCATAGAAGCCAGTCCATTTCATCTCACATAAGAGGGGTTAGAGTAAGCATAAGAGTATGCAGAGAAATTCTTCGAGGACTTATGGACATAATGATTTGAAGAATAATGCACATATCCATAATCCTTAGATCTTCCCTGCGAAACAGACGGGTTAGCACGATGATGTTCATATGAGGACTCTGCTCCATATGAGGAATTTGGTCCATATGAAGAATTTGATCTGGGGTCCCTATTCTTCACAGGTGGCGTCATGATGACATTCACCTGAAGATTTTCAAGGCATCTTTTGGGAACCCAGATTTTCTTCATAGGGGAGCCGTTCCTGCAGTTAGTGCCAACATATCTAGCAAATACTTCACCATTCTGATTTTTGAATAGATTATAGTTGGAGTCAATTGACTCATCATCAGAATGAGGAGATTCACATGCAAATCCAGATAAGTGAGATGGATCAACTGGAGGTCCCTTGGGGTACTGCTCAGGCTTCCAATATGTACCATCAACATTGAGTTTCCTCTCAAAGGCGATACCCTCTTTCCTAGGGTTCCTGTTGAGGATCTGCTTTTTAAGCACATCACAAAGAGCCTGATGCCCTTTGAGGCTTTTGTACATGCCTGTCGTGTACAATTCCTTCAGCCCTGAATCGTCAGTGATACTAGCAATGCCCTCAGATGAGGAATTAGTGACAGCAGAGGCATGTGAAGAATTTGAAACATTAGCAGCATTTGAACATTCAGGTGAAGAATTAGCAGATTCACGTTCAATGCACTTCAAGCATGGAGGAACAAATTCTTCCTGAGAAGCGCTGATTTGTTGAGCAAGTAATGAATCGTGCTCCTTCTGAAGATCTTCATAACTCACTCTTAGCTTTTCAAGATCTTTCTTTCTTTGAAGAAATTCATAAGAAAGCTTCTCATGATCGGACAAGAGAGTGTTATGTTGATCTTGAAGGGTGTCATACTTAGTATGAAGTCTCTGAAGACTTTCAGCCAAAGCTTTTGACTGATCCATTTCCTCACCCAACATATCATCGCTCTTGTTTAGCATATAGTGAGCTTTTTCTAAAGCTCTTTGTTGTTTAGTATCAAGGGAAGCAAGTTTGACATAGCTGGGTCCAAATTCATCATCACTGGACTCGGATAGGTAGTATTCAGTTACCTCAGCATCTTTTGCCATAAGGCATGATGCAGAAGATGATGATTCTGGTACGAATGTCATCGTTTTGAGAGATTCCTTGAAGTCCTCAAACCAAGGATCATGACAGGTTCGATGACCTTCATAGACCTCAGAGAGACGGTCCCAGATGAGCTTCGCATGATCGAGATGCATGATATTCCTGAACTGATTTTGTGACAGACTGGAGCAGATGACATCCTTCGCCGTGAGGTTGAGAAGAGTATACTTGCGAATGTCATCAGCATCTGCCATCTTGCACAGATCAGTCAGGCCAATCTCAGTGACGGTCCACAACTCGCTGTTCATCACCATGAGGCGTTTCTTCATCATGGCCTTCCACTTGGGATACTCGTGACCGTCAAAGATGGGGCATGTCACCTTCGTCATACCTGCGGTTGACATAACTAAAACTCCAGGCGGTTAAACCAAAATCACACAGAACAAGGGAGTACCTTGCTCTGATACCAATTGAAAGTGCATTATATCGACTAGAGGGGGGGGGGTGAATAGGCAATTTTTATGAAATTCTTCACTGAGGAATTTGCCGGTGAGGAAATTCCTTAGCGAAGAACTACTAGCAGCGGAATAAGTACTCAAAAGTAAACATAACAGAATACAAGCATAGTCATCGTGATGAAATGAAGATAGGCACATAGTACAGGAAGCGTAATCACAGGATAACACAGGATGGAGACAAATAGACTGAAGAAATTGAACTGAGGAAATTGAGAAAGTCTTCAGTCAAAGTCTTCAAACACATATATGAACAAACACACAACACAGTTATGAGGAAATGAAAGAGTTGAGGAAACAGAACGAGTAAGCTTGGTGAAGACAATGATTTGGTAGACCAGTTCCAACTACTGTCTCAGTTGTACGTCTGGTTGGAGCGGCTGAGTATTTAAACTCGAGGACACACAGTCCCGGACACCCAGTCAAGGACACTTAGTCCAAGACACCCAGTCCTCACCGTATTCTCCTTGAACTAAGGTCACACAGACCTCGTCCAATCACTCGTGGTAAGTCTTCAGGCGACTTCCAAACCTTCACAAACTTGGTCACTCAGCGATCCACAATTCCTCTTGGATGCTCTAGACCATGACGCCTAACCGTCTAGAAGAAGCACAGTCTTCAAAGGTAACAAGCGTCGGATCCACTCAGGATCAATCTCTTCAGTGATGCTCAGTCACTTGGGGTTTGTAGGTGTTTGGGTTTTGGGTTTTTCGTTTTTCCTCACTTGATGATTTTCGCTCAAAGTCCTCAGAGGATGGGTTGCTCTCAAATGACAAGTGTCAGTTTCTCTCAGAGCAGCCAACCAGCTAGTGGTTGTAGGGGGCGGCTATTTATAGCCTAGGGAGTAGCCCGACATGATAAGACATAAATGCCCTTCAATGATATGACCGTTAGGTGGATAGATATTTTGTTTCAGCTGGCGCATAGCACAGCAACGGTCGGAATTTTGAGTAGCAAAATCCTCAGGGCTATCATGTTCCTCACTGTGTAGGCAATCCGCACTGGCGAATTCCTAACTCCTCAGTCAGGACAAATTCCTCAGAGACCAGAAGAACTTCGTCTCTGTCACTGAAGAAATTGATTGAACTATATGAGATTTCCAATGGCTTCACTCGAAGGGATTGGTAGGTGTAGGATTTTGAGTTGAGCATCACATGGAAATTTTTCCTTAGTATTTCCTCGACCCCCTTTAACAGTACGGTGTTTCCTATGACTCAAGAAAGAGAAAAACAAAACTATGAAAACGAAAGTCTTCAAGCTTCATATTCCTCGCATGAATATCAAGTCTTCACGGACACACCAATTTCTTCACTTTCAAAGTCTTCATGAAAGTCTTCAGAAATACCAAAATCTTCAGTCGAAGATATTCATTTTTAGGGGTCGACTTTTCCTGTAAATATCAAACTCCTCATAGGCTTATAGACCTATGTACACTCACAAACACATTAGTCCCTTAACCTATAAGTCTTCAATACACCAAAATCACTTAGACGCACTAGATGCACTTACACCCGCTAAGCAACAACTCCCGCCAAACCGACATCATCGCCATGATGCCGGACTGTAATGCGCATGGCCTTGACCCGAATTGGGTCGAGCCAGAGGCGGACCAGGTGCAGAAGTTCTTCGACACCCTGTCAGAGAAGTATGTCCGCGAAGAGCCGCTGCTCATCTAGGACACCACCCAAGCGGAGCTGGACTATATCGCCGCCAGGGCGGCGGAGGCGGAGGTCGCTAAGGAGGCCGGCAGCACTGGCGGTGTGGAGGACGAGGCCGCGGCGGCCGCGGAGGAGAAGGAGCTCGCCTAGTGGGCGGAATCCGGTGGGGAGGCCAGCAGCGCCGGCACCAGGGCCCCTCTCTTTGAAGATGAGGTCGATGAGTCGTCCGGGGAGGAGGTCGAGGCTGTCGACCCCCCAGCCATGGGGAGAAGGCGTGTCCTGCGGCGGGCTAGCTCTGGTGAGCCGGTTCGGCCCGACAGGGCCGCACAACCGCAACAACCTCAGGAGGTGTTCGTGCGCCAGACGAGGGTCGCGGCAGTGGGGAAGGCGGTGATGGCTACTGTGGCGAAGAAGAAAGCGACTGCCTTTTCTTTGTTCAAGCGTCCTCGAACTCCACCCGCTTCCCCTCCTCCCACAGACGACGACACGGAGGTCATCTTTGACCTCGGGTCCCTTAGCCCGGGGAGGAAGAGAAAGGCAGCGGAAGAGGAGGTGAAGGATGAGTAAGTATCTCGTCTTTTGTCATCTTCGTCCCCTCAGACCGTGCCGCTTTTCTTGACTCTTCTTCATCTTCGCAGGGATATGGAGACGCTGGCCCAGAGGGTGGCGAAGAGGGCTAGGGCCTCGACAGGTGGCCAGCCCCCAATGGGCACCTTGACTACGCCGCTGGTGGTGGAGAGCAGCCCCCGACGCAACCCCCAGCGTGCATTCATCATTCACTCCCCATTGACGTGTGTTGGGACATGATCTCTTGGTGCTGACCTTGCCTTGGTTGCAGGAGGAGGACAGCAGCAGGAGGAGCCACTAAGGGCCACCCCCAACACGCTGCCCCCATCAACCACGCCGCCCCGAGGGGCGTCCCCGGCAAGGGCGCCAAGCACCGAGCCCATGCGCACAGAGGAGGAGGAGGCAAACCCGGGCGCCAGCGGCTCCGTCCCGGCACCGGTTGTTGGGGGGAGGGGGCCACTTCGTCCCAGCTTGGCACGGGTGAGTTGTTTTCCTCCTATTCCCGCTCGTTTTTCTTCTTTCGAATTTTGATCTTGACTTCAGCTCATTCCCCTTCTCAGTATCCAGATCCTTCCTCGGCGGACCGGGAGGACACAGACACTGTCATCGAGGAGGCCGCCAGGGATGCCGCTGCCGAGGCCGACGAGATCGCCACTGAGGAGGCCGCAAAGAATGTCGCTGAGGACGCCACCAAGGGGTACGCCTGGGAGACCGGCGAGGCCGCTGCCAAGGAGGCCGACAAGGGGCCTACCGGGGAGGCCAGCAAGGCCGCTACCGAGGAGGAGGTGGTTGACGACCATCCTTCCTCCTCCTCCGCCTCTGGCTCGGGCAAGTATTTGAAGGTGAGCGACGACCTATTCGTCCACCTCCCATGGACGGCGAGCACTAGGGCGCCTGCCGAGGGGGAGGTGTTCGATGACGAGGTGCTAGCTGCCGCCGGGCTCGAGGTCGTTGACGAACCGAGCATTAGTAGCGGCGGTTCCCAGGAAGAGGGGCTCCTCCAGAGCATGAGCGCCAACTTCCACAAGCTTCAGGTGCTTCACCGTGCCCGCTTGGACAAGGCCAAGTCCAGGATGGCAGTGGTGGACAAGGCGGAGGCGGACCTTGAGGGGCGCATTATCGAGACACAGGCTTGGTTCCGCCAGGCCTGTGAGGAACTAAAGATCGCCCAGGATCTGCTGGTCGAGCGCAAGCTGGAGCTTGTCATGAAGTAGGCCGATATCGAGAAGGCCCAGGAGGCGGCGAGTCAACAGGCCGCCAAGGACGAGGCCGCTCGGCGTTAGCACCAGGCCAAGCTGAACTCCCAGGAGGAGGACCTTGCTGCTCGCGATGAGAAACTCGTTGCGACACTCCGCGGCAAGGACGAGGAGGTCAAGGAGCTTGTCATGCAGCGGACCAAGGAACTGGAGCAGAGGCACGAGGAGGCCCTTAATGCTCTGTCCTAGGTCCATGCCGGCAAGGTGAACGAGCTGGAGGTGGAGTGGGACAGGCCGAAGAAGCAGATCCAGGAGCTGACAAGGGAGTGGGACACGGCTAAGGGTGCCTTGGCTGACACGCAGGTCGCAGTCCTCGACAAGGTCGAGCTACTCTCCACGGCCAACAAGTCCATCAAGGACCTGAAGCTAAAGCTGGAGGGTCTTGAGGGACGCTCTCGGAGGTTAGGCTCGAGGAGGAGACCCTGGCCAAGAATCTGGAGGAGGAGAGGCAGCTGCCAAAGAACGACGCCACCAACCACGCGGATTTTGTGGAGGGCAAGAAGCTCTCGGTCAGCCGCCTCGCCGATGTCGTCGGCAGGATCACCACGCAACTGGCCACCATGGGGATGCCAAACATGAGGTATGTCTCGGATCCGAACGTGAGTCCTAATGCTAGGCTGACTCTGTTCTTCGAGGGTGTTCTCGGGGCCCTGGAGTGGTTCCGCTCCAACAGGGCGGCCACTCTGGCCGATGAGGCCCGGAGTCTTTGCCGGGGTGCCATGACCAAGGTCCTCACCAAGGTGGCATACTGGAATCCTGACCTTGACTTCGAAGCTGTGTTGGATAGCTTGTCGGAGGACATGGACCCCGCGACGCTCGAGGAGCGTATCGAGCCCGTCATCAGCCGCATCGACGGAGTTCGGAGGATAGAAGGCCAGCACCGGGACTAGGCACCCCGTTTCTTATCGCCGCTGCAGGTTCACAATCAAGACAATTTTTATCTTTACTTAGAACCGCAACAACAATTGATGTACTATAACTCTGCAGTGCTTTTGAAACGATGCTTGTTATTTTCCCGTTTGATCTCCCTTTGTATGTCCACCCTACGTTAATTGGGTAGGCTTGCTGGCATGGAAACCCAGGACGCGGCACCTTGAGGACGGGTCCCCAATGGCCTGCTGGGCATGCTTGCTGCCGGGCAAACCACCTCACTGCTCTTAACGCGGCCGCTCGAGCTGTCGAGCAGAATCGAGACAGAATGAGAGCGTTGCCAATCGCAGAAGGTCACCCTGCCGTTCTCGACGCAGCCGCTCGAACTGTTGAGCGGACTCAAAACAGGACGAGGGTGTTGCCAATAGTGACAGGGCTCCATTGGTGCAGGTTTTCCATACACATGGCAAGATCATCGAGGACGATAACCTTATATATAAAAAGGAATTACTCAAAGTTTTGCATGACTTAGCTTTTCTGCCGCTGCGTGAGCGTTCACTGCGTTCGCTGCGTCCGCCGAGGACGCCACTTGTTCGGTCATCTTCTTCCTTGGAGTGACGACCATGATGAAGCCGCTGCTTCAACTAGACCAGAATTTCCACAACTGCGCGCCCCCTATGTGGCGCACCAGAGATGTTGGTGGGAAACGACACCTATGGGATCAAGGGGATCCCTTCTACGGTTGGCGGGTGCGGGGTTGTGCAAAGAGTGGGTCTGGTGGTCAGCACAAGGATCGTTTACCCAGGTTCGGTCCACGGAGATGCGTAATACCCTAGTCCCGCTTTGATGTATATTTGAGTGTTCTTGAGTTCTTGAACTAGCTACAGTGTCTCCCTAGTTCCAAAGATCCGAATCCCCCACCAGTACGCCTCGGGCCTCCTTTTATAGACAAAAGGGGTCGCCATAGTGGCACACAGGAGGTGCAAAGGTGCATCACGGCTGAGTCTATCCTCTGGCACCGTCGGACAAACGCATTTAATGCGCTGCTGATGAGGACATCAATAACATTGTTACACCCACAGCCCCTGCTACTATACATACTGGACCAATTACTAGAGCTCGCGCACGCCAATTGAATTACCAGGTACTTTCATTTCTTGGTAACTATTCTAATGTTCATGAGAATTTGATGCTGCCTAAATTGGATACATTTGTTTTGCTTACAAATGAAGGGCCTAGCTTGGACAAGAAACATGAACCTTGGAGCAAGTTCAAGCATGGAGATGATGGCATGCGCAAGGGGATCAAGAACGGAGTTACAAGTGATGATTTTAGGACTTTGAAGCCACCATAAGGAGTGCATGAAGCCTTGGATGAAATATACAAGATGCCACTTCATAAATTTCATCCAGAGGCTATTCTAGGTGCTGCGTCACCTTATTATTGGGCCAGGCCCATGTATTTTTGAAATACTTAAGTATAGGCTGTTTTTAGAGTCCATATGTGTGGGGAAACAAGAGTTAGGGTTGGTTTCGGACCCCTCCTCCAAGGGCCACAAAATCCCCCCCTCTTCCTCCATATATACAGCCCTTAGGGCCTTGTTCAGACTTTGGGTTTTGTTTAGATTAAAGTTCGCCATAGCTGCAACTTCATGTACTTCGTTTGTGTTCAACGACCAGACAAAGGCGTCACAGAACCCCACCTTGATCAATAAAGCTTTCCTCTTATATTCACAATATCCAGATTGCAATCTCAGTTTCTTGCTTGTTCTTCATTTGCTCACAGGAAACAGATCCTCGTGGTCAGGTTGATCGTGCTCCGGCATGGTCAATAACCCCTTGGAAGTTGGTTTAGCGATTGCTAAGGCGCGACGCCTCGCACGTTCGTAGTCGGATTGTCAAGGTCGACTCCCACAGAAAATGATAGCCACCATCTCATCGAAACATCGGGACACCCTCGCCTCTATCAAGTGGTATCAGATTTCCAGGTTCCTCGATGAGATTTTACAGTTTTTCGTAGTTTCGATCGAGTCTGTTCTTCATACCTACAGTCCACGAAAAAGCCCAAAAAATTAGGGTTAGTTCATCATATCTGAACCAATCTGAGCCTTTGCATAGTCTTTTTAGAGTTTTGCTTTGTTGAATTTGCGGTTGCATCGTCGTGTCGAGTTGCTGGTCTTAGCGTCTAGCCCCTTAGAGTTTCGAGTTCTGTTCACAGGTTGTCACGCCGCTGCCGCACCATCGTCATCGTCTTTGCCATATACCACCACCCCACCATATACATCGCCGCTGCCATATACAACCACCAATCCGAGTCCACATATACCATCGCCATATGCAACCACCAATCCGAGTCTGCATATACCATCGCCATATACCACCACCAATCCAAGTCCAGATATACCATCGCCATATACAACCACCAGTCCGAGTTCCACCAGATTCATCGCCGCCACCAGTCTGAGTTCCACCAGATTCATCTCCGCCACCAGTCCTAGTCCGAGTCCAGTATTTGTTGCTTTGTTTTCGGTTTCCAGATCATGTGATACTTCGAGTCGTGACCAAGTCGGACTCCCCAACTTTCGTCCTACCCGCAGTAGAAAAATAGTTCCAAACTAAAAAAACTAAGTCCGGAAAATTCTGGCTAGGCATTTTGGGGCTATTTGTAGACTTTTTCGAAAAAAAATTGTTGCGGAGCAAACAAAAGAGGAAAAAAAGTGCAAAAAAGTGAAAAAAAAGAAAAAAATTCAGAGCGTGCTCCTCCCTTGTTTACGTGTAGCATCGTGATTTTGTTAGTGTTCTAGGCTCGCGTCTCTAGCACGGTCTAGCCTAGGACTAGCACAGTACCGTCGTTGAGCGTTTATTCAACTTTGCTTCGTAGAATTGATTATTGTTGACCCTTTTTGCTACCATATTATAAGCCTTCCAAGCTCCACATACATCTTCGTCGTGCGTTTGACTCTCCCTGGTAATCGCTCTATCCAAGCTTTGAGAGTTTTGACTACGACGGTTGCCGATCACCGCCTGCTGCTGGGTAAGAACTGGTAAGAATTTGAGATTTGCTTGACGGATTTGTGACACCCGCCACCACCTCTTATTAGTAGTCTGTAGGATCATATTCTTGTGTGTTTCTATTGCTGCTAACCATGGCAGGATCACAAGCCAACGAGACTGACTGGGAGAACATGACGCATAAGGAGTTGCATGATAAGTTTCAGCAAATGATGAGTGGACAGGTGCAAGATGTGCTAAACAGATTTGAAGAGGCCATGGAGAAGATAGATGGCATGGAGAAGATGTTTGAAACAAAGCTCGATAACAAGTTGAATGAATTGCTCGTGCGTCTTCCACCACCACCACCGGCTGCACCTAACGCACCTCTACAACAACAATGTAACACCCCGGATATGACTTACCCAATCTGTACTCCAACTCTTACCGTTTCTGGTGTTAAATTATTTTATTTTCTCGGGTTCGGGTCTGTGTCTCCGCGTGTTGTTATCGTTGTCATGCATCTCATATCATGTCATCATGTGCATTGCATTTGCATACGTGTTCATCTCATGCATCGGAGCATTTTCCCCATTGTCCGTTTTGCATTCCGGCGCTTCGTTCTCCTCCGGTGGTCATTTCTACCTTTCTTTCATGTGTGGGGATTAAACATTTCCGGATTGGACCGAGACTTGCCAAGCGGCCTTGGTTTACTACCGGTAGACCGCCTATCAAGTTTCGTACCATTTGGACTTCGTTTGATACTCCAACGGCTAACCGAGGGACCGAAAAAGCCTCGTCTGTGTTGCAGCCCAACACCCCTCCAAGTTGGCCCAGAACCCACCAAAACCTGCTCCATCATCTAGAGCGTTCGATCACGATCGCGTGGCCGAAAACCGCACCTCATTTGGACTCTCCTAGCTCCCTCTATGCCTATTTAAAGACCACCCCCGAAAATCTCCTTCTCCTTCCCCCTGATAAAAACCCTAGATCCAAATCAGCATCGCGCGCTGCCGGACAGAGTCGCCACAGACGGACATTGTCCGACTTGCCCCGCCGCCACCACGTGTCACCGCCCCGTTGGCGCGTCCACCGTCCCCGCCGCCAGGCCCGCCGGGGCCCGAGGCCGGCCCCCGCGGCCCGTCTCCACGCCGCCACTCCCCGCGGGAGGCCCCGCGCACCCCGCCGCCTTGAGGCACCGCACCACCGCACGTCACCCGGCCGGCCGCCACCCGTCTCCTCGCTGGTGACCATCGCCTCCGTTGCCGGGTCGCCGCCCGCCGTGCCCGGAGCCCCAAGTCCTCGCCGCCGCGCCGCCCCGGTCCGGATCCGGCGGATCCCGCCCGATCCGGCCACCTCCGTCTACTCCGGCGAGCTTCGGGTCAACTCCGGCAAGATCTGCCGCCGCCTCGGTTCGCGCGCCGGACGAACCCTAGATCTGGGGTTGACCTTTTCCCTTCCTCCCTCATATTTTTTTGCATACTTTGCCATGCCGTAACTTTGCATCTGTAACTCCGTTTTGGGCATATAGCATATCAAAATGTTCACCTCAGAGAGTACATCATTTCATTTCATTGCATCATTTTCATTTGAGTTCATCTTGATGCCCGAAATGCTGCTAGAAGAGGGCTACTTGAGATAATTGTCAGATCTGCTACTCCTTTTAGATATTTGTCATTTTGCCATAATTAATGTGTGCATGATATGCCCATGAGCTCTACATATGTTTTGTTAAGGGTTTTGCCATCTTTCCCGAGGTGCAACCCATGTATTTTTGTGATGTGTGTGGTGACTAGCACAAGCTTGCAAAGTGAGGCACTTGGTAATGCTGATTTTAGGGACTTAGCAATTCCACTAAGTCCTTGACCTGTTTATCTCATATGGCCATATGTTCATGTTGTTTCCTAGAGATCCGTGCCTCTTTTGAGGATGATCAGTAAGGATGTTTTGTTAATCTTGTAGTGCTCTATCCATCCATGTCTTTGTTTGCAATTATTGATCACCCTAGCTTGAGTCAATCGAGATCTACTTTTGCTACTTCGTGAATCCGGGCAGATTGTCTACTTGTTAGCAATTTTGCCGAGGATGTTATAGTTGATCCGTGCATGCTATGTTATTGTTCTTGCCATGTCTAGCTTGACTTTTCTGTATTCTTCATGGGTGTATGCTTAGCTTTTCATGACTTGATCCTTAGTGAGTGCATCGAGCTCGCAAACATGCCTACTTGAATCTGTTTTCAATATGCTCCAGTTTTTCACTAAGTCTGAAAACTGATTATGCTTTTGCTATGTTCACATGCTTGCAATTGTATTTTCTGATCCCTTTTGGCTCAAGGTCACTAAGGGACTTTTGTTAAGCTTTTTGAGTAGCTCCATGCCATGTTTTACTTTGCCATGTTCTGGTCCTGTAGCATGTAGTTTTGTTGCTCCGAAGAGTGCTATCTGATCTGAGATTCCAGACAAGTGTTAATTCCACTAAGTCTGAAATCTGTTTGCCATATGCATTTTTGCCATGCTTGTTTGAACCTGTTAATGGATGAATTGGCCGTAGCACAATGCTAGACTTTTGTTAAGCATCCTGAAGGCATCCCTGCAATGTATTTTTATGCCATGTTTGGGTGCTGTAGCATGTTCATCTCATTGCATTTAGATGGCTACTTGCTGTAAATCGCAGACCGGTGTCATATTTGAATTGCTTGCCATTTCCAAACCGTAACTCCGATTCCGGCGTTCTTTATATCGTTTTCAAGCGATTTCATCTCATATTTCCAGTGGCACACTTGGATTCCCAAGTTGAGGCCAGGTTCTTGCATCCCTTGTGAAATCTTGCATATGCATCCCGCATCGCATCCCACATAGCATACCATCCTTGCATCATATTGTTTGATCCTTGCACGTGGTTGATTGTGTCCTTGTTGCTTGTTTGTCTTGTTTGGGTAGAGCCGGGAGACGATTTCGCTAATGAGGAGCCCGTTGAGTTTGCTTTCGAGGATCCAGTCAACTCTGACAACTTTGCAGGCAAGATGATCATACCCTCGAAATCACTACTATCTTTGCTATGCTAGATTGCTCGCTCTTTTGCTATGCCAATGCTACGATGCCTACCACTTGATTTCAAGCCTCCCAAATTGCCATGTCAAACCTCTAACCCACCATGTCCTAGCAAACCGTTGATTGGCTATGTTACCGCTTTGCTCAGCCCCTCTTATAGCGTTGCTAGTTGCAGGTGAAGATTGGAGACCGTTCCTTGTTGGAACATTTATTTACTTGTTGGGATATCATTATATTATCTTGTTATCTTAATGCATCTATACACTTGGTAAAGGGTGGAAGGCTCGGCCTCTCTCCTAGTGTTTTGTTCCACTCTTGCCGCCCTATGTTCCGTCATATCGGTGTTATGTTCCCGGATTTTGCGTTCCTTACGCGGTTGGGTTATAATGGGAACCCCTTGATAGTTCGCCTTGATTAAAGCTTTTCCAACAATGCCCAACCTTGGTTTTACCATTTGCCACCTAGCCTCTTTTTCCCTTGGGTTTCCGGAGCCCGAGGGTCATCTTATTTAACCCCCCCCCTCGGGCCAGTGCTCCTCTGAGTGTTGGTCCAACCGAGCGATGTCCGGGGCTACCAGGGGCAACTCTGTGCTGGCCTACCCAACGTCTGGATCATCTGAGTGTGCCCTGAGAACGAGATATGTGCAGCTCCTATCGGGATTTGTCGGCACATTCGGGCGGTGTTGCTGGTCTTGTTTTAACCTGTCGAAGTGTCTTGAAGAACCAAGGTACCGAGTCTGATCGGAACGTCTCGGGAGGAGGTCTATTCCTTCGTTGACCGTGAGAGCTTGTCATGGGCTAAGTTGGGACTCCCCTGCAGGGATTTGAACTTTCGAAAGCCGTGCCCGCGGTTATGGGCAGATGGGAATTTGTTAATGTCCGGTTGTAGATAACTTGAACCTTAACTAAATTAAAATGAATCAACTGAGTGTGTTACCGTGATGGCCTCTTCTCGGTGGAGTCCGGGAAGTGGACACGGTGTTGGAGTAATGTTTGCCACAGGAATTGCCCTCTAGTTATGCGTTCGCTCTTTGCCTCCTCTTCTCGCTCTCTTTTGCGAACAGGATAGCCACCATATTTGCTAGTCGCTTGCTGCAGCTCCACATATTTTACCTTGCCTTACCTATAAGCTTAAATAGTCTTGATTGCGAGGGTGCGAGATTGCTGACTCCCTGTGGCTCACAGATTACTATTACACCAGATGCAGGACCTGATGTTTCCACTCCAGATGACGCGCTTGAGCTCAAGTGGGAGTTCGACGAAGACTCTCAACGATACTATGTTTCCTTTCCTAATGATCAGCAGTGGTGCCCAGTTGGGAGTGATCGGGACCGTGTCACATGTTAGTTATCTTTTATTTTGGCGCCATAGTCGGGCCATGTGTGTTTGGATGATGTAATGTTATTTATGTACTTGATTGAAGTGGCGAGTGTAAGCCAACTATGTTATCTCCCCTTTTATTATCTATATTACATGGGATGTTGTGAAGATTGCCTAACTTGCGACATATGCCTTCAATGCGATTATGCCTCTAAGTCGTGCCTCGACACGTGGGAGATATAGTCGCATCGAGGGTGTTACAAACAACAACAACAATAACGACTACCTCCAAGTCGCGAAACAGCCCTCCGCCGAGCGAGCCGTCTCCCTCTTGTGCCCGGCCAAACTCTTGGTGCTGCTGTTGATACTTTTGTGGCTCCTGCTGCTGATGCGGAGGAGGATGATTTTGCAGGAGGTTGCGAGGATGAGGTTGATCAAAATCAGAACTACGTGCAACCACCAGCACCACAACCACCAGGTCGTCCACATGCAAATAATGGTAATGGTAGGGTTCCCCCTCAGGTACGAGATCATGACCATCTCCCTAAACTGAAATTGAATATCCCACCATTTGAGGGTAGATATGTTCCTGATATATATCTTACTTGGGAGTTAGAAACTAAACAACGTTTTACATGTTTACAATATCCCGAGGAGAGACGTGTTCCTGCTGCTGTTTGTGCTTTCACTAGTTTTGCATGTGCTTGGTGGTATGAACATTGTAGATTATATCCTATTCCAGCTACTTGGGCTGCTTTGAAAACTGCTATGCGTACTCGTTGGGTTCCACCATATTATCAATGTGAATTACTTAAAAAATTGTAGCGTTTAAGACAAGGAAAAAAAATCTGTAGAAGAATATTATCAGGAATTACAAACTGGCATGATTAGATGTGGTATTGTTGAGGAGAATGAAGCTATGCTTGCATGTTTTATGGGTGGATTAAATAGAGAGATCCAGACCATTCTAGAGTATAAGGATTATACTAATATCAGTCGTTTATTCCATCTCGCTTGTAAAGTTGAACGTGAAGTGCAGGATCGACAGGCATTGGCGCGAACTAACTTTTCTGCAGGTCGATCTTCATCTTGGACACTACGTGCATCCTCTACTTCCACTGCACCAGCACCTCCATCAGGTGCCACCTCTAGCCGTGATACAAGAAAGCAAGCACGACCACCACTATTTGCCAAGAGAACACCTGCTGGGCCTGCATAGAGCTCTTCTTCTTCCATGGCATCAACAGGGCACACAAGTGATATTATTTGTCATCATTGTAAGGGAAGAGGACATTTTGCGAGAGAATGCAAATCTCAGTGTGTGATGATTGTTACTGAGGATGGTGGGTATGGGTCCGCTAGTGACTATGATGAGGAGACTTTGGCTTTTATTACACATGAAGAACACGGTGGAGATGATTCTGATCATGAGACGCAATACATGGCTCCTGAAGACGCTGACATGTATGAATCTTTAGTTGCTCAACGTGTTTTGAGTGTGCAGGTTACACAAGCTGAGCAAAATCAGAGGCATAATTTGTTCCATACTAAGGGAGTTGTGAATGAAGTTATGTTCGCGTCATCATAGATGGAGGGAGCTGCAATAACTTGGCTAGCATGGATATGGTGGAGAAGCTATCTCTCACCACAAGACCACATCCACATCCTTACTACATCCAATGGTTCAACAACAGCGGCAAGGTTAAGGTAACACGTACTGTTCGTGTGCATTTTAGTATCTCTACATATGCTGATTATGTTGATTGTGATGTGGTACCTATGCAAGCATGTTCCTTATTACTTGGTAGACCATGGCAATTTTATAAAAATTCTGTACACCATGGTAGAAACAATCAGTATACTCTTTTTCATAAGGATAAAAATATTACTTTGCTTCCTATGACTCCTGATTCCATTTTGAAAGATGATATTAATAGAGCTAATAAAGCAAAACAGGAGAAAAGTAAGAGTGAAAATCAGATTGTGGCAAACGAATTTGAGCAACAAATGAAGCCTAATAATAAACCATCTAGTGTTCCATCTGAAATTAAATTGAAAAGTGCATGTTTACTTGCCACCAAATCTGATACTGATGATCTAGATTTTAGCAAATCTCTTTGTTATGCTTTTGTGTGCAAAGAGGCGTTATTTTCATTCCAGGACGTGCCTTGCTCTTTGCCTCCTGCTGATTTTGCAGGAGTTCGCTGACGTCTTTCCACAAGACGTGCCACTGGGATTACCACCTATTCGAGGGATTGAGCATCAAATTGACTTAATTCCCGGTGCATCATTACCCAACCGTGCACCATATCGTACTAATCCAGAGGAGACGAAGGAGATTATGTGTCAAGTACAAGAACTGCTCGACAAAGGTTATATACGTGAATCCCTTAGTCCTTGTGCTGTTCCTATCATTTTATTGCCGAAAAAGGATGGTACGTCGCATATGTGCGTTGATTGTAGAGGCATTAATAATATTACTATTCGTTATCGTCAACCTATTCCTAGGCTAGATGATATGCCTCATGAATTGAGTGGCTCTACAATATTCTCCAAAGTTGATTTGCATAGTGGATACCATCAAATTCGTATGAAATTGGGAGATGAATGGAAAACATCATTTAAAACTAAGTTTGGATTATTTGAGTGGTTAGTCGTGCCTTTTGGGTTAACTAATGCACCTAGTACTTTCATGAGATCAATGAACGAAGTTTTACGTGCTTTCATTGGACGATTTGTGGTAGTTTACTTTGATGACATATTGATTTATAGCCAATCTTTGGAGGAACATTTGGAACATTTATGTGCTGTTTTTATTGCTCTACATGATGCACGTTTGTTTGGTAACCTTGGAAAGTGCACCTTTTGCACCGACCGAGCATCTTTTCTTGGCTATGTTGTTACTCCACAGGGAATTGAAGTTGATAAAGCCAAGATTAAAGCTATTGAGAGTTGGTGGCAGCCAAAAACGGTCACACAAGCGAGGAGTTTCCTTGGCCTCGCTGGTTTCTATAGGCATTTTGTGAGGGATTTCAGCACCATTGCAGCACCTCTCAACGAGCTTACAAAGAAGGATGTGCCTTTTGTTTGGGGTACCGCACAGGAAGAAGCCTTCACGGTATTGAAAGATAAGTTGACACATGCTCCTTTACTCCAACTTCCTGATTTTAATAAGACTTTTGAGCTTGAATGTGATGCTAGTGGAATTGGATTAGAGGTGTGTTATTACAAGATGGCAAACCTGTTGCATACTTTTCTGAAAAATTGAGTGGGCCTAGTCTGAACTGTTCTACTTATGATTGTTCGGACCTCAGAAACATGGCAACATTATTTATGGCCCAAGGAATTTGTTATACATTCTGATCTTGAATCTTTGAAACACATTAAAAGTCAAGCAAAACTGAACCATAGACATACTAAATGGGTTGAACTCATTAAGACTTTCCCTTATGTCATTAAACACAAGAAAGGTAAAGAAAATGTTATTGCAGATGCATTGTCTCGTCGTTATACTATGCTTTCACAACTTGACTTTAAAATATTTGGTTTGGAGACCATCAAAGATCAATATGTGCATGATGCTGAATTTAAAGATGTATTACAGAATTGTAAGGAAGGGAGAACTTGGAACAAGTTCGTTCTTAACGATGGATTTGTGTTTCGTGCTAACAAGCTATGCATTCCAGCTAGCTCCGTTCATCTTTTGTTGTTGCAGGAGGCGCATGGAGGAGGATTAATGGGACACGTTGGCGTCAAGAAGACAGAGGATATACTTGCTACACATTTCTTTTGGCCAAAGATGAGACGGGATGTTGAGCGTTTTGTTGCTCGCTGCACTACATGTCAAAAAGCTAAGTCGCGACTCAATCCTCATGGTTTATATATGCCTTTGCCTGTACCTAGTGTTCCTTGGGAGGATATATCTATGGACTTTGTTTTAGGTTTACCTCGAACAAAGAAGGGGAGGGATAGCATATTTGTTGTCGTGGATAGGTTCTCGAAAATGGCACACTTTATACCATGTCATAAAAGCGATGATGCTGTTAATGTTGCTGATTTGTTCTTTTGTCAAATTATTCGCTTGCATTGTGTGCCAAAGTTTCAGAGCGTGATACTAAATTTCTTAGCCACTTTTGGAGATGTTTATGGGCTAAGTTGGGGACTAAACTGCTTTTTAGTACTACTTGTCACCCCCAAACTGATGGACAAACTGAAGTAGTCAATAGAACATTGTCTACTATGCTTAGGGCTGTTTTGAACAATAATAAGAAAATGTGGGAAGAATGCTTGCCTCAAATTGAATTTTCTTATAATCGTTCATTGCATTCTACTACTAAGATGTGCCCTTTTGAAATTGTGTATGGTTTCCTACCTCGTGCACCTATTGATTTGTTGCCTCTTCCATCTTTGGAGAAGGTTAATTTTGATGCTAAAGAACGTGTTGAATTGATTTTAAAAATGCATGAGTTAACTAAGGAAAACATTGAGCGTATGAATGCTAAATATAAACTTGCTGGAGATAAGGGTAGAAAACATGTTGTGTTTGCACCTGGATATCATGTTTGGTTACATTTGCGTTAGGATAGATTTCCTAATTTGCGCAAATCAAAGCTAATGGCACGTGCTGATGGTCCTTTTAAGGTGTTAGAGAAAATAAATGATAATGCATATAAACTTGAGCTGCCTGCAGATTTTGGGGTTAGTCCCACTTTTAACATTGCAGATTTGAAACCTTATTTGGGTGAGAAGATGAACTTCCGTCGAGGACGACTTCATTTCAAGAAGGGGAGGATGCTATACCAAGGCCGCCTGCTTGATGAGGACATCAATACCATTGTTACACCCACAGCCCCTATTGCTATACATACTGGACCAATTACTAGAGCTCGCGCACGCCAATTGAATTATCAGGTACTTTCATTTCTTGGTAACAATTCTAATGTTCATGAGAATATGATGCTGCCTAAATTGGATACATTTGTTTTGCTTACAAATGAAGGGCCTAGCTTGGACAAGAAAGATGAACCTTGCAGCAAGTTCAAGCATGGAGATGATGGCATGCACAAGGGCATCAAGAACGGAGTTACAAGTGATGATTTCAGGACTTTGAAGCCACCATATATCCAGATTACAATCTCAGTTTCTTGCTTGTTCTTCATTTACTCGCAGGAAATAAATCCTCGTGGTCAGGTTGATCGTGCTCCGGCGTGGTCAATAACCCCTCAGAAGTTGGTTTAGTGATTGCTAAGGAGCGACGTCTCGCACGTTCGTAGTCGGATCGTCAAGGTCGACTCCCACAGAAAATGATAGCCACCATCTCATCGAAACATCAGGACACCCTCGCATCTATCAAGTGGTATCAGATTTCCAGGTTGCTCGGTGAGATTTTACAGTTTTTCGTAGTTTAGATCGAGTCTGTTCTTCATACCTATAGTCCACCAAAAAAGCCAAAAAAATTAGAGTTAGTTCATCATATCCGAACCAATCTGAGCCTTTGCATAGTCTTTTTAGAGTTTTGCTTTGTTGAATATGCAGTTGCATCGTCGTGTTGAGTTACTGGTCTTAGCGTCTAGTCCCTTAGAGTTTCGAGTTCTGTTTATAGGTTGTCACGCCGCCGCCGCACCATCGTCATCATCTTTGCCATATACCACCACCCCACCATATACATCGCTGCTGCCATATACAACCACCAATCCGAGTCCACATATACCATCACCATATACAACCACCAATCCGAGTCCGCATATACCATTGCCATATACCACCACCAATCCAAGTCCAGATATACCATCGCCATATACAACCACCAGTCCGAGTTCCACCAGATTCATCGCCACCACCAGTTCGAGTTCCACCAGATTCATCTCCGCCACTAGTCCTAGTCCGAGTCCAGTATTTGTTGCTTTGTTTTCGGTTTCCAGATCACGCGATACTTCGAGTCGTGACCAGGTCTCGCACGTTCATAGTTGGATCATCAAGGTCGACTCCCACATAAAATGATAGCCACCATCTCATCGAAACATCGGGACACCCTCGCCTCTATCAGCCGCCGATGTGCCCCTCTTGCTTTATCGGGGACGACAAGAAAGCTCGTCCCAGCTGTCACTGCCTCGCATGGCTCCGACGCGTGTCCGAGCTGACGAGGCGTTGTAGCACCACGATGGCTGGCTGCTTGGCTGGCGTGATGGTGGAGCGTTCATGAACATTTGCATGCCACCATGCAGGTGCTTGCTGAGTTGGTGTGGAGGCCGCATGATGCCACGCAGACGCCTGCCCAACTGGTTGAGCTAGCAGCTGCATGGGAGTGGCGATGGAGTCTTGGCAGATGTGGGCCTAGCTGCGGCGTCACAGACGTCCTCGGCAAGGGTCTTGCCGAGGGCCCGGCAAGGGTCTTGCCGTGGCACCGTGGCCGTCCCCGGCAAGGATCTTGCCGGGGGGCTCGTGGATTTCCTTGGCAAGGATCTCGCAAAGGATCATCATCTTCTGGTTCTCATCTGATCTTGCGTATTTATGATCTCTACAAAGATCTGCATGCCACCATGGAGGTGCCTCCTGAGCCTTGGTTTTGATGTGTCTGATGGCGTCGGAAACTCTTGGCTCAACGGTGGCGTGCTCTGGTGGCGTCAGGCCTGTTGCCCCGGTAAGGATCTTGCCAGGGCTGCGGAAGCCACCCCGACAAGAGTCTTGCTGGGGGATTCCACCTCGCCCTCGTGCTCTCTTTGCACCCCTAGTCTTGGCTTTGCTCTGGCTATCTTGCACTCCGGCATCCCTCCTCTACCCTGCTCAGTGCAGTCGTGGGCGCAACTTTGACTGCCTGTGCACAAGTAAATGGGTGCAAAAGGAGAGCCCCTACTTTTGTACACCGACACAGGGATTGGTAGTTGATTATGTAGCATCAATCCGCATCTTATCTTCATTATCCTCTATCCCTTCCAGTATTATCATATTTATAATTACTCTCTACAAAATGTAGAGTACAGGCAATGCTTATGAAGAAGATTATGTGCTGAAATTCTTGAGTTATCCTTCCCTTGACATGGAGAAGGGCATGATGAAGCCGGTGCTAACTGTTAATGTAAGTCAGTCCTTCTAAAGCCTTTATCCTCAACTGCTGTTTTAATTTGCTCATACTCCCTATCGTTTACTGCTGTTTAGTTTGCTTTTTCTATCAAAATGCATGTTCACAACAACCGTAAGTTCCAAGTTTTACTTGTAAAACCAAATTCCTTATTCATACCATGCACATTATTCAATACTCCCTATATGTATGCTTGTTTTTGTGGATCTATAATCCAGTGTATGGTGAATCAGCCCACGTTTGCACCTTGTCATCTCCTGTTTTATCATACTAATGTGGCTGATGATATGAACAACATGCCATGAACATTAACCAAAATAGATACAATGATTGTCTTTGCCCTTCATCTATGCTTGTTATGTTGACATGGTAATCCAGTAGTGTGGTGAAGCTCCCCGCATTATGAACTATGCCAAATTATGCTATTGATATTTTGAACTTACTCTTTATTTTCTAATTTGAAATTGGATGGAATTGACAACATAGTTATCATCTTTGTTTATACACGTGCAAAACCTGTCATCTCTCTACTTGTTTCAGGGTGATATACCTGATGGCATGCACAAGTTTGCTGAAGGCTGTGAGACAAACCCAACATATATTGCAGCAAAGAAGGCAAAACATCTTGAAGATAGCAAGATAAACCCAAACTCTTGTCTTGATGTAGTGTTCAAGTTACTTGAGACTAGCAGTCAGACAAGCTCACGGAATTCGCTGTCTGAAAATCAGTTCAACTTCTTCAGTCCCAAGTTATAGCAGAAAGGCATTCTGCAACTCAACTTCGACTTGAAGTCCTATCTCTAAGAAAGATTGCGGAGAACACCAATGAGAACCTCATTGCTAAATAGCTACAGCTAGAAGCTATGACCGACATGCTAGGCCGGTCTCACAGCCTTGCTCAGCAGCTTGCGCAGCAGTTCCTGTGCAAGACAAACCTTTCTTGTACTATCTTGGAAGTGGTATTGGTTCTATATTATTTTGTTATGCTACAACGGTGCTCAGTTTTTGTAATCTGCTTCTTCGTTGCGCTTTATGATCACTGGTGGCAAACTTCGATGCCCAGTGGATGTAATATACCATAAATCCTTTATTGTATAGTGTAGGTTTATTCTAAGTTACTATGTCATAATTTATTTATTGTATAGAGTAGGTTTGTTCTTAATTCCTACTATTTACTGCCATCGTTCGCTATCAGAAAAAACCTGATGTACTCGACTGGGATGAAACATTCACTTGTAACGGGCCTGGTTTTTAGCGGGCCACAATTGGGTTGGCCTGCATCTTTCTTGGGACCGAATGGCCATTGGGGCATTCACGCTTTGCGCCATGCCCACAACTTACTCTGGCCTATATTCGACCCAAATTTTAGTACATGCATCGATGGGCCGAATTATATGACAGGCCTTTAACAAGCCCAAAGTCATGTTGGGCTGAACTATTGCCACCTTTATCACGGGCCGTTAGTGGGCCGGATGTCGCGTCGGACTATATATGGCCCATGGGCAGCACAGTCCATTGCCAGGCCGAAAGACACACCAAGATGGAATGGGCCCATGTCTACATTGGGCCTCTAACAGGCTGAAAGTCACTGGGCCATAATTTGGCCCAAATATTTGGCGAACAATTAACGGGCCAGATCTGGCTTCGGGCCATAAATGGGCCTTTATTAAATAGGCCGTTATTGGGATGGCCCACTAGTACCTGAGTAAGTCCTACGAGCCTTTGACTAGACAGCATTTTTAACCTATATGGGCCTCTATTGGGCCCTGCCACGTGTTGACGTATCATAGGCATGTCTCCTCTAATGGACGAACGACATCTGACCCACCGAGGAGAAAACACGTGTTTCCTCCGGCAAATGAGAATTTTACACGTGGAAAATCCCCATTGTTCCGGACTGTTAACGGATTATCTGATCCAAAACCGGACCTGATAGCTTAACGGCGAACCGTTACAGTCGATGCCACGTATCGGTCACCCTTGACGAAAGCATTTCTATGACGTGTGATTTATCGTGATGGAAGTGTACACTTCCGTGATGGTAATTTTGATAATGTCATGGAACACTTCTACGACAGCACAGGTATGACTATCTTGATTCTGTCATAAAATCATCATGGATGTACATGCATGACAGAAAACGTGACCTACTATGATAAACACGTATCATCACGGAAGTGTATTTTTTAGTGCAGTAAAATCCTTGCCGGATGGCTTTTCCAACTAGGGCCCTCGATCCAATGTGTGAGCCGCACATACCCTTGTGCATCTCTGCCAACAATTCCTTTCCTTCATCCCGGCAAATGCACTTCAATTTCACACCATTGGGCCTTCTTCTGTACAGCGTGTCATCAACGAACTGATACATACTAGTCCTCCGGGCTACTCTTTCAGCTTCTTCTTGCTCTTCGGGAGTTCTCCAGTTTGGAGGAAATGGACTATGTTCCGTGCCCAAGTTGGAGCCCGAGGCTCGGCAACAAGGACTAGCGGCACCTCCTCATTCGTGGGAGCACACTCCTCGACCATAGGGATCGATGGTCTGGCGGGAGGGTGCAACTCATCGATCGAAGGGGAGTTGTTCTCGCCAAGCTCTCTGCCAGGGGCCTTGGGAGGCTTTGTAGGGAGAGGCTTGCCGGAGTCCAGTTTCCTCCTCTTTCTGGCCATTGTTGCCAGGGATACAGAGGGCTGAGTCAGACAGAGAGCTGAGTCAGACAGAGAGCAAAAGACCATGGTTCCACAGGGAGTTTTTGCGCAGCGCACTTCGACAGATGATCAACGATGTTCAAGACATGGTACATGCTCTATTTGCAATCCGTCAAAGCACTCCTCCAACTTTCTCACTTCCTCAACATATGTCTCCATCAATGGGCTTTGGTAATCCTTCTTTACTTGTCTCACCACAAGTAGCGAGTCTCCGCGGATGATCAACTTCTTGATTCCCAGTTTTGTTGCAATCCTGAGCCCGGTAAGGAGCCCTTTGTACTCTGCAGTATTCTTGGTAGTCTTCTCCCAGGTAAAATGCATTTGGAAGACATACTTAAGGTGTTCCTCAGTGGGAGCAACAAGAAGTATGCCAGCCCCTGAACCTTGTAGGGAGAAGGCACCATCGAAATACATAATCCATTCTTGGGGCGCTTCCTTTCCGGGGATAGCTGTCTCCAACACTTCTTCATCAGGGGTTGTTGTCCACTCTACAATAAATTCTGCCAGTGCTCTGCTTTGAATAGTTGATGTGCTCTCAAACTTCAAACCAAAGCTGGATAACTCCAAGGCCCACTCCATTATCCTACCATTGGCCTCGGGGTTTCTGAGTATGCGTTGCAAAGGAAAACGGGTGACAACCGTGATCTCGTGGGCTTGGAACTAGTGGCGCGGTTTCCTTGAGGCCACAGCGAGGCCAAAAATCAACTTTTGCACGCCAGAGTAGCTTGACCTAGCCCCCTACAACAATAAGTACATTGGGCGTTGCACCACCTTCTTCCTAGGCACAACCTTGGGATTGTCTCCGTTGCCTTGCTCTCCCTTGTCTTGAACTGCATCTGACCTTGCCGGGACGTGTTCGTTTTCCTCTCTAGAGGGGACAATGGCTGTGGCTGCCGCTTCATCCACTTCCCGCTGCGCCAACAACGCTGCACTAACCACTTGATTAGTTACCGCTAAGTATAGTAGGAACGACTCTTGTGGTTTGGGAGTGACTAAAGTGGGCACAGAGGAAAGATAGGTCTTCAAATCTTATAGCGCAGCATCTGCCTCCAGGGTCCACTCCACAGGTCCTCTGATGTGGAGCATCCTTCCATCATCCCCATGGACTCTACACCAACACATCAAGCATCACGTGGACCCATGACAAGAGCTAGAGCACATGCATTGGAAACTGAGGTGAACTCCTTCCTACTTGATATGCATATGGACACAAACAGAACTTGGTTTCTACCTCACCAAGATACTCTATGCCTCATTAGGTATGAAGAGGAACACCACCAAGCAGGTAAGGAGCATCAAGAAGTCCAAGGAGAAGCGCCCCAAGTCACCAAGGAGGAAGAAGGAGTCCCCAAGAATCTGGATAGAAGGTCTCAGGCGACCCCGTGCGCATGGTCCTCTGAGACCCTGTGCCGACGGACTACACAGGGAGCTACGACTATAGCACCCCGTGCGCACAGGCGTGTACCGTGCGCACGGGACCCCCATGTGCACATGCCCAACTTACCCCATGCGCACGGACACTATCGGATGAGCGGCTGAGATTGTTATTTGGCCTCCACTTCGCATCCACTTCGTCTCCTACCTCCCCAAGCCTATATAATTCATACCTAGACCATATGTTAGGGTTAGCAAAGACATAGATGAGAAGTTGAGAGCTTTGCTCCTTCTACCACCTCCATTGGAGATCAAGGCCTCTTAGGAGAGGATCCAATAGTGGATTTAAAGACCTCCATCTTGGAGAATCTTGGAGAAGACTACCATCATCAAGACCTCATCTCCTAGGAGTGGGAAGAACTCTACCATTATATCTTTCCTTTCATTGAGTTTGTGAACTTGTGGATCTTGTGTGTCTACTCTAGTGGATGTGTAATTGGGTATTGTTGGAGTGAATTCCTCTTTGTGTTTTCTTGGTGTTCATCCCTTTCCCCCTCAAAGTGTGAAAAGATCCATCTTAGGGTTTCACCCTACAACATCTTGGTATCATGAGCAAGGTTGATTCACATCTTGGAGTCCCTACCCTACATTTTCTAGCTTGATTTTGTTGTTTTTCGTCCTAATTAGAAAATCCCCACCAAAAATAGCCCGAAATTTTTTCTTGCAATTTGTTGATCTTGTGAGATTTGGTTGATTTGATCCACGAATTTGGTATTTGGCAAATGGATCTACCCTACCATCTTCCCCACCATTCCACCCATCAAATTTGGCCTCAAAGTTGAAAATCACCACGGATCCAAAGATTTTCGTCCGCTTCCAGAGGACCCCGTGCACACGGGCCTCACTTACCACGTGTGCACGGACCATTCAGAGCACTTCGGACATTTTCTGTTTTCCACCATTTTGACACCCCACCATTACTTGTGTTCTTCCGCAATATTTCTCATGGTTTTTTGAGTTTTGGGTTGCGGTTTCTCTCGTGTCCTAAGGTGTTTTAGCTACTTAGGCGCGATTCGATGTCATCATCACCGCCACTCGTTCATCGACTTGGACTCCACATCGGCTTCGACCACTCCATCTTCATACCAACCGTAAGTAAGGACGGTAACCTCGATGACACTATTGTCTTACCCTTGCCATTACCTTGATAACCTTGAGCCTCTTCTGCGTAGCTTACCCATCGAGACTAGCTTGTTGAGTATTGCCGGGCCATGCCTTTAGTGCACCATTAGTGTTACGTCTCTCCCGTGCATATACCACTTGTTACCTCGCATTATGGCACGTATATCAAGCATTGTGGCATAGTCAAAAAAAGAAGAAAATATTTTAACCAAAGGAGAAGAGAAGTAAGAGCTTGTAAGAAATAGCATTGAGCCATTTTGACTAGTTCATCATCTTGGTTCATACATACATAAGCATACTTGGGATAATGAGACAACCCATTTTTCTATTAGGTTGGTGCACTAGCATATCTATCCCATAAGAGCAATCGAGCTAGCGTCTCTATAGTATCCGTACAACAAGAGCATTGTCGTGGTTCCACATCTTAGAGCTCACTCCTTGGTTGTGCGGATCCCATTTATCTTCCGTGTGTGTGTGTTCCTAGTGTTACCCTTGGGTTTGATCTATTTGTCTTAGTTGCCATTTGTGAATCTTCTCAACTTTTTCAACATCATGACTAACATTTGCTTGAATTATTTGTGACACTTCCTAACCGAGCTCTTCCAGAAGCCTTTTACTTGTAGGTGTGAGAAACAATACCCGGTACCAATTCTACTATTATAGCATCACGTGGGATCGTGCTTGTTACATCCACAATCTTCGGAAAAGGTAACTTTGGTTTTGTTCTCTCATTTTCCTACGCACCACCACTTCCACATGATGGATAGGCCTTCTTCTTTGGCAAACCCAGTCTTCGAGGAGAAAGATGGTGAATGCGACTACGTCACCAAGAACCACTTCTTCATCGTGCAACGAGCTCTACATCAAGAGAGTGAAGCTTTGGGTGATCGCATCGAGCAACTTGCCACCGACCTACGACAATCGGAAGCACGGCAATGGGACTATTTGGATGCCAATCTCTCCAAACAAATGGATGAATTTCGCAACATGCTCATGAGCCACGCTGTAACACCCTGGATGTAACTTTCCATATTTGTAACTCCAACTCTTGCCATTTCCAGCTATGTGATATGATATTTCCTTCATGGTTGGGTTTTGTCTTCATGTTGCATTTTGTTCTGGTCATGCATTTCATATCATGTCATCATGTGCATCTCATTTGCATTCGTGTTCGTCTCATGCATCCGGTCATTTCCCCGTTGTCCGTTTCGCAATCCGACACTCCCACATGCACCCGTTGCACCCCTCTAATATCGTTTCGTGAGCGGAGGAAAATGTTCTCAGAATGGGTCAAGATTTGTCGAGTGGCCTTGGTACATCACCGGTAGGCCGCCTGTCAAATTTTGTTCCATTTGGAGGTCGTTTGATGCCCCAACGTTTAACCGGGTAACCGCAAAAGCCCCTCTCTGTTGCAGCCCAACACCCCTTCATAATAGCCCACTAGCCCATCTAACCCCCCGTCCATGCTCTCTGTCATTGGATCACGTTCATGTGGGCGAAAACCACACCTCATTTGTACTCTCCTAGCTCCCTCTACCTATATAAACACCCCCTCCATTTTTCGCAGTCCAAACCCTAGAAATCGCCCCTCCACGCCGCCAGACACGTCCAGGCGCCGCCGGACGAAATCTCGCCGGATGTAAATTTGTTGCTACCATGAGATCCATGCACATTTTGAGATAGTTCAGTAAGCATGATTTGAAGATGTGGTATTTCTATATCCATTCATGCCTCTGGTTGTATTTATGGAGTAGTGTAGCATGTTATTTCCTTGCTCTACTTTTGCTAAATATTATTCCTGGCAGATTGTTAACATGAGATTCAACTTTGCCATGGGTGTTGCTAGTGATGCATGTGCCCTATGAACTTGCTCTTGCCATGCTTAGCTTCTTGAACATGTCTACTTCATGTTGGTAACCTTGTAATGCGAGGAAATTCCTTGTGGTGAGTGAATTGAGCTTGCAAAGTTGCTATCATGAATCTGTTTCTGCCATGTCATGTTTTTCTTCTGTCTGAAACTGTTCATATAACTTGCCATGTTTGCATGGGTGCCACATCATTTTCTATGCATCTTTGGGTAAAGTTCAGTAAGTGAGTTTTGTTCTATGACTTTAGTACTAGCATGCCATGTCTTTTTTTGTCATGATATGTTACTGTAGCATGTTGTTTGCTAGCTCTAAACATTGCTTCCTGATGCTGTTTTCACATGTTTAACATTGCTTCCTGATGCTGTTTTGACATGTTTAGTATTTTCTCTAAATCTGTGAATCTATTATCATTTGCATTTTTGCCATGCTATTTTGAGCTTGTTCTAGTGAGAACTAGCAAGAGCTTAGTGTTCATGATTTGTAGAGCTTCACCTGTATGGTTATGTGTTTTGTTGCTATGTTGGAGTGTTGTAGCATAGTTTCTTGTTGCATTCTAAGTGCTATGATGCTGTTAATCGTAGATTTGCATCATTCTTGTTTTTCTTGTCATTTGCAAACCGTGCATCCGTTTCCGGTGATCCTTATATCGATTTCGACCGAAATCACCCCATCGTTTCAGCGGCACACTTGGTTTGCCAAGTTGATGCCTTGTTCGTCTTTCCCTTCCGGAGTACCCATATGCATTTCACATCATACCTTGCATTCAATGCCATGTATTACATCATGTTGCTTGTGCATTGCACCGTGATTGATTGTTGTTCCGTTGCTTGTATTCTTGCTTTGGGTAGAGCCGGGAGATGAGTTCGTGAATGAGGAACCTGTTGAGTATGCTAACGAGGATCAAGCTTTCGACAACTTTGAGAACTTTGCAGGCAAGATGACCATTACCCTCGATATCACTTCTATCTTTGCTTGCTAGTTGTTCGTTCTATCGCTATGTCACGCTACCTACCACTTGTTTATCATGCCTCCCATATTGCCATGTCAAGCCTCTAACCCACCTTCCTAGCAAACCATTGCTTGGCTAAGTTAACGCTTTTGCTCAGCCCCTCTTATAGCATTGCTAGTTGCAGGTGCCTTGTAGGTTGTTCCATGTTGGAACATGGATATGTTGGGATATCACTATATCTCTTATTTAATTAATGCATCTATATACTTGGCAAAGGGTGGAAGGCTTGGCCTTTTGCTCGGTGTTTTGTTCCACTCTTGCCGCCTTAGTTTCTGTCATACCGGTGTTATGTTCCTTGATTTTGCATTCCTTACGCGGTTGGGGTTATGGGACCCCCTTGACAGTTTGCTTTGAATAAAACTCCTCCAGCAAGGCCCAACCTTGGTTTTACATTTTCCTAACAACCTAAGCCTTTTTCCCTTGGGAGTTGCAAACCCGAGGGTCATCTTTATTTAACCCCCGGGCCAGTGCTCCTCTGAGCGTTGGTCCAACCTAGAGCCACTTGCGGTGCCACCCCTTCACCTGGGGTCTTCGGTTGCTGTACGTAGTGTTCATCCGCTGTGCCCTGAGAACGAGATATGTGCAGCTCCTATAGGATTTGTCGGCACATTCAGGCGGTCTTGCTGGTCTTGTTTTACCATTGTCGAAATGTCTTGTAACCGGGATTCCGAGACTGATCGGGTCTTTCCGGGAGAAGGAATATCCTTCGTTGATCGTGAGAGCTTGTGATGGGCTAAGTTCGGAAACCCCTCAGGGTATAAACATTCGAGAGCCGTTCCCGCGGTTATGTGGCAGATGGGAATTTGTTAATATCCGGTTGTAGAGAACTTGACACTTGACTTAATTAAAATGAATCAACCGCGTGTGTAACTGTGATGGTCTCTTTTCAGCGGAGTCCGGGAAGTGAACATGTTTTGGGTTATGTTTGAACATAAGTAGTTTCAGGATCACTTCTTGATCACTTCTAGCTTCACGACCGTTGCGTAGCTTCTCATCTTACTCTCCTTTGCGTATGTTAGCCACCATATTTGCTTAGCGCTTGCTGCAACTGGAGCTCATAACCTTATCCTACCCATAAGCTTAAATAGTCTTGATCTCGTGGGTTTTGAGATTGTTGAGTCCTCGTGACTCACATATACTACCAAAACAGTTGCAGGTGCCGATGATACCAGTGCAGGTGATGCTACCGAACTCAAGTGGGAGTTTGACGAGGAACTTGGTCGTTACTATGTTTCGTTTCCTGATGATCAGTAGTGGAGCCCAGTTGGGACGATCGGGGATCTAGCATTTGGGGTTTATCTTCTTTTATTTGATTTAACCGTAGTCGGTCTATATGTGTATTTTGGATGATGTATGGATTATTTAAGTATTGTGTGAAGTGGCGATTGTAAGCCAACTCTCTATTATCCCTTTCTTGTTCATTACATGGGATTGTGTGAAGATGACCCTTCTTGCGACAAAACCACCATGCGGTTATGCCTCTAAGTCGTGCCTTGACACGTGGGAGATATAGCCGCATCGTGGGTGTTACACACGTGTCTTCCTCAACCTCTTCATGGTGCCACTCAAGTCGCCACTCATCGTCGTATTCTTCTTTCGACGCAAGTCCTCCTCGAATCAACGAATCTCAAGATTGCCAAGCGCAAGAAAATCCATTACATGGAAATGGACTCCGAGACCGAGTTCGAGCGTGAGAGCAAGCATGACGCCAAGAGTGAGAATACATGGATCAAGAGCCATTACCGCCACATTGTCCATGCCCAGAATCTCAAGAAAGCGATGCAATCCGGCAAGAGTAACAAACTCGTGAAGCTCAAGCTCAAGCGGCTCAAGACGCACTCCGAGAGTCCACTCGAGCCGTTGCCCAATGCAGTCGTCAAGTATGTGAGCAAGAGGAAGCTCTTCGTCAAGAAATACAAGAAGAAGCCGCTCGACGTGAAGAACAACAAGAACGGCGAAATCGGGAACACATGCCTCGCCCTCCTCTACGTCAAGAGCGCAACCACGTCAATGATCTTCCTCTACGCAAAGAGCAACACCAAGTGGAGCAAGTGCGTGAAGACCCTCCTCCTCGATAAGAGAGACATTAATATCATCACTACAATGAAGAACTCCGCTACGGCAAGGTCAAGTTCACCATGACGAAGTTCTCCAGAAGCAACAACCCCGAGGATTACCTATCATGGGCATAGAAAGTCGACAAGATATTCCGTCTTCACAACTACGATGAGGAAAACAAGATCGCCATGGCGTCCCTCGAGTTTCAAGACTACGTCCTCATTTGGTGGGAACAAGTGATCGAGTGACATCGCGAGAAGGACGAGCCACCCATCACGACTTGGACACAAATGAAAGACGTCATGCGAGCACGCTTCGTGCCTACATACCACAGACGAGATCTCTTCAAGAAGTTGCAACTCCTCAAGCAAGGCACGAAGATGGTGGAAGAATACTATAAAGAAATGGAGATTGCCATGATACGAGCCAATGTCAAAGAATATGATGAGCAAACAATGTCACTCTTCTTGAACGACCTCAACCACCCAATACGGAAGATTGCCGATTTCCGACCTTACTCCAACCTTCACGAGCTAGTTCACCAAGCGACCAAGGCAGAACGACAAGTACAAGAAGACTTCAAGTACGCCGAGTACTCATACAAGACCTCCGGCTCATATACTCAAGCTACCCTACTTCGACTTCAACACCTCCTTCCTTGACCAGAGCATCACCAAGTACTGGCGACAAGTCAAGTTTCAAGCAAGCAATGCCTTCCTCGACTCGTCCTCCGGCAAGCAACTAGAAGAATAAGACTTCTTCTTCGGCACCACCGGACGATCCCGTCAAGACAAGTTTTATCAAGTGCTTCACAAGTGGTGGCCGTGGACACAAGTCTTTCCAATGCATCAACAAGTGAACCATGATCGTCAATGATGATGGCACGTATGACTCCATGAGTGAAGATCATATGGATGCTATCGATCACGTCACCATGCACCATCAAGTGAACGAAGAAGAAGATGCTCAAGTCTATTGTGAATGATTCACGTCCCACTCTCATTGTCTCCAAGGTCTTGATGCTTCAACACCAACAAGACAAAGACCAAATGTAGGGGAACGCAGTATTTCAAATTTTTTCCTATGATCACGCAAGATCTATCTAGGAAATGCATAGCAACAAGAGGGGAGAGTATGTCTACGTACCCTCGTAGACCGAAATCGTAAGTGAGGGAGACCTGGATTAGGGGATGTCCAGATAGCCGGACTATAACCTTTGGCCGGACTCTTGGACTATGAAGATACAAGATTGAAGACTTCGTCCGTGTCCGGATGGGACTTTCCTTGGCGTGGAAGGCAAGCTTGGCAATACGGATATGTAGATCTCCTCCCATTGTAACCGACTCTGTGTAACCCTACCCCTCTCTGGTGTCTATATAAACAGGAGGGTTTTAGTCCATAGGATGAACAATAAAAATACCATAGGCTAGCTTCTAGGGTTTAGCCTCTCTGATCTCGTGGTAGATCTACTCTTGTACTACCCATATCATCAATATTAATCAAGCAGGGCGTAGGGTTTTACCTCCATCAAGAGGGCCCGAACCTGGGTAAAACATTGTGTCCCCCGCCTCCTGTTACCATCCAGCCTAGACGTACAGTTCGGGACCCCCTACCCGAGATCCGCCGGTTTTGACACCGACATTGGTGCTTTCATTGAGAGTTCCTCTGTGCCGTCGCCAGAAGGAAGGATGTCTCGTGTCGTCTTTAAAGACGGTACTACTTCCGAGGGAGCTTTGGCTGTCGGCCAAACTCTCCGGCTAGGCGGTTTCATCATGACCGCCTGTTCGGCCGCCGCACCGACGATGACTTCTCGGATCCTCGAAAACAGCCTCCACGTCAAATCGGCACTCACCGAACAGATGGATCCAATAGAGCTCACCTCCTTAAACGAGCTCTTAGATCGCATCGCCGCCCTGGGAGTTGCTACGGACTATGATCGGATTGGGCTTAAACCCGATCAAAGGGAGATTAACTCTCCGCTGGTCACCCATCATATTGCAGTGGTGGAGGAACAATGCGGCGACCTTTCCTCCATCTTGAGGACCAACTATGTCCGGATTCCCGAGCTCTCTAAGGCGGACGCCCGTTCGCGGGAGGACAACATCCAATCCCTGAACTTAGAGTCAGGCAGCGGGCCAGGGTTATCGGATCACACCCCGGAACCGGAACTTTCAAAATTGGAAATTCCTCGGCCCTTGGATCCCAGATCAGGTGAGGGTTCGGATTCAATTCCACCCACCCACCCAAACATAAGCGATCTTTCCCACATCAGGCAAGAGCCCCAGAAAACAGTACATCACTACTGGGCTAGATTCCTCCTTGCGATGAACAAGGTTAAGGACTGTCGCGAGGAAGACGCAATCTTATTTTTCCACAATAATTGCATGGACAAGGGAATCCTTAACGCCATAAATCACCGTGAGATAACACGCTTCGCTAACTTGGCGTCCATAGTACGAAAGTACTGTGCGATGGAAAGTGCCTGGAAAACCGAAACAAACTTTTGGGATAATCCGGCCCTGAACACAAACCCAGTCCAAAATAAAAGGGTGCATTATCACAATACACCCGGGTTAACTACCAAAATGCAAAAGCCCTCTACGGGGCAAGGAACCGTACTGGAGGGATGGCTCAACGGACCCTACAAAATTCATAGTACAACGGATGCAATACCGACGCACAGCCTTAGAGCATGTTGGATACTCCGGCAGGTGGCCAAAAGTGGTGAGGATCTACTCCTCCCAAATACCACAGAGCACCATCCCGTGGACAACAATACAGTGTTAACGGTCTTTGAGACCTTCGCATCAAATAATAGACGCAAGCGAACACTCCGCGGCATGGCCGAAATCTGCCACGTAGCAGCAATAAATCCTTGGAGTGACACGGCTATTACCTGCAATGCCAGTGACGAACCTAAATTCCGAACAGCCCGAGCACCAGCTGCACTGGTCCTCAGTCCAATCATGGACGGCTTTCGACTCACCAAGGTACTCATGGACGGCGGCAGCGGATTAAACCTCATCTATGAGGAAACTCTTCAAAAGATGGAAATAGACTGGAGCCGCATTGAGCAAAGTAGCACAACCTTTAGAGGAATCATCCCCAGTCAGGAAGCACGCTGTGCTGGGAAAATCACACTAGATGTGGTATTCGACACACCGGATAATTACAGGTCCGAAGAAATTACATTCCAAGTGGCCCCATTCAGCAGTGGTTATCACGCTCTTTTAGGACGGGAGGCATTCACATCTTCCAAGCCGTACCACATTATGGGTACATGAAGCTTAAAATGCCTGGGCCCAACGGAATCATCACTCTCGCCAGCGATCCGGACACAGCACTCCGCGCCGAAAACAAAACAGCCGCATTGGCCCTCAAGGCATTATCCGAAGCCCTCTCCGCCGAGGAATTAACTACGCTACGCTCCACAGTGGACAGGGACGACATGATACTAGACAAGAGATCCAAGTCCACCTCTTTTAAACCAGCGGATGAAATAGTCAAATTCCATGTCCACCCAACGGACCCTACAAAAACAGCCTCCATCGGGGCACAGCTAAGCCTTGCTGTGGACGCCGCACTACGGGAGTTCCTGCGCGAGAACTGGGACATATTCGCCTGGCATCCCTCAGACATGCCAGGAATCCCACGCAGGCTGGCCGAGCATAGCCTCAATATCCTAAAGGGATTCAAGCTGGTCAAGCAAGCTCTTCGGTGTTTCTTTGAACCTAAGAGATAGGCCATGGGAGAGGAACTAGCCAAGTTATTGGAGGCCGGATTCATCAAAGAAATAAAACACTCGGACTGGCTAGCAGACCTGGTGATGGTACCAAAGAAGGACAAATCCTGGCGCCTTTGTGTCGACTTCAAAGACCTCAATAAAGCTTGCCCAAAGGATCCTTTCCCCCTCCCACACATCAATCAAATCATTGATGCTACCGCAGGACACGAGTCATTGTGTTTCCTCGACGCATACTCCGGTTACCACCAAATCAAGATGGCGGAGTCCGACCAAGCCACAACAGCATTCATCGCGCCATACGGTCCCTTCTGTTTTAACATAATGCCTTTTGGGATCAAAAACGCCGGCACAACATATCAAAGCATGATTCAGACATGTCTGGAGAAACAAATCGGCAAAACAGTAGAGGCATACGTAGACGATGTGGTCGTCAAAACCAAACACGTCGACTCTTTGATAGACGACTTGAGGCTCACATTCAACAACTTCCGAACATATGACATCAAGCTCAATCCGGAAAAATGCGTTTTCGGCGTACCAGCCGAAAAGCTCCTGGGATTCATTGTCTCCAGTAGAGGTATTGAAGCTAATCTGGCCAAAATATGAGTGTTGTCACAGTTGGCTACCCCAACAGACCTCAAACAAATCCAGAAGCTAACTGGATGCGTGGCGGCTCTAAGCCGCTTTATCTCCCACTTGGGAGAAAAGGCTTTACCCCTTTATCGCCTCCTTCGGTGCACCGAACACTTCGAGTGGATGGACGCGGCCACAGCCAGATTGGAAGAAATAAAGGCCATTCTAGCAACCAACCCGATCCTGGCCGCACCAAACATCGGTGAACCAATGATGTTGTATATTGTGGCAACTCAACAAGTTGTAAGCGCGGTGCTCGTTGTCGAACGGGAAGCAGACGAACACAAATTCCCTCTTCAAAAGACGGTATACTATGTATCCACTGTCCTCACTCCATGCAAATCACGGTACCCACATTACCAAAAAATAGCATATGCGGTATTCATGGCATCACGGAAACTGTGACACTACTTTCAAGAGTGTTCGATTACAGTAGCCTCGGAAGTGCCACTTAATGATATTATCAACAACCGCGACGCTACGGGCCGGATTGCCAAATGGGCCATTGAGCTCCTCCCATTCGACATAACATACAAACCTTGTTGAGCCATTAAATCGCAAGTATTGGCCGACTTCGTCACCGAATGGACGGAGGCCGAACTCCCTAAAGAGTACGGCGCATATTCCAATTGGATCATGCACTTCGACGGTTCTAAAATGCTGGCCAGTCTAGGGGCTGGCGTCGTCCTGATGTCCCCAACTGGAGATACCGTTCGGTACATACTGCAAATATTGTATACAGATTCCAACAATGCAGCCGAATACGAAGCTCTGTTGCATGGTCTTCGGATCGCAGTCTCCATGGGCATTCAACGCCAGGAGGTACGTGGGGATTCAAACCTCACAATACCCCAAATAAATGGAGATTTTGACGCCAAGTATCCAAAAATTGCGGCCTATCGAAATGTTGTCCTCAAAATGTCAGCTCGGTTCGAGGGACTCGAATTTCACCATGTGGCTCGGGATATAATCAGGCAGCGGATATCCTTGCCCGCATCAGCGTAAAACGCGACACGGTCCCTCCCAACATATTTCTGGAAAGGCTCTTCAAGCCATCCGTAGCATGGGAAGGGGACACCGGTAACAACAGTCCGGACCCGGCCAAAATACCCGATACCGAACTCTCTGACACAATCGGAGGCTCTGCCACCGAAATAACACCTTCAACCCACGAAATAATGGCCATTATTGCCCCGTGGACAGAACCATTCCTGGCCTACCTAACTAGATAGGAACTTCCGGAGGACCAAAATGAGGCACGCTACATAGTGCGGCGATCCAAGGCCTACAGGGTCCATAAGGGAGAATTATACAAGAAAAGCACTACCGGAGTCCTTCAAAGGGGCATCTCCGAAGAGGAAGGGCGGAATCTTTTGGCAGAAATTCACGCCGGACTCGGCGGTCATCACACCGCAGCCTGGGCTCTTGTAAGCAAGGCCTTCCATATAGGATTCTATTGGCCAACGGCCCGGGCAGATGCACAGGACTTGGTCCAACATTCCGCCGGTTGCCAGCTCTTTGCAAATCAAAGCCACATGCCACCCACCACCCTCCAAACAATCCCCATTACATGGCCCTTCGCGGTCTGGGGTCATGACATGGTTGGACCCCTTAAAGGGGGAATCCACAAGAAAAAATATTTATTGGTCATGGTGGATAAATTCACCAAATGGATAGAGGCTAAACCGGTTAAAACAGCCGAATCCGGACCGGTGATAGATTTCATATCCGGGGTTGTACACCGTTACGGCATCCCCCACAGCATCATCACTGATAACAGCACGAACTTCACGGCCTACAAGGTAAAACTCTGGTGCAGCAAAATGGGCATCAAGCTCGACTATGCTTCAGTCTATCACCCACAAACCAACGGTCAAGTCGAACGAGCAAACGGTCTTATTCGGCATTAAACCCAGATTAGTGCGTTCCTTAACGGAGTCTGACACGCACTGGGTAGAGGAGCTCGACTCCGTACTCTGGGGGCTGCGGACCATGTCGAATCATAGTACCGGATATACACCGTTTTTATGGTGTACGGCGCAGAGGCAGTCTTGCCCTATGACATAATTCATGACTCACCTCGAGTGCGCATGTACGAAGAAAGAGAAGCCGGGCTCGATCGGCAGGACAGTCTGGACACCTTGGAGGAAGAGCGCGACATAGCCAAAGCCCGTTCCGAATTTTACCAGCAACAGGCTCACAGATACCAAAGCAGAGAAGTACGGGCCAAAACTTATAACGTTGGCGATCTAGTTCTACGCCTGCCGGATAAGAAAAAGAACAAGCTCGAGCCCAAATGGGAAGGTCCCTTCATTATCGACCAAGTTCTGACCGGTGGAGCATACCGACTGCAGGATGCATCGACTAGTCGACTCGAGCCAAACCCATGGAACGCAGCCAGGCTCTGAAGATTCTACGCCTAGCACCGGACTCTATGTTAGTCCCCTCCCTTTGTCCATTTTCTACATATGCATCATCTGACTTGTTTCCCTTTCTTTCTTTTTCTTATTATTTCTCTAGGCCTTCAAGGGTCACCTAGTGCCTCACTTGTACATTACAGATGCGCTAGCCGCACTCTCCATACTTGGGGGCTTCTTTCACAGAAGCTTAAATTATTTACCTGGGCGTCACGCCCAACACATGTGTTATACTTCCCCATGTACCTTTTTCACCATTATATGCATCGATATGACTTAAGTTTTGGCCAAGCTGGGTTTCCTGGCTCTTGTATTTATGCCCTACGTTCCCGTTAATTCGGCTAGGGCATAAGGGGAGCACCTCTGCGATTGTTACTGCCGGATCAGCCGGATGTGTACCTTAGACTGGGTGAAGCCGAAAGCTAGCGTTCTTAAGGGAATATTCAGTCCGTGAACAAAAGATGACTTTTACTTATTATCCATATCTGCCCCCAGATGCTTTTTCTGCGTTTCTTATCGCAGTCCGGACATGCACTTTAGGGCATGCTTACCCAGGGAATGGAACCCTTAACGGAACTATTCTCCCTGGAAGATGTTTCTTACTACCCATGTAATATAACATAACTAGTTGGGCACTTGTCTGATAAAGCACTAATGACCCCTACGCCTGGTCTCCACGCATACCCCGGTTCTTATATAACTAAGCGGGTATTTGGATTCACTCCGGACTATCAGGCCCGGAGGTTGAAGCGAAAAGGTCCGCAACGACAAATGATCTACAATCCGGCTAGAAGGCATTATACATGTCACTTTAATTACATAGTCATGCAGACTGACTAAACTCCTCTTCTATACCATCCAACAAGCGGTCTAGCTTACAATCCTGTTGGGAATACTTTGTGGCTAATTCTACTTGCCCATAAACTAAGCTAACGGGGATCTCTTTTCCGTCGGGCCCCACAGGTCCGACCTCGGCCATGTGATTTGGGTCTGGCTTAGTATACCGAGTCTTCACCATGGCCCAGGCCTCTCTGGCACCCTGTCGGTAGGCCGATATCTTCCATAATCAGAGGCACCGCCGTGCTCCCTTGAGCTTCTCCGTAAGCTCTACAACGCCCTCTGGCAAGGAGACAGATGGCCACAAAGCCTGGGCAACACCATGCATCACCTGCCGAACTTGTTCGTGCAGATGTGACAGCTCGGACAGAAGATCACCCGCAGACCCGGGCATTTCCTCCACGGGACGACCCGTCAGCATACCTACAGACATAACGTTGTTAATCGACTTCCTCGCCGAACTCTTTTTCAAAGTTCGTTCAAGCACTTACTCAATATGCCGCGTCGAAGCCTCCGATTCTCCTTAACGGAGTCCAACAGTTGGGCACGAACATCCTTTAGTTCCACGCCCAGCTTGGTGTTGGCATCTAGGAGATCATTCTTCTTCTGCCTCACCCTCGTAAGCACGCTCTCACCGGCCTTCAGCTGACATTGGAGCTGTTACTTATCCGGATTTACTCCAGCGTCGTCTACAATTTTATCGTTAGATCTGCATATACGCCGCACTTTATATGATACTGAAGGATATAGTACCAGAGGGGGTCTCTTTGGGCTCCCCTGCTGCGGCTAGTGCGTCCTAAAGTTGGGCTTTGCACTCTTCCAGCTCCTGGGACAGTTGGGTATTCTTTTCTATAAGAACCTGCATAACAAATGATCCTTAAATCAGTTATTCTAACTGTTTCAAGTCTTAGGGGCTACTGATATATATAATCACCAAATTTTCTCACCCGTATGTCTTTTACATACTGCTCCGTGGCTCTGGCTGGACCATTTTGAGCGGCACGGAGGTACGCATCTCCCGAGTTGAAGGCATCCAATGCCTATTGGGAGAAACAAGCTTCACGAAGAACAGTCCGGCGACGCCTGTGGTTCATGGCACTTTCCACCTTGGAATTGGTGGCGGACAGTCTATCCGCATCCTCTGTCGGAGGAGCGCCCGGCGCACGCCTCGTATTCATTCTCGCCTCCGAATCCGGCCTTGGAGCTTGGCTGGTGGAGGCGCGATTAGTAGCCTCTCCGGATATAGTCCAGCGAGCGCTCTTTTTCCTAAAAATAAGGCATGGACGTTAGTATGCCTCTGAGAATAATGTCTTGGAATAAAGACGGCACGCCGTACCGCTGTCCCGGTGTCTCAATCCAGACTGCGTGTCTTTTCTGCATGCCTGGCCTCGCGGACCCTTGTTGGCTAGTCACCGCAGGCTCGGCCTTCCACCTCGAGGACCTCCCCTGCGAAACATGGTTGTTATACGGTGATCAAAAACACGCAAGGACAGATCCCTTTTCAAAGTACTGGGACTTCGGTCTCGGTTACCTATGAGGCTGGAAGTAGCCCAGGGTAATCGGTCGTAATGGCCACCAAGGCGTTGTCATTTCTCAATTGGTAAAATACCCCATCGATCAGCTCCACAGATATGTCCGGATCCTCTTGGGAGGCCGGGTCAAGGGACCGTTCCGGGTCCTCGGGTTTTGGAGGAGGGCTTTTTATCTCCCTTACAGCCTGGCGCAGCTCCTACGTTGAAATCGCTAATACTAAATACTTACCTATGGGAATATGAAACGGATGGGCGAGAAAAAGTGTCCGCTTACCCAGCTCGGAGGATTATACGTAGGAAATCCGCCCTGCGGGTTGATGTGGAGGAATTCCTCCTCTTCTCCCTTGTACAAAGTGGATAAGATCTTTATTAGAGCAGCAACCGATTCCGGCCCTTTACGACCATAGCGGGTGGCATCATCCTCCCCGTTGAAATCCCACATGGGGTGGCCTCTATACTGAAGCGGCTGCACCCCCCGCATAATACATGTGGCCATGACCTCGATCATGGTCAATCCAGATCGAGCTAACAAACTTATCCGGCTCATCAGGTAAAGAATGTCCCTGCCATCTTCCCCCTGGGGGCTCCATGGACGCCAGCTCCGGCGCTTCTTCAAAGGAGCGTTGTCGAACTCAGGGAGGCCGATTTGAATAGGGTCCGGGAGGGGGACATCTTCTATATAAAACCATTCTGAAGGCCAGTCTTCGAACGTCCTCTTTGGGGTTCCGGATAGATATCCGGTCCCGGCAATACGCCACACTTCGGCTCTGCCCACTTGATATATTGACCCCTTCCGAGAACGGGGCACGAGGCAGAACAGCTCCTTCCACAATGCGAAATGAGCCTCACAGCACAAAAACAGCTCGCAAAGGGCTACGAAGCCCGCGATATGCAATATGGAGGCAGGCGTAAGGTTGTGCAACTGGAGGCCGTAGAACTCCAGGAGCCCCCGGAGAAACGGATGAACTGGAAATCCGAGCCCTCTTACCAAATGAGGGACAAGGCATACCCGCTCTCCCTTGGAGGGATTGGGAAGGCTCTCCGCTTGCTCTCCGCCATTATAGGTGGCGAGCCCGGCTCGAACCGGGACCATGTATGCTGGGGGAAGAAATCCCTTGGTCTGAAGCATCACTAATTTGCTGTGCGGGACGGAACATCTCTCCCAATCTCCAGGCTTGGGGCTAGGGGAGCGAGAGGAGGAGCTGCGTCGACCGGCCATGATGGAATGGATCTCTGTCCGATGCGCTCCAATGAAGGCTCGCCGAGGGAGGATTGTGTGATTTGGATCTGAATCCTCGTCTTTTTAATAGGCAGCTCATTCACACAACTAGGGGGGTAAATGTAAAAACACCCTCGCTCTTCACATTCGCTCGACACGTGGAAAGTGGCCATTATTGGGCGTGGAAGCCAAGGAGCGCGACATTCACAAGAAGCCGGACACTATTTAAACAGGTACATGGAATTTGGAGAGGAACCCGCCTAACAATGCCGAAGACAATCTGTGTGCCGGACTCATCACCATTGAAGCCTGGTTCGGGGGCTACTGAGGGAGTCCTGGATTAGGGGGTGTCCGGATAGCCGGACTATAACCTTTGGCCGGACTTTTGGACTATGAAGATACAAGATTGAAGACTTTGTCCCGTGTCCGGATGGGACTTTCCTTGGCGTGGAAGGCAAGCTTGGCAATACGGATATGTAGATCTCCTCCCATTGTAACCGACTCTGTGTAACCCTAGCCCTCTCCGGTGTCTATATAAACCGGGGGGTTTTAGTCCATAGGACGAACAATAACCATACCATAGGCTAGCTTCTAGGGTTTAGCCTCTCCGATCTCGTGGTAGATTTACTCTTGTACTACCCATATCATCAATATTAATCAAGCAGGACGTAGGGTTTTACCTCCATCAAGAGGGCCCGAACCTGGGTAAAACATTGTGTCCCCTACCTCCTGTTACCATCCAGCCTTGACGCATAGTTCGGGACCCCCTACCCGAGATCCGCCGGTTTTGACACCGACAAGAAGCGTTTAGTAACACGGTTGATGTAGTTGAACATCTTCACGATCCAACCGATCAAGTATCGAACGCACGACACCTCCGTGATCTGCACACGTTCAGCTCGGTGACGTCCCTCGTACTCTAGATCTAGTTGAGGCCGAGGGTGAGTTTCATCAGCACGACGACATGTTGACGGTGATGATGAAGTTACCGAAGCAGGGCTTCGCCTAAGCACTACGACAATATGACCAAGGTGAAAATCTGTGGAGGGGGGCACTGCACACGGCTAAGAAATCAATATGTTTGTCTATGGGGTGCGCCCTCCCCTGTATATAAAGGAGGGGAGGAGGGGGCCAGCCGGCCTCACGGGGCACGCCCTACGGGGGAATCCTACTCCTACTAGGAGTAGGTTCCCCCCTTTCCTAGTCCAACTAGGAGGGGGTGGAAGGAGGAAGGGGAGAGAAGGAAAGAGGGGGGCAGCACCGCCCCCACACCTTGTCCAAATCAGACTAGGGGGTGCGCCACCTCCTGGCCGCCCCTCTCTCCTCCAAGGCCCATGGTGGCCCATTAACTTCCCGGGGGGGGGGGGTCCGGTAAACCTCCAACACTCTGGATTTATCTGAAACTCTCCCGAACACTTCCAATGTCTGAACAACATGGTCCAATATATCAATCTTTATGTCTCGACCATTTCAAGACTCCTCGTCATGTCCGTGGTCACATCCGGGACTCCGAACAACCTTCGGTACATCAAATCACATAACTCATAATACATATCGTCATCAGACGTTAAGCGTGCAGACCATACGGGTTCGAGAACTATGTAGACATGACCGAGACACATCTCTGGTCAATAACCAATAGCAGAACCTGGATGCTCATAATGGTTCCTACATATTCTACGAAGATCTTTATTGGTCAAACTGCACAACAACATACATTGTTCCCTTTGTCATCGGTATGTTACTTGCCCGAGATTCGATCATCGGTATCATCATACCTAGTTCAATCTCATTACCGGCAAGTCTTTTTACTCATTCCGTGATGCATCACCCCGTAACTAACACATTAGTCACATTGCTTCCAAGGCTTATAGTGATGTGCATTACCGAGAGGGCCCAGAGATACCTCTCCGACAATCGGAGTGACAAATCCTAATCTTGATCTATGCCAACTCAACAAACACCATCGGAGACACCTATAGAGCATCTTTATAATCACCCAGTTACATTGTGACGTTTGATAGCACACAAGGTGTTCCTCCGGTATTCAGGAGTTGCATAATCTCATAGTCATAGGAACATGTATAAGTCATGAAGAAAGCAATAGCAATAAACTAAATGATCATAGTGCTAAGCTAATGAATGGGCCATGTCCATCACATCATTCTCTAATGATGTGATCCTGTTCATCAAATGACAACACATGTCTATGGCTAGGAAACACAACCATCTTTGATCAACGACCTAGTCTAGTAGAGGCATACTAGGGACACTCTGCTTGTCTATGTATTCACACATGTAATAAGTTTCCGATTAATACAATTCTAGCATGAATAATAAACATTTATCATGATATAAGGAAATATAAATAACAACTTTATTATTGCCTCTAGGGCATATTTCCTTCAGTCTCCCACTTACACTAGAGTCAATAATCTAGATTACACATTAATGATTCTAACACCCATGGAGTCTTGGTGCTGATCATGTTTTGCTCGTGAGAGAGGCTTAGTCAAGGGGTCTACAACATTCATATATGTATGTATCTTGCAAATCTCTATGTCTCCCTCCTTCACTTGATCGCGGATGGAATTGAAGCGTCTCTTGATGTGCTTGGTTCTCTTGTGAAATCTGGATCCTTTGCCAAGGCAATTGCACCAGTATTGTCACAAAAGATTTTCATTGGACCCGATGCACTAGGTATTACACCTAGATCGGATATGAACTCCTTCATCCAGACTCCTTCATTTGTTGCTTCCGAAGCAGCTATGTATTCTGCTTCACACGTAGATCCCGCCACGACGCTCTGCTTAGAACTGCACCAACCGATAGCTCCACCATTTAATAAAATTACATATCTGGTTTGTGACTTAGAGTCATCCAGATCAGTGTCAAAGCTTGCATCGATGTAATCGTTTACGACGAGCTCTTTGTCACCTCCATAAACGAGAAACATATCCATAGTCCTTTTTAGGTATTTCCGAATGCTCTTGACCGCTGTTCAGTGATCCACTCCTGGATTACTATGGTACCTCCCTGCTAAACTAATAGCAAGGCACACATCAGGTCTGGTACACATCATTGCATACATGATAGAACCTATGGCTGAGGCATAGGGAATGACTTTCATTTTCTCTCTATCTTCTACAGTGGTCGGGCATTGAGTCTGACTCAACTTCACACCTTGTAACACAGGCAAGAACCCTTTCTTTGCTTGAAACATTTTAAATTTCTTAAAAACTTTATCAAGGTATGTGCTTTGTGATATTCCAATTAAGCGTCTTGATCTATCTCTATAGATATTGATGCCCAATATATACGCAGCTTCACCGAGGTATTTCATTGAAAAATTCTTATTCAAGTATCCTTTTATGCTATTCAGAATTCAGTATCATTTCCAATCAACAATATTCATCCACATATAATATCAGAAATGCTACGGAGCTCCCACTCACTTTCTTGTAAATACAGGCTTCTCCAAAAGTCTGTATAAGACCATATGCTTTGATCACACTATCAAAGCATATATTCCAACTCCGAGATGCTTGCATCAGTCCATAAATGGATCGCTGGAGCTTACACACTTTGTTAGCACCTTTTGGATTGACAAAACCTTCCGGTTGCATCATATACAACTCTTCTTTAAGATATCCATTAAGGAATGTAGTTTCGATATCCATCTTCCAAATTTCATAATCATAAAATGTGGCAATTGCTAACATGATTCAGACAGACTTATGCATCGCTACAGGTGAGAAGGTCTCATCGTAGTCAGTTCCTTGAACTTGTCGAAAACCTTTCGCAACAAGTCGAGCTTTGTAGACAGTAACATTACCATCAGCGCCCCTCTTCTTCTTGAAGATCCATTTATTCTCTATGGCTTGCCTATCATCGGGCAAGTCAACCACAATGTCCATATTTTGTTCTCATACATGGATCTCATCTCAGATTTCATGGCCTCAAGCCATTTTGCAGAATCTGGGCTCATCATCACCTGCTCATAGTTCATAGGTTCGTCATGGTCAAGTAACATGACCTCCAGAATAGGATTACCATACCACTCTAGTGCGGATCTTATTTTGGTTGACCTACGAGGTTCAGTAGTAACTTGATCAGAAGTTTCGTGATCATCATCATTAGCTTCCTTACTAATTGGTGTAAGAATCACTGGAACTGATTTCTGTGATGAACTACTTTCCAATAAAGGAGCAGGTACAATTACCTCATCAAATTCTACTTTCATCCCACTCACTTCTTTCGAGAGAAACTCCTTCTCTAGAAAGGATACATTCTTAGCAATGAATATCTTGCCTTCGGATCTGTGATATAAGGTGTACCCAACAGTCTCCTTTGGGTATCCTATGAAGACACATTTCTCCGATTTGGGTTCGAGCTTATCAGTTTGATGCTTTTTCACATAAGCATCGCAGCCCCAAACTTTAAGAAACGACAACTTGGGTTTCTTGCCAAACCACAATTCATATGGCGTCGTCTCAACGGATTTCGATGGTGCCCTATTTAAGGTGAATACAGCCGTCTCTAAAGCATAACCCCAAAACAATAGCGGTAAATCAGTAAGAGACATCATAGATCGCACCATATCCATTAAAGTGTGGTTGCGACATTCGGAAACACCATTACACTGTGGTGTTCTGATGTCTACTACAGATCCTTCTTCTTGTAGACGTTGTTGGGTCTCCAAGTGCAGAGGTTTGTAGGACAGTAGCAAATTTCCCCCAAGTGGATGACCTAAGGTTTATCAATCAGTGGGAGGCGTAGGATAAAGATGGTCTCTCTCAAGCAACCCTGCAACCAAATAACAAAGAGTCTCTTGTGTCCCCAACACACCCAATACAATGGTAAATTGTATAGGTGCACTAGTTCGGCGAAGAGATGGTGATACAAGTGCAATATTGATGGTAGATAAAGGTTTTTGTAATATGAAAATATAAAAACAGCAAGGTAGCAAGTGGTAAAAGTGAGCGTAAACGGTATTGCAATGCTAGGAAACAAGGCCAAGGGTTCATACTTTCACTAGTGCAAGTTCCCTCAACAATAATAACATAATTGGATCATATAATTATCCCTCAACATGCAACAAAGAGTGATGAGGACATCAATACCATTGTTACACCCACAGCCCCTGCTGCTATACATACTGGACCAATTACTAGAGCTCGCGCACGCCAATTAAATTATCAGGTACTTTCATTTCTTGGTAATTATTCTAATGTTCATAAGAATATGATGCTGCCTAAATTGGATACATTTGTTTTGCTTACAAATGAAGGGCCTGGCATGGATAAGAGGGATGAACACTGGAGCAAGACTAAGCATGGACATGATGGCATGCGCAAGGGGATCCAGAACGGAGTTACAAGTGATGATTCCAGGACTTTGAAGCCACCATAAGGAGTGCATGAAGCCTTGGACGAAATATACAAGATGCCACTTCATAAATTTTGTCCAGAGGCTATTCTAGGTGCCGCGTCACCTTATTATTGGGCGAGGCCCATGTATTTTCGAAATACTTAAGTATATGTTGTTTTTAGAGTCCGTATGTGTGGGGAAACAAGAGTTAGGGTTGGTTTTGGACCCCTCCTCCAAGGGCCATGAAATTCCCCCCTATTCCTCCATATATACAGCCCTTAGTGTGTCGTTTAGACTTTGGGTTTTGTTTAGACTAAAAGTTCGCCATAGCTGCAACTTCGCGTACTTCGTTTGTGTCCAACGACCAGACCAAGACGTCACAGAACCCCACCTTCATTAATAAAGCTTTCCTCTTTTATTCGCAATCTCAGTTTTTTGCTTGTTCTTCGTTTGCTCGCAGGAAATAGGCCCTCGTGGTCAGGTTGATCGTGCTCCGGCATGGTTAATAACCCTCGGAAGTTGGTTTAGCGATTGCTAAGGTGCGACGCCTTCGCACGTTCGTAGTCGGATCGTCAAAGTCGACTCCCACATAAAATGATATCTATCTCATCGAAACATCGGGCACCTTCGACTCTATCAAAGAGTCATTCCAAGTCACTAATAGCGGGGAACAAACGAAGAGATTATGTAGGGTAGGAAACCACCTCAAAGTTATCCTTTCTGATTGATCTATTCAAGAGTCCATAGTAAAATAATACGAAGCTATTCTTTTCGTTCAATCTATTCTAGAGTTCATACTAGAATAACACCTTAAGACACAAATCAACCAAAACCCTAATGTCACCTAGATACTCCAATGTCACCTCAAGTATCCATGGGTATGATTATACGATATGCATCACACAATCTCGGATTCATCTATTCAACCAACACAAAGAACTTCAAAGAGTGCCCCAAAGTTTCTACCGGAGAGTCAAGACGAAAACGTGTGCCAACCCCTATGCATAAGTTCACGAGGTCACATAACTCGCAAGTTGATCACCAAAACATACATCGAGTGGATCACGTGATATCCCATTGTCACCACAGATAAGCACATGCAAGACATACATCAAGTGTTCTCAAATCCTTAAAGACTCAATATGATAAGATAACTTGAAAGGGAAAACTCAATCCATTACGAGAGAGTAGAGGGGGAGAAACATCATAGGATCCAACTATAATAGCAAAGCTCGCAATACATCAAGATCGTGACAAATCAAGAACACGAGAGAGAGAGAGAGAGAGAGAGAGAGAGAGAGAGAGATCAAACGCATAGCTACTTGTACATACCCTCAGCCTCGAGGGTGAACTACCCCATCTTCGTCATGGAGAGCGCCGGGATGATGAAGATGGCCACTGGAGAGGGATTCCCCCCTCCGGCAGGGTGCCGGAACGGGTCTAGATTGGTTTTAGGTGGCTACGGAGGCTTGCGGCGACGGAACTGCCGATCTAGATTTCTTTCTGGAAGTTTGGGGTTATAGAAGAGGTGTTGGAGTCGGGAACAAGTCAGGGGTCCCTGAGGCAGCCACGAGGTAGGGGGGCGCGCCCAGGGGTGTAGGGCGTGCCCCCACCCTCGTAGTGGCCCATCTTCGGTACTCCTTCGTCTTCTTCTGGTCCAAAAATGATCTCCGTGAAATTTCAGGTCAATTGGACTCCGTTTGGTTTTCCTTTTCCGCGATACTCATAAACAAGGAAAAAACAAAAACTGACACTGGCTCTAGGTTAAAATGTTAGTCCCCAAAATCATATAAAATAGCATATAATGCATATAAAACATTCAAGGTTGATAATATAATAGCATGGAACAATAAAAAATTATAGATACGTTGGAGACGTATCAAGCATCCCCAAGCTTAATTCCTGCTCGTCCTCGAGTAGGTAAAGGATAAAAACAGACTTTTTGATGTGGAATGCTACCTAACTTATTTATTTATGTAATCCTCTTTATTGTGGCAAGAATATTCAAATCCATAAGATTCAAGACAATATTTAATATTGACATAAAATAATAATACTTCAAGCATACTAACTAAGCAGTCATGTCTTCTCAAAATAACATGGCCAAAGAAAGCTTATCCCTACAAAAGAATATAGTTTGGCTATGCTTCATTTTCGTCACACAAAAATGCTCCCATCATGCACAACCCCGATGAAAAGCCAAGCAATTGTTTCATACTTTAGTAATCTCAAACTTTTTTCAACTTTCACGCAATACATGAGCGTGAGCCATGGACATAGCACTATGGGTGGAATACAATATAATGATGGGGGTCATGTGGAGAAGACAAAAAAAGTCTCACATTGACGCGGCTAATCAACGGGCTATGGAGATGCCCATCAATTGATGTCAATGTGAGGAGTAGGGATTGCCATGCAATGGATGCACTAGAGCTATAAATGTGTGAAAGCTCAACAAAAATAAACTAAGTGGGTGTGCATCCAACTTGCTTGCTCACGAAGACCTAGGGCATTTGAGGAAGCCCATTGTCAGAATATACAAGCCAAGTTCTATAATGAAAAATTCCCACTTAGTATATGAAGTGACAACATAAGAGACTCTCTATCATGAAGATCATGGTGCTACTTTGAAGCACAAGTGTGGAAAAAAAGGATAGTAGCATTGTCCCCTTTTATTTCTTTTTTTTATTGGCCTTTCTTTTTTCTCTCTTTTTTGGCCTTTTTTTCTGGGACAATGCTCTATTAATGATGATCATCACACTTCTGTTTATTTAAAACTCAAAGATTATAACTCGATACTAGAACAAAGTATGACTCTATATGAATGCCTCCGGCGGTGTACCGGGATGGGCAATGAATCAAGATTGACATGTATGATAAATTATGCATGGTGGCTTTGCCATAAATATGATGTCAACTACATGATCATGCAAGGCAATATGACAATGATGACGTGTGTCATGATGAACGGAACGGTGCAAAGTTGCATGGCAATATATCTCGGAATGGCTATGGAAATGCCATAATAGGTAGGTATGGTGGCTGTTTTGAGGAAGATATAAGGAGGTTTATGTGTGACAGAGCGTATCATATCACGGGGTTTGGATACACCAGCGAAGTTTGCACCAACTCTCGAGGTGATAAAGGGCAATACACGGTACCGAAGAGGCTAGCAATGATGGAAGGGTGAGAGTGCGTATAATCCATGGACTCAACATTATTCATAAAGAACTCACATACTTATTGCAAAAATCTACAAGTCATCAAAAACCAAGCACTACGCGCATGCTCCTGGGGGGATAGATTGGTAGTAAATGACCATCACTTGTCCTTGACTGCCACTCATAAGGAATGCAATCAAAGAAACACCTCATGCTTCAAATTTGTCACACAACGGTTACCATACGTGCATGCTATGGGACTTGCAAACCTCAACACAAGTATTTCCCAAATTCACAATTACTCAACTAGCACGACTCTAATATTACCATCTTCATATCTCAAAACAATCATCAATTATCAAACATCTCATGGTATTCAATGCACTCTATATGAAAGTTTTTATTATACCCATCTTGGATGCCCATCATATCAGGACTAGTTTTATAACCCAAACAAATTACCATGTTGTTCTAAAAGACTCTCAAAATAATATAAGTGAATCATGAGAGATCAATAATTTCTTCAAAATAAAATTACCGTCGTGCTCTAAAAGGATATAAGTGAAGCACTAGAGCAAATGACAAACTACTCCGAAAGATATAAGCGAAGCACAATGAGTAGTTGAATAATTATGTAACTATGTGAAGACTCTCTAACATTTAATACTTTTAGATCTTGGGATATTATTCAAACAGCAAGCAAAACAAAACAAAATAAAATGACGCTCCAAGCAAAACACATATCACGTGGTGAATAAAAATATATCCTCAATTAAAGTTACCGATGAACGAAGACGAAAGAGGGGATGCCATCCGGGGCATCCCCAGGCTTGGGCTCTTGGTTGTCCTTGAATATTACCTTGGGGTGCCTTGGGCATCCCCAAGATTAGGCTCTTTCCACTCCTTATTCCATAGTCCATCGAATCTTTACCCAAAACATGAAAACTTCACAACACAAAACTTAACAGAAAACTTGTAAGCTCCGTTAGTATAAGAAAATAAATCACCACTTAGGTACTGTTGTGAACTCATTATAAATTCATATTGGTGTAATATCTACTGTAGTCCAACTTCTCTATGGTTCATACCCTCCGATACTACTCATAGATTCATCAAAATAAGCAAACAACACATAGAAAACAGAATCTGTCAAAAACAAAACAGTCTGTAGTAATCTGTACCAAACGTACACTTCTGGAACTCAAATAATTCTAAAATAAATTGGTGGAGATGAGGAATTTGTCTATTAATCATCTTCATAAAGAATCAACTTAATAGCACTCTCCAGTAAAACACGGCAGCTAATCTCGTGAGCGCAAAAGTTTCTGTTTTTTACAGCAAGATCGCAAAGACTTCACCCAAGTCTTCCCAAAGGTTCTACTTGGCACAAACACTAATTAAAACATAAAACCACATCTAAACAGAGTCTATATGAATTATTTATTACTAAACAGGAGCAAAAATCAAAGAACAAAAATAAAATTGGGTTGCCTCCCAACAAGCGCTATCGTTTAACGCCCCTAGCTAAGAATTGAAACATAAAGAGAGCATCATGAAGAATATAACTAGCACATTTAAGCCTAACCCACTTCCTATGCATAAGGATTTTGTGAGCAAACAACTTGTGGGAACAAGAATCAACTTGCATAGGAAGGCAAAACAAGGATAACACCAAGATTTTCAACACATAGAGAGGAAACTTGATATTATTGCAATTCCTACAAGCATATGTTCCTCCCTCATAATAATTTTCAGTAGCATCATGAATTAATTCAACAATGTAACCATCACATAAAGCATTCTTTTCATGATCTACAAGCATAAAAAATTTACTACTCTCTACATAAGCAAAATTATTCTCATTCGGAATAGTGAGAGTATCATAAAAAACTTGAATACTATAAATTGTTTCCATTGAAAGAATAAAATTCAGAAAATGGGTAATCATAATCATGACAAGTTTTATAAATATAATCATCACTACTTTTTATAGCATAAGTATCATCACAATAATTATCATAAGTAGCAACTTTGTTCTCATCATAATCGATTGAAACCTCTTCCAAGATAGTGGAATCATTACTAAATAAAGTCATGACCTCTCCAAATCCACTTTCATAATTGTCACAATAAGATTCAACACCCTCCAAATAGTGGGATCATTACTTCCTAAAGTTGACACTCTACCAAACCCACTTTCATCAATATAATCGTCATAAATAGGAGGCATGCTATCATCATAATAAATTTGCATATTAAAACTTGGGAGGACAAAAATATCATCTTCATAAAACATATCATCCCCAAGCTTGGGACAAACATTAATTGCAGCAAATAAATTCTCAAACATGTCATTTTCATCAAACATAGCATCCCCAAGCTTGGGCCTTTTCATATCATAAGCATAATCACTCTCATCATTAATAGTATGGATAGCACCAATATTATAGCAACTAATATCATCACAATGAGTAGTAGGAGCAACATCATTTGAGAGGGATGCCTTTTTACCTTTGCTTCTCTGATAGAGGCGAGGGTCCTGATGTTTCGATGAGATAATAACTATCGATTTGGTCGAGTCAACTTTGACGATCCGACTACAAACTTGCACGACGTTGCGCCTTAGCAATCGCTAAACCAATCTCCCGAGGTTATTGACGATGCTGGAAGCACGATCAGCCTGACCACGAAGGTCTATTCCTGCACGCAATCGAAGAACAAGAAAGAATATGATAATGCAATCTAAATATTGAGAATATAGATGAAGTATCAATAAAGGTGGGGATCCGAAAGCGGTCTTGGTCTGGTCCTTGGACAGAAACGAAGTACACGAAGTTGCAATGGCTAACTTTTAACTAAACTAATACCAAGGAAAAAGCTATTAGATGGATCTACTTATATAGGAGCAAGGGGTGGCTGCCAAGGAGGTGGTAGGACGTCCCAAGGCAGCCTAAAACTAACACTAGGTCGTACAAGGCTCATGCGCCCAAGTGGAGGTGGTGCAACACCTTAGGACTTCTTGTTTGACTCGGATTCTGCTGCAGTGTCAGATTATTTCATCGATACCTCAATGCTCTGGACGAATTTGAAGGTGAATCCAATTGGGTTGGAAAGAGCATGAAATCTACTTTCCAACAAAAAAAGAATCACCCAATTCAGAGTCTGTATGAAAAAGTTATTGACATTTTGAGTGAGGCATGTTTGTGCAGTCTGAATCTGAATCCAAAACGTGAGAGACTTGGACTCTATCTTCTCTTGGCCCAAAAGTGACGTGAGAGGACTTTTTGAACAGAACCTAAACTTCTCCTTTTCCCTTATCTTCATATATGGATTGTACAAATGTCCCATACACCTGCAATTAGACAAAACACAAAAGTATGTGAAGTATTTTTGTTCTGGATAACATAAATAGATTATTGAATAGTTTGCACTAGAAATCACCTGACAAATATGCATGTATGCAATATTTTTGGTCGTATCCAAGGTAGTCATGTCCTCATCATCCTCCCCTTTTTGAAAACAAAGCCGTCCTCGGCGTTGCTTAATCTGAAATGTGGCTAACAAAAGAGACAAGGTGTACATGTTGTATATGTATATGTCATCCATTTTTACTTCCCTTGATTTTTGCACATATGACACATGTATACATGAGTAACTTTCATAGATCATAAAATATAAAGCCAAAATATTATCATAAGTAGAAGGCATGAAAATATTGAAACTCAGTTTGCACATATAAGTGAAGCTCTTATTCATATCAAAAGATTGACAATATTCATCATTAAACCATCCCAACATTGGCGAATAAATCTTACTTGCATCAAATTTACATGCAACAACATGCTTAAATAAGCAAACATGCAATAAGTCATTGGACACAGAATCATCACCAAGATTAGAGGTCATATCAAAATGATTAAACATCGGTTCTTTTGCATCGATAGTTAATTCAATGGGTGCACTCAAAATTGTTTGTATTTCAGTTGTTTGATCACATGGCAAAGTCAAATTATCAAGATAGTCCTCTAAACTAGGTGGTATGATCAAAGTAGTGGGTAGCTCATCAGATGGTGTATTCAAATAGACAAGGCATTCATCATTCTCATGTAGAGATGGAAGATCAGTACCTTTGTCATTACCTCTTATGATCAACTCAGATGATGTAGCGACTCTCGGGGGCGATGTGTCACATGGTGGAGGTGATGTAGTCCTCACAACAACGGATGTGGTTTTCATAGTATGCCTAGTAGTTGAAGGAACAATCATATCAACTCTTGGAATGTGCACCGTGCACTTGTTCTCCTCGTGGGCAACACGTCGTTTTATTTCCTGTTCAGCTTTGCAAGCAAGACGAAACAAATGGTCCATAGGATAACACTCTTCATGAACTAATATCTCTTGAATATCACGGTTTAATCCTCCCCAAAATTTATCCATAAAATCATCTTCACTTTCTTCTAAAGAGGAATGCAACAAGGTAGTTTGTAAACCATCATAATATTTTGTTACAGTGTCACTACCTTGTTTTAAATGTTGTAACTTCTTAATCATGTCGCGAGTATAATAAGCGGGAATGAAAGTATGTCGCATGGAAAGTTTCAAATCATCTCAAGTAGTAGGTATATAATCAGGGTGTAACCGACAATATTCACTCCACCAAACCAAAGCATAACTAGTGAAAGAACCAACCGCAACCTTAACCTTTTTATGTTCATCAAAATTAGGGGAAGCAAATATATTTTTTATGTTGAACTCCCATTCAATATATAAAGCAGGTCTAAAACGACCATTAAATGGTGGTATAGATACATTAACCTGGTCATGTGCATTTGGATGTTTGTGCACCTCTTCTGATGGTTGTGGTATTTGTAAAGGTGGTGGCACGTCTCCCACGATCGATAAAGCCCATGAATTGACTCTGGATCCTATCATGATTAGTAGAAACAAGAAACAGAATCCAAAAAAATGTTCCTATGAACTACTTGGAAGTGGTGGTAAAACGCTCACAGTATACCAAATCTCAATATCTTACAAATTCTTACCATGCAGCAGGTGGTGATCGGCAACCACCGGTGTCAAATAACTCTGATGATTGAGTAAAGCGATTGCCAGGGGAACATATGTATACACGGTGTAGAAATATGTGGAGCTGGGTTGGCTATATATGGTAGCAAAAGATTAGCAATAATCAATTCAAAGATGAAATGTTGAATAAACGTTCAACAACGGTACTGTGCTGGTCCTAGGCTAGACCGGACTAGAGACGCGAGAGTAGAACACTAATAAGGTCACGGCGTAGAATAACTAGCATCAATAAAGGATATGAAGTAGCTCTGGACAGCAAGATATAAGTGAAGATCACGTTAGTAGTAAAGATAATGATATGAAACAACAACCAAGAAGGATATATTAACAACTTTCTTTCCAACTTTCCTCTAGAAAAGTTTGTGCCAATTTTTTTGATAATTTTTTTTCACGAATGGTACCGACTCAAGCTTTCAAACACAAAAGGAGTCACTCAATTCTGAGTTGATATGAGGAGTCAAAAAATTCTAAAACTGACGTGAAAAACTAGAATAAGCTGTGTTCTTGAACTTTGGAGGGCAAAAAGACCTATTTAGAAGCCGATTTTGAGGTGCCAAATATTGAACATGCTTTTGCAACTATTTAGATGCGGCTCGTCGCTAGCTTTCATTTGAGTACTCGTGGAGCCAAAAAGGACTTCGTATGAGGAAGTTATGCCTGTTTTACTGAACAATGCACAAAATAGATTCCAATCCGAATTCAACTACGAGATTTAGTCTAGATAGATCCAAATTTTGTTTTTTTCTCTCTTTTTTTCCGCACACTTTTTTTATTTTTCTTTCTCTCTTTTTTTTCTCTGACTTTTTTTTACTTTTTTCTCTCTTTTTTTCTTTTTTTCTCTCCCTCTTTCCAAAACAAACTACATAAGGTGCAGATTGGATCTAGCGAAGATGTGAACGACCTCAACTATGATTGTGACAATGAACGATGGGTAGCACGTGGTGGAAATTGATGGATGGGTGGTGGACAGCGGAAGGGATAACGATGCAGCAGCGGCGTGACTAATATGAACAAAACTCGAAACTCTAAGCGAACTAGACACTAAGACCAGCAACTCGACACGACCATGCAACCGATAATTCAACTATGCAAGCAAGAAAAATAAAATTGCAAAGGCTCAGACTGGCTTAGAAAAGGATGAATAGATCCAACTTTTTTGTGGCTTTTTCTTGGACAATAGGTAAGAAAATACATCTAATCTGGGAAAAACTAGAAATTCTCACCGAGCAACCTGAAAACTGATACCACTTGATAGAGGCGCGGGTCCCAATGTTTCGATGAGATGATAACTATTGATTTGGTGGAGTCAACTTTGACGATCCGACTACAAACGTGCATGACATTGCGCCTTAGCAATCGCTAAACCAATCTCCCGAGGTTACTGGCGATGCTGGAAGCACGATCAGCCTGACCACGAAGGTCTATTCCTGCACGCAATCGAAGAACAAGCAAGAATATGATAATGCAATATGAATATTGTGAATATAGATGAAGTATTAATAAATGTGGGGATCCAAAAGCGGTCTTGGTCTGGTCCTTGGACACAAACGAAGTACACGAAGTTGCAATGGTTAACTTTTAACTAACAAATCCAAAGGAAAAAACTATTAGATGAATCTACTTATATAGGAGCAAAGGGGTGGAGGCCAAGGAGGTGGTCGGACGTCCCAAGGCAGCCTAAAACTAACCCTAGGTCGTACAAGGCTCATGGGCCCAAGTGGAGGTGGTGCAACACCTTTGGACTTGTTGTTTGACTCGGATTCTGCTGTAGCGTCAGATTGTTTCGTCGATACCTCAATGCTCCAGACGAATTTGAAGGTTAATCTAATTGGGTTCGAAAGAGCATGAAATCTACTTTCCAACAAAAAAAGAATCACCCAATTCGTAGTCCGTATGAAAAAGTTGTTAGCGTTTTGATTCAGGTATGTCTGTGCAGTCCGAATCTGAATCCAAAACGTGAGAGACTTGGACTCTATCTTCTCCTGGCCCAAAAGTGACGTGAGAGGACTTTTTGAACAGAACCTAAACTTCTCCTTTTCCCTTATCTTCATATGTGGATTGTACAAATGTACCATACACCTGCAATTAGACAAAACACAAAAGTGTGTGAAGTATTTTTGTTCTGGATAACATAAATAGATTATTGAATAGTTTGCACTAGAAATCACCTGACAAATATGCATGTATGCAATATTTTTGGTCGTATCCAAGGTAGTCATGTCCTCATCATTCTCCATCTTTTCTTTTTCTTCTCCACATCATGTCTGGGTTTAATCCTCTTTTTGGAGCTCCTTATTAATGAGATTGGTTGAATAGAAGGCTCCTTCTCTTTACCTGATTCATCATAAGAAATAATAGGAGGATATTGGGAAGTCTCTTCTCTTTCATTAGTATTCTCTTCATCTTCTATTTGTTTTCTTGTCTTTATGTAATTGGCAATATAAGGATTTTCAATCCAATTCACCGCACAATACATATAAATTTTCTCTAGATCAAAATCAAGAACATTATCGAGGGAAAATTCTGGAATATCATTAATTATACATTTCATTTCTTCATAATCCAGAAGAAAACTAAGTTCATTATGATGCGCAAGGGAAATCAAGTCATCACAATTTTTGGACACGATTCAATCATGAAACAATTTGCATTGGATATTTAAATGACCATGTTCATTGCAAAGTTCACAAGGATGGCTAAGAAAATTTAAATTTTCCGCACAAACATCTACCCTTTCTTGCAACCATTTAGTTTCTAAATACTTATGCCTCTTGCAAAATCTATCTTCCCTATTTGGTGTGTACTTTCAAACTCTATGCACTCCGCAAAAATTGACATGCTTATAAGAGACATTTTCATCATGACTAGTGCAATCATTATTAGTATCATGGATATTCAAAGAGTTCGTGCTAACAACATTGCAATCATGCTCATCATACAAAGATTTAGTGCCAAACATTCTAATGCATTCTTCTTCTAACACTTTGGCACAATTATCGGAATCCTTATTTTCATGAAAGACATTAAAAAGATGAAGCATATGAGGTATCCTCAATTCCATTTTTTTGTAGTTTTCTTTTATAGACTAAACAAGTGATAAAACAATAAACAAAAAGATTCGATTGCAAGATCTAAAGATATACCTTCAATCCCTAACCTCCCCAGCAACGGTGCCAGAAAAGAACTTGATGTCTACTACACAACCTTCTTCTTGTAGATGTTGTTGGGCCTCCAAGTGCAGAGGTTTGTAGGACAGTAGCAAATTTCCCTCAAGTGGATGACCTAAGGTTTATCAATCCCTGGGAGGCGTAGGATGAAGATGGTCTCTCTCAAGCAACCCTGCAACCAAATAACAGAGAGTCTCTTGTGTCCCCAATACAACCAATACAATGGTAAATTGTATAGGTGCACTAGTTCGGCGAAGAGATGGTGATACAAGTGCAATATGGATGGTAGATAAAGGTTTTTGTAATCTGAAAATATAAAAACAACAAGGTAGCAAGTGATAAAAGTGAGATTAAATGGTATTGCAATGCTAGGAAACAAGGCCTAGGGTTCATACTTTCACTAGTGCAAGTACTCTCAACAATAATAACATAATTGGATCATATAACTATCCCTCAACATGCAACAAAGAGTCACTCCAAAGTCACTAATAGCGGAGAACAAACGAAGAGATTATTGTAGGGTACGAAACCACCTCAAAGTTATCCTTTCTGATTGATCTATTCAAGAGTCTGTAGTAAAATAACACGAAGCTATTCTTTCTGTTCAATCTATCCTAGAGTTTGTACTAGAATAACACCTTAAGACGCAAATCAACCAAAACCCTAATGTCACCTAGATACTCCAATGTCACCTCAAGTATCTGTGGGTATGATTATACGATATGCATCACACAATCTCAGATTCATCTATTCAATCAACACAAAGAATGATGTAGGGTAGGAACCCTAGGGGCCGATCTTTCACGAAAGGAGCGGATCCCACGAAGAACACGAGGGGAAAACGAGGGAAAACACAAGAGGAAACACGAGAGGATCACTCAACCAACAAGAATAGATCACACATGCGCTAGATCGATGAACACAAAGGTGAGATACAAGATCCAAAGTCAACAACGGGCGATACAAGAGGTAACTGGTCTTCTCCGTGAGGAAGTCTTGAATCCACGGGGGGGTCTTCCCTTAGAAAGGGGGCTTGAATCCAAAGGGATCTTCTCCGTAGAGTCCGCGGTCTCTCTCGTGGAGTAGATCCGATATGGATGAGCGTAGCTCTATCTCTCAAATGAGATATCACAACGCTAACCCTTTAAAGGAGGTGGGGGAGTTCTATTTATAGTCTAAGCCATGAAGGGGTAAGTGAGGGGAGGAAAGGGTACATGGGCCTCGGCCCAAAACGTTGCATGCAGGCAAGGCCCGGATGATCCGGATGGGGGTCCGGATGATCCGGCCATCGTCCGGATGATCCAGGAGGGGGCCCGGATGATCCGGCTTCACATGAGGCCTTCGGGTGTCTTCTATTGCGATTTATCCGGATGATCCGGAGGGGGGCCCAGATGATTCGGCCGAGCCCGGATGATCCGGACGTCCGGCCTGACTCCAGCAGCCGCATCGTCTTCTTCTTCTCCTTTCTTCTGTCTTCTCTTCCACGCTTCCCTCGCGGATGGTGTAGACGTACAATTGCGCTCGCACTCCTCCTCGACATCCGTGATGTTCCAACAATACCTATGCATGCACACGGGAGGAGTGTCAAGTAGTATACCATCCTCGAGAGGGTCAAGTAAGCACGTGTAAAGGAGATGATTCACCTTTGTGTGTGTGAAGTAGATGTCGCACGTGTCACTTGCCAAATGGACTTTTGACATGGTGATGTCCGTAGGATGCTCCGCATCATCCCCTCCCCCTTGGGAAAGATCCTACCTCGGATCGAAATCCAAATCACCATGGGAAAGAGATGGCGTCACCGTGTAGAAGTGGTCAATCACCAAGTTCTCGTTATCTTTAAGATCAAAATGGGCACTCTCCAATGTCGCAGCATCTTGGGATTCCTTCAAAAGGAGCAAAGACAACAAACACTTGGAAAAACAAATGTGGTTAGCGTTAGTGCAAAACCAAGGATTCAGGAGGTGATTCACCCAACAAGTGTCTTCATCAAGCATAGCATATGGTGTGACAAAGGATTGTGACATGGGATGTAAGCACATAAAATGAGCACAAAGAAGGACTTCATGGAAACAAGTATGCAAATGGGAGGTAGAGATGCAAATATGTTTGACAATTGAACAAGCATCTACCTCAAGGTCATAGCAATCATGCATAAAACACTTGACAAATGGTCTATGGTAGGCAAAGGAAGCATTCACCACACCAAATAAAATGAAGTGTCTAAACACATGAGTCAAGTGCAAGACAATCCATGCATAATGTGCATAGATTGTAGTGAAGATAGTATGGCACTCAACATAATAGAAAGAGAAATTGTTCATCATGTGTGAGGCAATCAAGTCAATCATGTGACAAGCAATGGGACATGGCATATGTGAAGAAGTGACATTGTTGCAACCAAACATATGATATGAGCAAGTAATCCAAGAATTGGATGCAACACACAAAGCATATATATCATGATGCATGGAACGGTGAAAATGACAAGTCGAAGCAAGATCTCTAACAAGTGTGCAATCAAGTGGTCCAAGATGACCAAGAAGTCTCATGGTGCAAGCAACACAAGTAGAATGATCCGGAATATCCATGCTCAAGAAAGATGTCACCTTGAAGGTGTGTCCTTGTTCATTCTTCACAATACCGAAACACAAGAAAGTGTGATGAAGAATCGTCGTGGTAGAAGGTGGTTCGCTCTCAAGAGCTTGAATGGTCAACTCACGTGATGTGGAAGTTGACGCAAAGTCCAAGTATCCTACACATGCACACAACAAAACAAAGAACGTATGCGCATGGTAGATAAACACATCATCCATGATGATGGTTCTCTTATTTTTCACATAACCATTAGTAGCACAAGTGCATGAAGAATATGATGCAACAATGGGAATATTCATGGCACTAGCTATATGGTGCAAAGAGGTAAGACAAGCATGCTTCATAAGGAATATGTCAAAATCTCCAAATATATGTGAGAATGCTATGGGGGAAAACTCATTATCAAGACTAAAGGCATAATTGCACTCAACACATGGCAAATCATCTAGCATGAGAGAGGCAACATATGGAGAGATATGACAAGAAGCAATAACAATCATGTCGTGCAAACTAGTGGAGCAAAGATGCAACACACTAGAGGAAATCATGGCAATGATGTCATGTGAGTAAATAATAGGCATAGGCAATGCACATGACATATCGCAAGCACGGACACAAAGCAAGATCATAGTATAATCATAGGCATGGGGCACAAAGAAAACATGGCAATAATAAGTGATATCTCCACCAAGCTTGCAAATACACATACAAGTACTAGAATCAATCATCATGTGTAATGCAAAGCATGGGTCACAAATGCATGGCAAAGGCATAGTAATGAGCATATCATGCAAAGTGAACATGGCAAGATGGGCATAGAATATGTAATGGACAATAACCCATAACCATGTGAGAGCTATGTAGAAGAAATGCGCGAAGACTTCACGTGAAGAGAGCGGTTGGAAGGACAATCCATGGTATCCCAAGGCATCATTGCTCTCTAGAGCTTGTTTTGTCAACTCATGGTATTGTGAGGTTGACAAGTAAGCATAGGTACCTACACAACAAATACACAAGCGAAAGAAATTGTGTGTGTGGTAAATGTACACATCATCCATCATGATGTGTATGTGCACGTGTGAGTTAGCACAAGATAAGCATTGCTCAAAGAAATTTGATGCATGGTATAAGAACATGTCATGCATCATGAAAGAATAGTTATTGTGTATGACATGATGGGAATGCAAATTGAGCATACAATTATATGGCACATCAATAGCATGTTTATTCACAGGAAGCATATGGTGCACACAAGTATTGGGATCATGCAATGGGTGGGAGTGATCACAATCTCCTAAAATATATGAGGAAACTATGGGGGTCTCCTCATGTGCAATATTTGAAACATCATATGGAGAAAATGGGCAACACCCAAAACCATGCATATCCGAAGCAAGATGGTTATGGCATGGCATATGAGATAAATGGTGCAAAGGTAGCATGTCAATATCATCACAAGAGAAACAAATGCCAATAACCATTGGCTTGTCATCTATGTCATAAGTGCAAATTGGGTTAATCTTAATGGCATATGTATAGTCACTATGAAAGAGATTGCAAATATGACATGTGGTCGATCTCATGCATAGCATATGACAAGTCAAGCGGATTGGCAAACATGATGTGACCGAGAGAATTAGCACAAGAAATCCTATGTAACATGGCATCACCACTAATAGACTCCACATGGCAATCATCATACTCATCATAAATGGGTAAATCATCGCATGGGGAACTCACACTAGCATGAAGCATGGAAATAGGTCGATCAACATCATGCAAGCAACCAATGTCATGATAGTCCACTAGTGGGACAAGAGCATCACCTTCACCTATGTTACCTTTTTCATTCCACTCACGTGGTGTAGGTGAGGTGGGTAAGACCGAATGGTGGTCTAGATCATCATTGTGATGGAACCATGTGGGGGGTGCATCATATTCCACCATGGCCATCGTCTTGTCCAAAGGTAGGACGAAGTCGTCGAGAATTGGCGCGTCATCATATAAGGGACCTAGCACCAAATGAGAAGACACAATAGAGGTAGAGGTTAAGTCGTTAGTCTTAAAAGTGGTCTCACATGACCTATCAACTATCTCACTCTCTCTATGTGGTGGTTCACTCACTCCCTCAAAATAGGTGCACTCAAACTCACATGTGGTGGAGTCACTCATATCAATCAAGTGGTGGGGGTTGTGGCTCTCCTCACATGTGAATTGTGGCAACACATATATGGGGCTAGTGGTGAAGTCACTCTCACTCTAAATATGGTGGCACAAGTCACTCAAGTCATCATACGTCGCCGTGGTCGATGGGAAAATCCCATTCTCAACCATCTCGTTGTTGTCGCCGTGGATGAAGGCCGAAGATGGCACATCATCACTCTCGCCTCCTAAGATGGAAGCTTCATCCTTGCTCGTCACCATGTCGCTCGCCTCCAAATCTTGGTCCTTGATGGTGTCAGTAGTCGTAGTCGTCGTCGCACCATCTTGAAAAAGAGTCGAAGTAGACTCGGCATCGTCAATGCCACAAAGAAGGATGGCGGTGAAGTCAAACTTGGGAGCTCGTCGGGCTTGGACATCATGGTGGTACTAGCCTCATGCTTGTTCTCATGGAGCTTGGTCCTCGCGAAGTGAGCTTGGGGTGGAGAAGCTTTGGCCTTCATGAGTTCTTGTTCCGCCTTGAGAGCACCAATGTAGTTGTCGTCGAGGGACTTGTAGTTCTCGAGGAAGATCGTCTTGGAGATATCGTTGTGCAATCCCATCATGAAGTGGAACTTCATCGAAATGGGGTCGTCCACGTAGGCTCGTCACAAGGCTTTCTTCATCTCCTTGAAGTACTCGTCGATGGACTTGGATCCTTGGGTGGTGTTCTCCAATTGGCATAGAAGTTTTTCCGTGTAGGTCGGAGGCACGAACTCTCACCGCATAGCTCTCTTCGTCTTGGGCCAACTCATGTCGTAGGTCTTCGAAGGTGTGTGAAGCCACCATGTCGACGCATAGTCATGGAAGTTTCTTGTGGCGCATTTCACTTGATCTTCAGGAGGAACTTGATGTAGCTTGAGGTAGTCATCCATCAAACGCTCCCACTCGAGATACTCCTTGGGTTCTAGAGTCCCATAGAAAGGAATCTCATGGTCGATGTCGAGGTCGTAGTAGCTCGTGGAAGTCATGGACTTGAGCTTGGGGAGCTTCTCTTGAAGTGCTTGTGGGCGAAGATGCCGTATGTCCATAGGCGAAGATGCCTTGAAGTCGCTTGGCGAAGATGCCAAGGGAGATGGTGAAGTTGTTGAGAGGTTGTTGGTGTTGAGCTCTTGACCTTCACGTTCATGGTGGTGATGGTGTCGATGCCGATGTGACCTTGCCGGAGATGGTAGCTCGGAGGCATGTGCTCTTGAGCTTCTTCTCGGAGATGAGGAAGACCTCTTGTAGGAATTGATGAGAGCCTTGATCTCCTCCATTTGAGCTTGCATCTTGGCATCGGTGGAGTTGTTCGTGGCATCGAACTCGTCGTTGTTGTTTTAGACCGAAGATGAAATGCCTTCCCTATCCATCACAAGACTCAAGCAAATATGAGTGGGAGAAAGAGAAGAGCGAATACCAAATGTACCTTGACCGAAGTTGAAAGTGGATCAATGATCACTCCAATGTGGACAAGGAAATAGCACAATTGGTACCAATTCTTATCGGTTTCTCACACCTACACAAGTAAGGCTTATGGTGGAGCTCGGTAAGGATAGTGGCACAAAATTTAATGCAAAATGTTAGCAAGGGTCAATAATGTTGAAAGAGATTCACAAATTTGCAAGTGAAACAAGTAGACCAATAGCAAAGAATGGCATACGGAAACGCACACACGGATAGATAAATGGGGTCGTGCAACCAAGGAATGAGCACAAAATGTGGAATCCACGGAAAACGCTCGTGTTGGACAACTCAAGAGAGACGCTAGCACGATTGCTCAATAGGTGGATACGACACTTGTGCACAACCTATAAGATGCAAAGATATGTCAACTTCTCCCAAGTATGATATTATGCATGGTGTTCCCGGTGTTTGATCCAAGATGACCGGATATGACAATCTTATGTGCAATGTGGGATGATGCTATGGCACTTGCTTACAAGCTCTTTGTTCTTCCTCTTTTGCTTAAAAGCTTATTCTTTTTTTTGTATGGCCACTTTGCAAAATGCACAAACCAAGATAGCTATTGTGTATATGCGGGAACAATCTTGTGACACAAGGGATGATATGATGATACCAATATGATATGGTATGTATGCAATGGAAGGGTGGATCACTAATGTGCACAAGTAACATTGCCGACAATACTCAAATGGCTAGTCTCGATAGGCAAGTGATGCAAAATAGGCTAGGGGTTATCAATGCAATTGCAAGGGGAATATACAATGGTGTCGTTGAGGTTACCATCCGTGGTGATGATGAGAGGCGGTGTTGCCGATGTTGACCCGTTCCTAATTAGCCGAAACACCTTAGGAAACGGAAAAACCACAACTCAAAATCTCAAGGACAAAAGTCAAATGGTGGTAGCGGAAAGCGGTGGTGTTGCACTAGGGAATGCGTAAGTGGAGGTTATGGTGGTGGACTATACACGGTGTTGGAGTCGAAAGCACGATCCCTAAGTAGCCTAAACACCTTAGGAGACACAACTCACAACACAAACAAAATTGGGTTAAGTTGAGGTGGCGGAAGTGTATGGTGTGCAAGGTTATGCGGAAGTGGTGGTGGTGGTCGATGAAGAAGCAACCATCCCTAAGTTGCCGAAACACCTTAGGAGACTCAAGTCACAACTCAAACAACCACATATACAATGGAGATCAAAATGTGTTAGGTTGCGGAAGTCGGTGGTGGTAATGCGGATGATATGGTGGAGGGCCTAGGCAAACTTGCCAAATTTCAGAAAATTTGATGGCGTCAAATGGTGTTGAAACCTATGTATATGGATGGGGGATGTCAATAGCTACTCAACGAGCTAAATAACGCGAAATCGGACTCCAAATGTGAAAGTTATGGCCAAAACAAAATTTCAGCCGAGTCAGTGTCAGGGTTACCCGGACATCCGGGAGTAGGTCCGGATGATCCGGGTTCGTCAACCGGATTTCTGTCGTGTGGGGTGTCCGGACATCCGGGAGATGGTCCAGCTGATCCGGGTGGATCCGGATGATCCGGGAGCACTTCCGGATGATCCGGGCAGGTCAAACTGCTCGGGATTTTCTCCCGGGGACGAATTTTGGGGTGGAAATGGGGGATTTTCTGGGCAAATTTGAGGAGATTTTGTGGATGGAAGGTTAGGAAACTTGGGGAGATGCTAGATCCACTCGAAACCAAGCAAATCCATGGATCAAAATCAACAAAACATCATCAAAACCAACCAATCACAAAAAATTTTGGGGCTATTTTTGGTGGGGATTTTCGAATTTAGGACGAAATCAAGCAAAAGAAGGCTAGAAAAAGAGGGGTGGGGCTCCAAATTCGTGATCAACCTTGCTCTGATCCAAGATGATGTAGGGTAGGAACTCTAGGGGCTGATCTTTCATGAAAGGAGCGGATCCCGCGTAGAACACGAGGGGAAAACGACGAAAATACAAGAGGAAACACGAGAGAATCACTCAACCAACAAGAATAGATCACACATGCGCTAGATTGATGAACACAAAGGTGAGATACAAGATCCAAAGTCAACAACGGGCAATACAAGAGGTGACCGGTCTTCTCCATGAGGAGGTCTTGAATCCACGGGGGGATCTTCCGTTAGAAAGGGGCTTGAATCCAAAGGGATCTTTTCCGTAGAGGCTGCGGTCTCTCTCGTGGAGTAGATCCGATATGGATGAGCGTAACTCTATCTCTCAAATGAGCTATCACAACGCTAACCCATGAAAGGAGGTGGAGGAGGTCTATTTATAGTCTAAGCCACGAAGGGGTAAGTGAGGGGGCGGAAAGGGTACATGGGCCTCCATCGCAGGCAAGGCCCGGATGATCCGGATGGGGGTTCGGATGATCCGGGAGGGGGCCCGGATGATCCGGCTTCACATGAGGCCTTCGGGTGTCTTCTGTTGCGAGTTATCCGGATGATCCGAAGGGGGGCCCAGATGATCCGGCTAAGCCCGGATGATCCGGACGGAGGTCCAGACGTCCGGCCTGACTCCAATAGCCGCTTCGTCTTCTTCTTATCCTTTCTTCCATCTTCTCTTCCACGCTTCCCTCGCAGATGGTGTAGACGTACACTTGCGCTCGCACTCCTCCTCGACATCCGTGATATTCCGACAATACCTATGCAAGCACACGGAAGGAGTGTCAAGTAGTATACCATCCTCGAGATGGTCAAGTGAGCACGTGTAAAGGAGATGATTCACCTTTGTGTGTGTGAAGTAGATGTCGCATGTGTCACTTGCCAAATGGACTTTTGACATGGTGATGTCTGTTGGATGCTCCACATTAAAGAACTTCAAATAGTGCCCCAAAGTTTCTACCGGAGAGTCAAAACGAAAATGTGTGCCAACCCCTATGTATAAGTTCACGAGGTCACGGAACTCGCAAGTTGATCACCAAAACATACACCGAGTGGATCATGTGATATCCCATTGTCACCGTAGATAAGCACATGCCAGACATACATCAAGTGTTCTCAAATCCTTAAAGACTCAATCCGATAAGATAACTTCAAAGGGAAAACTCAATCCATTACGAGAGAGTAGAGGGGGAGAAACATCATAAGATCCAACTATACATCAAAATTGTGCCAAATCAAGAACATGAGAGAGAGATCAAACACATAACTACTAGTACATACCCTCAGCCCCGAGGGTGAATGAGGGAGTCCTGGACTAAGGGGTCCTCGGGCGTCCGGCCTGTTGGCTATGGGCCGGACTGATGGGCTGTGAAGATACGAAGACCGAAGACTGCACCCGTGTCCGGATGGGACTCTCCTCGGTGTGGAAGGCAAGCTTGGCGACCGAATATGTAGATTCCTTTCTTTGTAACCGACCTTGTGTAACCCTAGATCCTTCCGGTGTCAATATAAACCGGAGGACTTAGTCCGGATAGAGGATACTCATTATCATAGCCATACACACTAGACCTCTAGGATTTAGCCATTACGATCTCGAGGTAGATCAACTCTTGTAATACTCATATTCATCAATATCAATCAAGCAGGATGTAGGGTATTACCTCCATAGAGAGGGCCCTAACCTAGGTAAACATCGTGTCCCTTGTCTCCTGTTACCATCGACCTTAGACGCACAGTTCGGGACCCCCTACCCGAGATCCACCGGTTTTGACACCGACATTGGTGCTTTCATTGAGAGTTCCTCTGTGCTGTCGCTAAAAGGTCTGATGGCCCCTTCAATCGTCAATAATGACGCCGTCCAAGGATAAACTTTCCTCCTCGATAGATCTGCGTGTTCGGCGGCTTCGCACTACGGGCCAATTCGCTTGGTCATCTGGAGCAGATCAAAAGCTACGCCCTGGCCATCAGGTTAGATTTGGGAGCTTGAATTATGTTGCGGATGTCCGTGGAGACTCGATCTTCGCCGGATTCAAGTCTGCGGTAGCCGCTCCCTATCACCCCGATGATTTCCCTAGATCCGGAGCAAACTGCGCCATCCAAGGACGGGAGGATCAACCCCACCATGGAGGCCACAGATTCCACGGTGTTGGAGCCGCACATAGACTTAACCTCTCACGACGTCTTTGTCAGCGGAACTCCAGACTCGTCTCCAGCCATAAGTTCCAAACCACGTGAGCCCGCGAACGCTGAGCTTGATCGCTCATCGATCTTCGAATTCAGTGCCGTAGACATCTTCCAGCACTCGCCTTTGGGCGGTGTGCTAAACTCATTAAAGAACCTGTCCTTGGCGGAGGACTCACAGCTGAACTATATCCAGCTCGAACCAGGGGCTGACGGTGGAGAATTTTGCTTCGTACCCACCACCCACATCATAGCCACGGTCGAGGATTCGATCGATACACTTGATTACGACTCCGAGAATATTGACGGTATGGACGACGATGCCGAAAACAATGAAGACCCCGTTGACACAGCTAAATACCAAGATGAACGGGAAGATGGGCAGGTTAGCCCTGGTAAACAGGCCACGCATGAAGATTCGGAGGACGACAATTACATTCCAGTCTCTGAGGATGAGGTGAGCCTTGGCACCAAGGATTTCATCGTGCCTGAGGAACCTCTTGAGCAGGAGCGCTTCAAGCACCAACTAATAGCCACTGCAAGGAGCCTGAAAAAGAAGCAGCAGCAGCTTCAACCTGACCAAGATCTGCTCAATGATAGATGGACCGAAGTCCTAGCTGCCGAAGAATACGGCCTTAGTGGCCCAGCCAAAAGCTACCCGAAGCGTAGATTGCTACCCCAGGGTGACGACAAGGCGCTCAAGCCCGTGCCATCATCGCACAAGGCGGCAAGTCGACCACAACTTGGTCCGGGTAAAGCGGCAACTTGAGCCGAACACCAGACCGCCCCACCTCGTCGTAAAGGCAAGAACAAAACAGCTCAGGGTTATACATACGACCTTCTGCAGGACTTGGGTAGTAGAGCAGGACACTCAAGAGCGATCTACGGATCGCGAGGACATACCTCGACACGCGACGACGACCACCTATTCAGACGTGACAAACCTAGCCAGGCCCATGCCGAAAACCGCAAATGGACTCCATCGGAGGTACATCGCAGTGTGGCCCAACATAGAGGCACCGCACACCCTCTTTGCTTCTCAGACGAAGTAATGGAACATGAATTCCCAGATGGGTTCAAACCTATAAATATCGAATCATACGATGGAACAACAGATCCCACAGTATGGATCAAGGACTTCCTCCTCCACATCCATATGGCCCATGGAGACGACCTTCATGCCTTCAAATACCTACCGATAAAACTCAAAGGACCAGCTCGATACTGGTTAAACAGTCTGCCAGAAAATTCTATTGGCAGCTGGGAAGATTTGGAGAACGCCTTTCGCGACAACTTCCAAGGAACATATGTCCAACCACCGGATGCCGATGACCTAAGTCACATTGTCCAGCAGCCCGGAGAGTCAGCCAGGAAGATCTGGACTAGGTTCTTAGTTAAAAAGAACCAAATCGTCGATTGTCCAGACGCGGAAGCCCTTGCGGACTTTAAACACAGCGTCCAGGATGAATGGCTTGCACGCCACCTCGGTCAAGAAGGACCTAGATCCATGATAGCCCTTACCGCTCTAATGACCCGCTTTTGCGCGGGAGAAGAAAGTTGGCTCGCTCGTAGAAGCAATAGTGCCAGCGACTCGGGCACTTCCGAAATATGAGACGGCAATGGCAAGACATGACAAAGCAAACACAACAGTCGCAATGATAATGAAATATCACGCGACACAGCGGTCAACGCCGGGCTCAGCAATCCCAAGCCTGGTCAACAGAAAAAGCCATTCAAGGCAAACCGAGACGGACCATCCAACCTAGACAGGATACTGGACCGACCCTGCCATATTCACGGCCACCCCAATAAACCAGCTAATCATACCAACAGAAGCTGGTGGGTCCTCAAGAAGGCCGGCAAGCTCAATGCCGAACACAAGGGAAGGAGGCCGACATGCAATAGGGACGACAGAGTGGTTCAGCAGCCAAACACCAAGGGTCAGAAGCAACTTCCCCCCAAAGATCGATCAACTCCGGAGCAGAAATAGCAGTTCAGCTTCCGTTGCCCATCTCATATACCCGTTAAAACTATATCGCGCATACATAACCACACACTTAAAATACCATGGGCATTGGCGGAAGCATAATACAGACAGGTTTGCAAGCACTCCGGCAACATTTTTATTTACTTTCCTTTTTCTTTCTTCATTATCTCTTAAAAACAGGTGGCGCAAAGGAGAAACATCTAAGACCGACTCCATCGGAGTTCGGATCCGCACACTCACCTACGGGGTTACTTCCTTCAAGGATTCCCCTTGCCGAGGACAGGCGGCGCAGACATGCGATAGGAGGTCCAAAATAACTTTAGGTAGACAACACCCTTTTTTGATCCTATAACATGCCTTTTTCCTCTGCCTTCGACCCAGGGCATATCAAATAGCCGGGGTCATGGCCTTTATATATATCAAGTAATCTTTGGCATATCGCTCAGGTCCTAGTTCACATTACCCGAATTAATCATCCGTGTCTTTCCGCAAATGAATACACCCTTTGTGGTTGCGTCACAGATATACCCCGGGCTTAACTTGCCAGGGGCTCGGTACGGGAACAAATGAGTTGGCAACAAAGTCCGAACAGCTTTTACAGCATACTACGGCGTCGTGTGTTTGGCCTTATATGCATCAGCTTTGAATCATGTCTTGGGTCAATTGTTGGGTTGCCCGGCTCCTGTGCTTGCTATCCTACATTCTGCTCTATCGGCTAGGGTAGTAAAGGGAGAACTACTGCGATTGTCCTGCCGGTTCACCTGGATCAGCACCTCAGTAGAGAAAGCCGAAAACTGACTGTCATGATGAGGCGAGAGCTGGTCAACCACTCAATGACTTATCGGAATCTCTAGCGATTCCTCCATGTCACACGAAGGACCTCTTTCCGGTCAAATATGTACACGCGTCGTATGAATAAGCCGCATACATACCAGGGGCTATGTCGTGGACCCACCATAAAACTCCTATGGCTAAGTGAAAGTGTTAACGCCCTATAGTCTGATTGCCTGGTTCGCCGCATTGACATCTCCTTCACAGACCAAGACGTTGGGTCAAGGGTGATCAAATGCTTTTCCGAACACCCCGTTACTTCCTATGAGGGGGCTGAAGCCGATGATTGGAAAACTTTCAGATTATATTAAAACGGTCGCACAGGAGGAATACAAACTTTCGAGCAATATATAAAAACATATTAACTATAAAATTGTCTCGCACAATTTTCATATACCTCACTCGAACATTATGTCTTTCGAGCATTGACCCTCTATCAAGCGGGTGGCCACTAGGACGTCTTCAAAATAATGCTCCGGTTCGTGGCGGTCCTTGCCCTTGGGTGGATTCTTCACCGCAACATCGATGGCCTTCATCTTCCCCCAGAATGTCTTGACTCGGGCAAAGGCCATCCATGCACCCTCGATGCACACCGACCGCTTCACAGCGTCGATACGTGGCACCGCGTCAACAAGCCGCTGCACCAAGCCGAAGTAGCTATTTGGAACAGGATAAGTTGGTCATAACCGGATTATGACGTTCTTCATGGCAGTGCCGGATATCCTATGAAGCTCGGCTCACTAGGGCATCTGCTCATTCAGCAACAGGGGGCGCTTCGACGCGCCGAATTGTGACCAGAAAAGCTTCTCCATTGCATACCCCTCTCACGCCTGGTAAAACCGTGTTGCATCAGAAGAACACTTCAGCAAGTCTAAAAACTCATCCGGAGAACTCTGTTGGATCATGGGTTCCGGCAAAACCCTTAAGGTTCGAACTCTGGGGTGCGCGCGAAGATGTCCCCCCTACCGATCCACGTCCTAGCTTAGCTAAGATCTTACGAACTAACTCAACGAACTCGCAGCACAAAGGACACAAGATTTATACTGGTTCGGGCCACCGTTGTGGTGTAATACCCTACTCTAGTGTGGTGGTGGTGGATTGCCTCTCGGGCTGAGGATGAACAGTACAGGGGGAAGAATAGCCTCCTGAGGTTGAGGTGTTCTTGTGCTTGGCGAACTTGTCTGTGTTCTGGTCTCTCTTTCTCTCCCTTCGGCTACGGTTCCCTCCCCCTAGCTATGGTGGTGGCTAGTCCTATTTATAGAGGCCCTGGTCCTCTCCCCAAATATTGAGCGGGAAGGGAGCCAACAACGGCCCATTTGAAAGGGGACAACTAGTACAGCTTATCCTGACAAAAGTGGTCTTCGCCTGCAAAAGGCTTTGGTGGTGACGCTGCCTTGGGCTCCATGGTGACCTCCTTCTTGTCGTCCTGCTGGTCTTGGTCTCGTTGCACCAATATGGAAATCTTTGCTTGATGCCTCGGTACTCCGCGCCTGCGCTTGCCCCCCTTAGCACCAAAGAGGAAACAAGGACGCTGCATGCACTGGCGCCCGCCTGGTCTCGATCGTCATGGCTCACGTCACGAGAACCTCACGAGGTTTGCCTTGCCTTGATCTCTTCGCCCCTCGTGAGCCAGCCTGGTAAGGCCGCTCCTGAGGAGGTCTTGTGTCGTCCGTCTCGCGAGGCTTGGCCCCTCGCAAGGGTCTTGAATGCCTTGTTGATGAGGATGGGCCATACATGCCTGCTAGCAGAGCCACACCGTGGGCCGCAGGCAGGCAAGTCTGGGGACCCCTGTTCCCAGAACGCCGACAAACTCCACAATTGGTTAAGTTGAGCATTGTTCCGATCGCCGAACTTAGTCTACAGCAAAAATGGCTCACCAGCCGCAATCTCCCTAGCTTGCCAGATCTCCTCACGGGCGGCTCTGGATTCAGACCGCGCTTCCCTCGCCTCTCGTTAGACCTTGTCAATTTCATCCATCCTGTCTTCATTCTCCTTCTGAAGGAGTTCACAGCAGCTAGCAGCATTTTTTAGTTCGAGCGCCATCATGGATATCTTCTCCTCGTCTTTACGCCGAGTAGCTCGTTCGATTTTTAACTCAGCCGATGCCTTTTCGGCAGCCGCATTACTACACCGGGCCTGCTCCTTGGCCCGGGCTAGCTCCGCCCGAAGAATTTCAATGACAGCAGCACCATGTGCAGCCAGGCATATTACAGTATATAACTTTCAACATCATGCTTATATCACGACAATGTATGTGAAGGGACTACCCCAAATACATAACTTGCGTCAAGACGCATATTGATTAACGCAATGTCATCCCCGACCACATAAAGCTTCCTTTGCAGCTCGGCCATATCCCTAGTCTGGGAAGTAGCCAGGGGGAAGCAGCCTGTGTTCAAATTAATCAGATTATTCCTTGAATATTTCTTCTTGATCCTCCATTCGCCTCCCATGGGAAGCCAACCCGAGTCTCACGGGCTACTATCTATACACAGGAATATTTTGCGAATAAAACACAATTGCACATACTACAGTACAAACCTCGAAGCCTCTTAGTAGGCTCGCAAAGGCCTCATCCAATCCGCTCTTCGCGGACAGGACCTTTTCAACCACCGTGCCCATCAAGGTACGATGTTTTATGAGGACATCAATACCATTGTTACACCCACAGCCCCTGCTGCTATACATACTGGACCAATTACTAGAGCTCGCGCACGCCAATAAAATTATTAGCTACTTTCGTTTCTTGGTAATGATTCTAATATTCATGAGAATATGATGCTATCTAAATTGGATACATTTGTTTTGCTTACAAATGAAGGGCCTGGAACGGTAAGAGGGATGAACACTGGAGCGAGACCAAGCATGGAGATGATGGCATGCACAAGGGGATCAAGAACAGAGTTACAAGTGATGATTTCAGGACTTTGAAGCCACCATAAGGAGTGCATGAAGCCTTGGACGAAATATACAAGATGCCACTTCATAAATTTCGTCTAGAGGCTATTCTAGGTGCTGCGTCACCTTATTATTGGGCTAGGCCCATGTATATTCGAAATACTTAAGTATAGGCTATTTTTAGAGTCCGTATGTGTGGGGAAACAAGAGCTAGGGTTGATTTTGGACCCCTCCTCCAAGGGCCACGAAATTGCCCCCTCTTCCTCCATATATACAGCCCTTAGGGCATCGTTTAGACTTTGTGTTTTGTTTAGATTAAAAGTTTGGCATAGCCGCAACTTCGCGTACTTCGTTTGTGTCCAACGACCAGAACAAGACGTCACAGAACCCCACATTTGATCAATAAAGCTTTCCTCTTATATTCGCAATATCCATATTGCAATCTTAGTTTCTTGCTTGTTCTTCGTTTGCCTGCAGGAAATAGACCTTCTTGGTCAGGTTGATCATGCTCCGGCATGGTCAATAACCTCTCGGAGTTGGTTTAGCGATTGCTAAGGCATGACGTCCTCACACGTTCGTAGTCGGATCGTCAAAGTCGACTTCCTCCAAAACGATAGGCACCATCTCATTGAAAGACGGGACACCTTTGCATCTATCAAGTGGTATCAGATTTCCAGGTTGCTCGGTGAGATTTTACAGTTTTTCGTAGTTTAGATCGAGTCTATTCTTCATACCTACAATCCACAAAAAAGCCAAAAAAATTAGGGTTAGTTCATCATATCCGAACCAGTCTGAGCCTTTGCATAGTCTTTTAAGTATTTTGCTTTGTTGAATTTGCGGTTGCATCGTCGTGTCTAGTTGCTGGTCTTAGAGTCTAGTCCTTTAGAGTTTCAAGTTCTGGTCATAAGTTGTCACGTCGCCGCCGCACCATCGTCATCATACCAACCATATACAACCACCACCAACATATTCCTTACCGCTGCCATATACATCCGCCTGTCCACCACCAATCCGAGTCCACATATACATCCGCATGTCCACCACCAATCCGAGTCCACATATACATCTGTCTGTCCACCACTAATCCGAGTCCACATATACATACGCCTGTCCACCACCAATCCGAGTCCACATATACATCTGCCTGTCCACTACCAATCCGAGTTCTTTTCATATTAGGTTTGTTTCCGAGATCCATCTAGTTTTTGTTTTGTGTTTCCTTGCCTGAGTAGGTCTCGGGAAAAAAATTCGGTGACCAAAAATATTTTTCCCTATCCTATTTTAGGTCCCACAAAGCGTTTTGAGACACTCGCCATCATATTGATTTTTTTATCGCATTTTTTCGTCGTCGCTTCCCTGATGTTCAAAAAAAATCAAAAAATTTCGTGCCCATCCTGTCAGTTTGATGAGGGAAGAGTTTTGAGACACTCGCCATTATAGTGAAATTTTGCAAAAAAAAGAGGAGTGCAAAAAAAATGAGGAGCGACAAAAAACAGAGCGAAAAAAATTCCAGAGTGTGCTTTTCCCTTGTTTACGTGCAGCGCCGTGATTTTGGTAGTGTTCTGGGCTCGCGTCTCTAGCACGCTCTAGCCTAGGACCAGCACAGTACCGTCGTTGAGCGTTTATTCAACTTTGCATCTCTGAATTGATTATTGCTGACCCTTTTTGCTACCATATTATAAGCCTTCCTAGCTCCACATACATCTACGTCGTGCGTTTGACTCTCCCTGGTAATCGCTCTATCCAAGCTTTGAGAGTTTTGACTACGACGGTTGCCGATCACCGCCTGCTGCTTGGTAAGAACTAGTAAGAATTTGAGATTCGCTTGACGGATTTGTGATTGTCCACCACACCATCACCACCACTTCCTAGTAGTCTGTAGGATCATATTCTTGTGTGTTTCTATTGCTGCTAACCATGGCAGGATCACAGGCCGGCGAGACTGACTGGGAGAACATGACAAACAAAGAGTTACATGATAAGTTTCAACAAATGATGAGTGGACAGGTGGAAGATGTGCTAAATAGATTTGACGAGGCCATGGAGAAGATAGATGGCATTGAGAAGGCGTTCGAAACAAAGCTCGATAACAAGTTTAATGAATTGCTCGCGCGTCTTCCACCACCACCACCGGTTGTACCTAACGCACCTGTACAACAACAACAACAACAACAACAACAACAACAACAACAACAACAACAACAACAACAACAACAACAACAACAACAACAACAACGTCGCTTTACAAATCAAGTGGGACAAGCACAACGTGTTCCCATTGACCCTGGGCAAAATTCTGGTGCCGCTGTTGATGCTTCTGTAGCTCCTGCTCCTGCTGCTATTGCAGAGGTGGAGGACCATTACAAGGATGAGGTTGATCAAAATCAGAACTACGTGCAACCACCAGCACCACCACCATCACGACGTCCTCAGGTATATCATCGCAACAATAGGGCTGCACCAATATATGAGGTACGAGATCATGACCATCTTCCTAAACTAAAATTGAATATTCCACCATTTGAGGGTAGATATGTTCCTGATATATATCTTACTTGGAAGTTAGAAACTGAACAACGTTTTACATGTTTACAATATCCCGAGGAGAGACGTGTTCCTACTGTTGTTTGTGCTTTCACTAGTTTTGCATGTGTTTGGTGGTCTGAGCATTGTAGATTATATCCTATTCCAGCTACTTGGGCTGCTTTGAAAACTGTTATGCATACTCGTTGGGTTCCACCATATTATCAACATGAATTACTTCAAAAATTGCAGTGTTTAAGACAAGGAAAAAATTCTATAGAAGAATATTATCAGGAATTATAAACTGGCATGATTAGATGTGGTATTGTTGAGGAGAATGAAGCTATGCTTGCACGTTTTATGGGTGGATTAAATAGAGAGATTCAGACTATTCTAGAGTATAAGGAGTGTACTAATATCACTCGTTTATTCCATCTTGCTCGTAAAGCTGAACGTGAAGTGCAGGATCGACAGGCATTGGCGTGAACTAACTTTTCTGCAGGTCGATCTTCATCATGGACACCACGTGCATCCTCTACTTCCACTGGACCAGCATCTTCGTTAGGTGCCACCTCCAGCCGTGATACAAGAAAGCAGGCACAACCACCACTATCTTCCAAGAGCACACCTGCCGGGCCTGCGCATAGCTCTTCTTCTTCCATGGCATCAACATGGCACACAAGTGATATTATTTGTCGTCGTTGTAAGGGAAGAGGACATTTTGCGAGACAATGCAAATCTCAGCGTGTGATGATTGTTACTGAGGATGGTGGGTATGAGTCCGCTAGTGAGTATGATGAGGTGACTTTGGCTCTTATTACACATGAAGAACACAGTGGAGATGATTCTGATCATGAGACGCAATACATGGCTGCTGAAGATGCTGACAGGTATGAATGTTTAGTTGCTCAACGTGTTTTGAGTGTGGAGGTTACACAAGCTGAGCAAAACTAGAGGCATAATTTGTTTGATACAAAGGGAGTTGTGAAGGAATGTTCTGTTCGTGTCATCCTAGATGGAGGGAGCTGCAATAACTTGGCTAGCATGGAGATGGTGGAGAAGCTATCTCTCACCACAAGACCACATCCACATCCTTACTACATCCAATGGTTCAACAACAGTGGCAAGGTTAAGGTAACACGTACTGTTCGTGTGCATTTTAGTATCTCTACATATGCTGATTATGTGGATTGTGATGTGGTACCTATGCAAGCATGTTCCGTATTACATGGTAGACTATGGCAATTTGATAAAAATTCTATACACCATGGTAGAAACAATCAGTATACTCTTGCTAATAAAGATAAAAATATTACTTTGCTTCCTATGACTCCTAATTCCATTTTGAAAGATGATATTAATAGATCTAATAAAGCAAAACAGGAAAAAAAATAAGAGTGAAAATCAGATTGTGGCAAAAGAATTTGAGCAACAAATGAAGCCTAACAATAAACCATCTAGCATTGCTTCTGAAATTAAATTGAAAAGTGCATGTTTACTTTCCACCAAATCTGATATTGAAGATCTAGATTTTTGCAAATCTGTTTGCTATGCTTTTGTGTGCAAAGAGGCATTATTTTCATTCGAGGACGTGCCTCCCTCTTTGCCTCCTGTTGTCACTAACATTTTGCTGGAGTTCGCTGGCGCCTTTCCACAAGACGTGCCACCGGGATTACCACCTATTAGAGGGATTGAGCATCAAATTGACTTAATTCCCGGTGCATCATTACCCAACCGTGCACCATACCGTACCAATCCAGAGGAGACGAAGGCGATTATGTTTCAAGTACAAGAACTGCTCGACAAAGGTTATATACGCGAATCCCTTAGTCCTTGTGCTGTTCCAATCATTTTTGTGCCAAAAAAGGATGGTACGTCGCGTATGTGCGTTGATTGTAGAGGCATTAATAATATTACTATTCGTTATCATCATCCTATTCCTAGGCTAGATGATATGCTTGATGAATTGAGTTGCTCTTCAATATTCTCCAAAGTTGATCTGCGTAGTGGATACCATCAAATTCATATGAAATTGGGAGATGAATGGAAAACAACATTTAAATCTAAGTTTGGATTATATGAGTGGTTAGTCATGCCTTTTGGGTTAACTAATGCACCTACTACTTTCATGAGGTTAATGAACGAAGTTTTACGTGCTTTCATTGGACGATTTGGTAATCTTGGAAAGTTTTACGTGCTTTCGTGATGCACGTTTGTTTGGTAATCTTGGAAAGTGCACCTTTTGCACCGACCGAGTACCTTTTCTTGGCTATGTTGTTATTCCATAGGGAATTAAAGTTGATAAAGCCAAGATTGAAGCTATTGAGAGTTAGCCGCACCCAAAGCGGTCACACAAGTGAGGAGTTTCCTTGGCCTCGCTGGTTTTTATAGGTGTTTTGTGAGAGATTTCAGCACCATTGCTGCACCTCTCAACGAGCTTACAAAGAAGGATGCGCATTTTGTTTGGGGTACCGCACAGGAAGAAGCCTTCACGATATTGAAAGATAAGTTGACACATGCTCCTTTACTCCAACTTCCTGATTTTAATAAGACTTTTGAGATTGAATGTGATGCTAGTGGAATTGGATTAGGAGGTGTGTTATTACAAGATGGCAAACCTGTTGCATACTTTTCTGAAAAATTGAGTGGGCCTAGTCTGAACTATTCTACTTATGATAAAGAATTATGTGCTCTTGTTCGGACCTTAGAAACATGGCAACATTATTTATGGCCCAAGGAATTTGTTATACATTCTGATCATGAATCTTTGAAACACATTAAAAGTCAAGCAAAACTGAACCGTAGACATGCTAAATGGGTTGAATTCATTGAGACTTTCCCTTATGTCATTAAACACAAGAAGGGTAAAGAAAATGTTATTGCTGATGCATTGTCTCGTCGTTATACTATGCTTTCACAACTTGACTTTAAAATATTTGGTTTGGAGACTATCAAAGATCAATATGTTCATGATGCTGAATTTCAAGATGTATTGCAGAATTGTAAGGAAGGGAGAACTTGGAACAAGTTCATTCTTAACGATGGATTTGTGTTTCGTGTTAACAAGCTATGCATTCCAGCTAGCTCCGTTCGTCTTTTGTTGTTGCATGAGGCGCATGGAGGAGGATTAATGGGACACTTTGGCGTCAAGAAGACGGAGGATATACTGGCTACACATTTCTTTTGGCCAAAGATGAGACGAGATGTTGAGCGTTTTGTTGCTCGCTGCACTACATGTCAAAAAGCTAACTCATGACTCAATCCTCATGGTTTATATATGCCTTTGCATGTACCTAGTGTTTCTTGGGAGGATATACCTATGGACTTTGTTTTAGGTTTACCTCGAACAAAGAAGGGGAGGGATAGCATATTTGTTGTCGTGGATAGGTTATCGAAAATGGCACACTTTATACCATGTCATAAAAGCGATGATACTGTTAACGTTGTTGATTTGTTCTTTCGTGAAATTATTCGCTTGCATGGTGTGCCAAATACTATTGTTTCAGATCGTGATACTAAATTCTTAGCCACTTTTGGAGATGTTTATGGGCTAAGTTGGGGACAAAACTGCTTTTTAGTACTACTTGTCACCCCCAAACTAATGGACAAACTGAAGTAGTCAATCGAACATTGTCTACTATGCTTAGGGTTGTTTTAAATAATGATAAGAAAATGTGGGAAGAATGCTTGCCTCATATTTAATTTGCTTATAATCGTTCATTGCATTCTACTACTAAGATGTCCCCTTTTGAAATTATGTATGGTTTCCTACCTTGTGCACCTGTTGATTTGTTGCCTCTTCCATCTTCGGAGAAGGTTAATTTTGATGCTAAGGAACGTGCTGAATTGATGTAAAAAATGCATGAGTTAACTAAGGAAAACATTGAGCGTATGAATGCTAAATATAAACATGCTGGAGATAAGGGTAGAAAACATGTTGTGCTTGCACCTGGAGATCTTGTTTGGTTACATTTGCGTAAGGATAGATTTCCTAATTTACGCAAATCAAAGCTAATGCCACATGCTGATGGTCCTTTTAAGGTGTTAGAGAAAATAAATGATAATGCATATATACTTGATCTACCTGCAGATTTTGGGGTTAGTCCCACTCTTAACATTGCAGATTTGAAGCCTTATTTGGATGAGGAAGATAAGCTTCCGTCAAGGACGACTTCATTTCAAGAAGGGGAGGATGATGAGGACATCAATACCACTGTTACACCCACAGCCCCTGCTAGTATACATACTGGACCAATTACTAGAGGTCGCGCACGCCAATTAAATTATCAGGTACTTTCGTTTCTTGGTAATGATTCTAATGTTCATGAGAATATGATGCTGCCTAAATTGGATACATTTGTTTTGCTTACAAATGAAGGGCCTGGCACAGATAAGAGGGATGAACACTGGAGCAAGACTAAGCATGGAGATGATGGCATGCGCAAGGGGATCAAGAATGGAGTTACAAGTGATGATTTCAGGACTTTCAAGCCACCATAAGGAGTGCATGAAGCCTTGGACGAAATATACAAGATGCCACTTCATAAATTTCGTCCAAAGGCTATTCTAGGTGTTGCGTCACCTTATTATTGGGCCAGGCCCATGTATTTTCGAAATACTTAAGTATAGGCTGTTTTTCGAGTCCGTATGTGTGGGGAAACAAGAGTTAGGGTTGATTTCGGACCCCTCCTCCAAGGGCCACGAAATTCCCCCCTCTTCCTCCATATATACAGCCCTAAGGGCATCGTTTAGACTTTGGGTTTTGTTTAGATTAAAAGTTCACCATAGCCGCAACTTCGCGTACTTTGTTTGTGTCCAACGACCAGAACAAGACGTCACATAACCCCACATTTGATCAATAAAGCTTTCCTCTTATATTCACAATATCCAAATTGCAATCTTAGTTTATTGCTTGTTCTTTGTTTTCCTGCAGGAAATAGACCTTCGTGGTCAGGTTGATCATGCTCCGGCGTGGTCAATAACCTCTTGGAGTTGGTTTAGCGATTGCTAAGGCGCGACGTCTTCGCACGTTCGTAGTCGGATTGTCAAAGTCGACTACCTCCAAAAACGATAGCCACCACCTCATCGAAATACGGGACACCTTTGCCTCTATCAATGTTCCTCTGAGACAGACGCCTGCCGCAGCACGTTCGTCAAGCTATCCGGCGCCTTTGGGTCTCCGGAGGCCACCATGGGAGTACGGTCACCCTTTGAGAGGATCCGTTCATTTGTATCCTGCTGTATACCGGATTGTTCGGGGCCCCCATTGTTATTCCCCGGACCCTGGGCCACCGAAGTATCACCTTTGGGTAAAATCTTCATCATCCCTTGCACCACTTGTTGGTCGGGGAGACCCTCCGCGACGACACCTCGAAGTCGTCCGCCCTATTGGACGTAGAGGCCGGTGGGGGTGTCTTGCTTTCCATCATATCTAGGAGAAGGTCCCCCGAGGAGGAGGATTGTTGAGATAAACTGTGTGTTGAGCTGCAAAAAATATATATCCCAGGCACTATAAAAAAAGAATGGGACATGTTTAAAACAGCCTTGTTCACTTACGATGTGGCCTGAGGCTTGTCCTCGTTATGAGACTGCGCTTCGACGTTCTCCAAGCCCGAGCCACCCACCTGAGGCATCTTGCCTCGCTTAGGAGCTTGTTCCTCCCAATCTTTGGAGGCGGCCCTTTTCTTCCCATGAGGGGAGTAGACGGTGGCCCTCCCTTCACTATTGTCTTCAGATGAGGGAATTTTTATTCCTTCGGACACAATGTCTAAGGTACCCTTGGAATAGGGGTCATCTTTGGTCTTTCCACTCTCTGCCTCGCCCTCCTTCACAGGCATCTGGTATGGTGCCGGGGTTAGCATCCTTGTTAAAACATGATTCGCCGGGCCTTCAGGCAGAGGGGCCGAACACATAATTAGTTCCGCCTTCTTTATCCAGCCCTGGAGAAAGATAGCCTGCTCAGTACCGTATTACGGTATGTGTAATTACAAAGTGTTCGGAAGACAAGTGCTTACCTGGGTATCCAGACGGTTGCAGTTAAGGCCAACGTCCTCGGTTGTGTTCGGCCAATGTTTTTGCTTCCCAAAAAACAACTTCCACATCCCTTCGTGCGTAGTGTCCAAGAAGTGTTGGAGGGTTCGTGGTCCCTCCGGATTGAGCTCCCACATGCGGCGAGACCTGCGCTGGCAGGGCAGGATTTGGCGAGCTAGCATCACTTGAATCACGTTGACAAGATCGATCTCTCTCTCAAGGAGGGCTCAGATGCGGCTCTGTAGAGTCAGCACTTCATCAACTGATCCCCAGTCCAGCCCCCTGTTAATCCATGATGCAAGCTGTGGTGGAGGGCCGGAATGGAACGCAGGAGTAGCTGCCCACTTGGTGCTACGGGGTTCCGTGACATAAAACCATTCTCGCTGCCATTGGTGTGAGGTTTCGGTGAAAGAGCCTTTTGGCCAGAGAGTGTTGGTAAGCTTGCTCACAACAGCACCACCACACACCGCCCGTTCCCCGTTAACTACCTTCGGCTTCACACTGAAGGTCTTGAGCCATAAGCCGAACTGTGGGGGGATTCGGAGGAAGGCCTCGCATGAAATGATAATTCCGAGACATGGAGGATAGAGTCCGGGCTAGATCATGAAAATCTAGTCCGTAATAAAACATTAGTCCCCGGACGAAGGGGTGAAGAGCGAACCCTAGTCCCCGAAGGAAGTAGGAGATGAATACGACCCTCTCGCCAGATCTGGGTGTCGGAATAACCTGTCCTTGAGAAGGAAGCCTGTGGTGGACCTCTGCAGTCAAATATATGACTGCCCGAAGCTTTGTGATATCCTCCTCTATAACAGAGGAAGCCACCCATCGACCTTGAAAGCTGGGTCCGGACATGATGGGGAGGCTTGAAACGATGAAGTCAAACCTTGGGTGCTAGAGCTTGAGGTTGGGAAGGCTGAGGAGATGTTTGGCATAGAAGGACGGCCCTTGGTTCCTTTATAAAGGCCGCGGGTATTGAACGCCTCCTCCCAAGCCTAAGAACCTGCCTATTCCTAAGGGATCTTTCCCACAGGACAGTTGGGTTACCCACACTCGTATTGATGAAAATCCCGTAAAAAGGGGACACGATCTCTGCTTCGACAAGACATGTCAATGAAAATCACGCCCCGAAATGTGGAACGGCAGGACAAGAAACGGTTCAAAATAATGACCGAGAAGCGTGACGTCACATTACCAAAGTTTTTAGCAGATTGGATTAATGGAATACTATACTCTCTACGGCTGTGTGTTACAGGTCCGGACACGATCAATCCGTCCGAAGACTATATTGGAGTTCAGAAGGAGGAACCCGCCTTGCAATGCCGAAGACAGTACTACGCGTCGAACACCTCGTCATTAAAGCCAGGTTCAGGGGCTACTGAGGGAGTCCTGGACTAAGGGGTCCTCGGGCGTCTGGCCTGTTGGCTATGGGCCGGACTGATGGGCTGTGAAGATACGAAGACCGAGGACTGCACCCGTGTCCGGATGGGACTCTCCTTGGCATGGAAGGCAAGCTTGGTGACCGAATATGTAGATTCTTTTCTTTGTAACCGACCTTGTGTAACCCTAGATCCTTCTGATGTCTATATAAACCGGAGGACTTAGTCTGGATAGAGGGGACTCATTATCATAGTCATACACGCTAGACCTCTAGGGTTTATCCATTACGATCTCGAGGTAGATCAACTCTTGTAATACTCATATTCATCAATATCAATCAAGAAGGACGTAGGGTATTACCTCCATAGAGAGGGCCCGAACCTGGGTAAACATCGTGTCCCTTGTCTCCTGTTACCACCGACCTTAGATGCACAGTTCGGGACCCCCTACCTGAGATCCGCCGGTTTTGACACCGACAATGAACTACTCCCTCCTCGTCATGGAGAGCTCCAGGATGATGAAGATGGCCACCGAAGAGGGATTCGCCCCTCCGGCGGGGTGCCGGAACGGGTCTAGATTGGTTTTTGGTGGCTACGGAGGCTTGTGGCGGCGGAACTCCCGATCTAGGTTTCTTTCTGGAAGTTTGGGGTTATATAAGAGGTGTTGGAGTCGGGAACAAGTCAGGGGGTCCCCGAGGCGGCCACGAGATAGGGGGCACGCCCAGGGGGGTAGGGCGCCCCCACCCTCGTGGTGGCCTCGCGACTCTTCTGGCCCATCTCCGGTACTCCGTGGGCTTCTTCTGGTCCGAAAATGATCTCTGTGAAATTTCAGGTCAATTAGACTTTGTTTGGTTTTCCTTTTCTGCGATACTCAAAAACAAGGAAAAAACAGAAACTGGCACTAGGCTCTAGGTTAGTAGGTTAGTCCCAAAAATCAATATAGCATATAAAACATCCAAAGTTGATAATATAATAGCATGGAACAATAAAAAATTATAGATACGTTGGAGACTTATCATGTTCTAGGTGGCGTGAGTTGCGAAACTATTCCGCATTGTTTCAAATGAAGATCAAACTCATAACTCAAATATTCACTTCCATGATCAGATCATAGACACTTAATTTTCTTGCTACAATGATTTTCTACTTCACTCTGAAATTCTTTGAACTTTTCAAATGTTTCAGACTTATGTTTCATCAAGTAGATATACCCATATCTGCTCAAATCATCTATGAAGGTCAGAAAATAATGATACCCACCGCGAGCATCAACACTCATCGGACCGCATACATCAATATGTATTATTTCCAACAAGTTTGTTGCATGCTCCATTGTTCCGAAGAACGGAGTCTTAGTCACCTTGCCCATGAGGCATGGTTCGCAAGCATCAAGTGATTCATAATCAAGTGATTCCAAAAGCCCATCAGCATGGAGTTTCTTCATGCGCTTTACACCAATATGACCCAAATGGCAGTGCCACAAATAAGTTGCACTATCATTATTAAACTTATATCTTTTGGTTTCAATACTATGAATATGTGTATCACTACTATCGATATTCAATGGAAGTAGACCACTCATTAAGGGTGCATGACCATAAAAGACATTACTCATATAAATAGAACAACCATTATTCTCTAACTTACATGAATAACTGTCTCGTATCAAACAAGATCTAGATATAATGTTCATGCTCAACGCTAGCACCAAATAACAATTATTCAGGTCTAAAACTAATCCCTAAGGTCGATGTAGAGGTAGCGTGCCGGCCGCGATCACATCGACTTTGGAACCATTTCCCACGCGCATCGTCATCTCGTCCTTAGCCAATCTTCGCTTACTCCGTAGCCCCTATTTTGAGTTGCAAATATTAGCAACAGAACCAGTATCAAATACCCAAGCACTACTGCAAGCATTAGTAAGGTACACATCAATAACATGTATATCAAATATACCTTTCACTTTGCCATCCTTCTTATCCGCCAAATACTTGGGGCAGTTCCGCTTCCTCTGACCAGTCCCTTTGCAGTAGAAGCACTCAGTCTCAGGCTTAGGTCCACACTTGGGTTTCTTCACTTGAGTAGCAACTTGCTTGTCGTTCTTCTTGAAGTTCCCCTTCTTCCCTTTGCCCTTTTTCTTGAAACTAGTGGTCTTGTTGACCATCAACACTTCATGCTCCTTCTTAATTTCTACCTCCACAGCTTTTAGCATTGCGAAGAGCTCGGGAATTGTCTTATCCATCCCTTGCATTTTATAGTTCATCACAAAGCTTTTGTAGCTTGGTGGCAGTGATTGAGGAACTCTGTCAGTGACACTATCATCAGGATGATTAACTACCAATTGAGTCAAGTGGTTGTGGTACCCAGACATTCCGAGTATATGTTCACTGACAGAACTATTCTCCTCCATCTTGCAGCTATAGAACTTATTGGAGACTTCATATCTCTCAATCCGGGCATTTGCTTGAAATATTAACTTCAACTCCTGGAACATCTCATATGCTCCATGATGTTCAAAACGTCGTTCAAGTCCCGATTCTAAGCCGTAAAGCATGGCACAATGAACTATTGAATAGTCATCAGCTTTGCTCTGCCAGACATTCATAACATCTGGTGTTGCTCCTATAGCGGGCTTTTCACCTAGCGGTGCTTCTAGGACGCAATTCTTCTATGCAGCAATGAGGATAATCCTCAAGTTACGGACCCAGTCTGTGTAGTTGCAACCATCATCTTTCAACTTAGCTTTCTCTAGGAACGCATTAAAATTCAACAGAACAACAACATAGGCCATTTATCTACAACAACAGAGACATGCAAAATACTATCAGGTACTAAGTTTGTGATAAATTAAAGTTCAATTAATCATATTACTTAAGAACTCCCACTTAGATAGACAACCTCTAATCATCTAAGTGACCACGTGATCCATATCAACTAAACCATTTCCGATCATCATGTGATATGGAGTAGCTTTCAATGGTGAACATCACTTTGTTGCTCATATCTACTATATGATTCACAATCGACCTTTTGGTCTCAGTGTTCCGAGGCCATATCTGCATATGCTAGGCTCGTCAAGTTTAACCCAAGTATTCTGCTTGTGCAAAACTGGCTTGCACCCGTTGTATGTGAACGTAGAGCTTATCACACCTGATCATCACATGGTGTCTCGGCACGACGAACTGTAGCAATGGTGCATTCTCACGGAGAACACTTATACCTTGAAATTTAGTAAGAGATCATCTTATAATGCTACCGCCATACTAAGAAAAATAATATGCATAAAGGATAAAAATCACATGCAATCAATATAAGTGATATAATATGGTCATCATCATCTTGTGCCTTTGATTTCCATCTCCAAAGCAATGTCATGTTCATCGTCGTCACCGGCTTGACACCTTGATCTCCATCGTAGTATCATTGCCATCTCGCCAACTATGGCTTCTACGACTATCGCTAACGCTTAGTGATAAAGTAAAGCAACTAACTGGCGATTGCATTTCATACAATAAAGCGACAACCATATGACTTCTGCCAGTTGCCGATAATCGTGTTACAAAACATGATCATCTCATACAACAATTTATATAATCACGTCTTGACCATATCACATCACAACATGCCCTGCAAAAACAAGTTAGATGTCCTCTACTTTGTTGTTGAAAGTTTTAGGTGGCTGCTACAGGCGTAGAAAGAACCGTTCTTACCTACGCATCAAAACCACAATGATTTTTCGTCAAGTGTGTTGTTTTAACCTTCAACAAGGACCGGGCGTAGTCACACTCGATTCAACTAAAGCTGGAGAAACAGACACCCAGTAGCCACCTGTGTGCGAAGCACGTCGGTAGAACCAGTCTCATGAACGCGATGATGTAATGTCGGTCTGGGCCGCTTCATCCAACAATACCGCCGAATCAAAGTATGACATGCTGGTAAGCAGTATGACAATGTCACACCCTAGCTAGTTCATGCATTAGAGTGTTGCATCATGTCTACTCTTCCAGAAAACTGAAATGGGGATGACAGAACCCCCAGCACCCCCTGGAAATAATTAGGGTTTACTAAAATCTTTTTCAATGAACCTGAAATGCCCTTCTAAAAAGTCCACCCTTTTTGTTTTGGGTTAGAACCTCTGACAAAATGGGTTCACATTTTTTCCAGGACACATAAGGTCATTGGATTAAATCATTACTACTTGCATTTGGGCAATTTAAATCCTATAAATATTTTAAAATGACCAAATAATCTTGAAGGTATTTTTAGGCTGTTGAGAATAATTTCAAATTGTAACATCCCAAAATTCTAAATTTTGGAATGTTATAAACAAATAGATAGATTTGATTGATTGGTTGATTGATTGTCTAAAAGTGAGTGAAATTCGAAACCTTTTGAAAATTAATTGAAAGGGAATAAAAGGACTTTCCCAAACTCTCACCTTTTTCTTTTGATCCCCGAGAATTCAAATTCTTTTCATCACAAAACCCTGGAGAGAAGATGACATGACTTCTTCCATTTATTTAAATGACATGGGGTGTTGAAAATATTTGAATTTCATTTGGAAAATATTTCTGAGTCTGGAACTTTACGCAACTCAATGACCCACGGAGAGAGTTGGGGATTTCGTTATTTTCATATTTGAGTTTTCTCAAATGTTGAGAATAGGATCATTTGATTTTATTTATTTTATTATCAATTATTTCTATTACAAAAATATGAGAGAGGGAATAAAATGACTTTCCCAAAATAAAGAAATATTGAGGATTTAATAAAAAACCAAATAAGATTTTTATTTCGGAGTTTTTCGGTGTTTTATTTGAAATTGGTAAAAATGTGCGTTTTTCAAAATTGCATTTAGGGCCCAAATAAATGTTCACCTTGTGCGGCTTGATTTTAGAAGCCCATGAAAATTTATTTCGGAATTTTTGGAGTCCGTGAAAATGGCGATTGCATTTCCCAAATTTATTTTTTCTTCCGAGCGGAATAATTAAAAAAACGAACCGACTTCAGGTCGTACCCGAGCGGGACACCGCCCGGGGGCAGCCTTTAAATAGCGTGCCCCGAGCCGCCCCAGCCGATCAGCCCCGCCACGATCCGCGCGCGCCGCCGGAGCCGTCGCCGCCGCCGCCGACGATCCTGCCGCTCGAGGTTCGTCGCGCCTCGTTTTCTGTGCCAAAAAAAGAGTGAAAAAAAGAGAAAAAAAATTCGGCGTTCGTCGTTTTTCTTTTTCTCGGATTAAATCCGCAATTTTTCTGATCACGATTCCTGATCCGATTTTCGTTTTAGTTTAACTTTTCGCTCGTTTATCGGAATCAGGCGATTCAAGCGCCTAGGGATTCGTCTCGAAACCCTTTATCTGTTTAAGAAACTTAAACAAGATTTTGCTACTGTAAAATTTGCCCTAGATCCAGATTACTAGAACGAAGTTGTTTTCTTTCGCAGTTTGACTTTCGTTGCTTCGTTCGATTTGATTCTTTTTGCCAACCGGAGTTCTTAAGTTGAACCTTCTAGTTAGATCTCTTATTTGAGTTTTACCTGTGCATTAGATGAGTACTTATTGTATGCTTGTTTGTTTGTCTGTGATAGAATACCCGGAGTGCGCCTCCTGTTACTTCGAATCGTTAGGTTTCGCGGATCATCAGCAAGGCAAGTTAACACTTTGATCATATCCCCTTCATACGCAGTTTTCATTGCATTAAATAAAACCTCAAACATTGCATGATTAGGATCTAATTAAATTGTGGGATTGGGAAGTAGTTGATGAGGTAGGAACCTATTGCCCTGTTACTATCAAACCCTTGGGAGTTACTTCTACGTGTTGCTTATATTGCTATGCTATGCTCGTAGACGTGGTTTGGGTATGAGTGAAATCCATGACAGATGTGAGATTGTTATTTAATGGTTCAACTTAAGGTGGCAACTTGAATACACATCTCGGTGGATTCCTAGGGGCACCCTGGGGATATACCAGTGGACTTTCCCGGACACCTGGGGATATACCAGTGTTGTCCTAGGAGATCCCGGGGATATACCGTGTGATCATCGTACGGTCCGCCACCCAGGCTCAAAGGGATCATAAGATTATTCATGCTAGAAACTTCCGTGTGCAGCCACAAGCTATTATGGGCTCTAGCATAGTTGACTAAGTCGTGCGAACTCTTACAGTGGTAGACTAGCAGATGTAGGGGATGTAGGTGGTACGGTCTACCCATCGTAAGGTGCTAGCGCTTCTGAAAGACTATGTCTCGGTCATCCGTCTTCTCAAACACCATGTAGTGCGAGAAACCAAACGGAGCCGATCGAGTCTTGTGAGGAAATCTGCGCAAACCTCTGCAGAGTGTATAAACTAATCATGGTTAGCCGTGTCCCCGGTTATGGACATCTTGAGTATCTAGTTCTTGGATTATCCTGTTGATCTCATCACGTTACTTTAAATGAATATTGTTGGGTTTTAATGATGTTACTTAATTGGGATTGAGAATGCTGTCAACCATTCTCAATGTTTAACAACCACCATGATAGTTAAATAAAATTCATTCCTTTGTAGTAGGAAAAAATTGGCTTTTCACAAAAACCTTATACCATAGAGCTTCTCCACCAGCCAAATATGCATGTAGTGATAGCCTTTATTCATCATTCTCTATGGTGTGAATTTGCCAGTACATTCAATGTACTGACCCTCTATGGCTGCAACGTCTCATGTTGTAGGGAATCTTACGACGAGTAAGTGATACGTTAGGGTTACGATTTCTACACTCAACTTTGCCGTTGGTGTTGATGGGAATCCACAACCTTGTTACTTCCGCTATTTTGGATTGAGGTAATAGTATTTACGTTACTTTTTACATGTGATTCACCTCTGTTATAAATCCTCGAGTACTGTGTGTGTCAGCATACCAATCCAGGGATGACACTTAAGCACAAAGACTTGATCCATTCGGGTCGGCTCGCTACAAGATGGTATCAGAGCACATGTTGACTGTAGGACGTGACCCTAGAAACTGGCAAGCCCATAGCAAAGATTTTTCTCTACAACTTTCCCTTTCAAAAAGATATTTTACCTCTCTTCTCTTCTGAGCTTATTCAAATATTCCCTTTTAGTTAGACCATACCCCTTTCCCCTTTTGACCAGACGAGGATTTGACTGATGAGACCACTCTAAGAAGTACAAGATATTGGACAACTAAGACCGCTTCGGAATGAAGAGTATTTTCCGTGCATCTGAATAATGGAAACTACAACGATTGAAAACTCCGAAGACAAGTAGAATTTGAAGGCTCTAAATAATTCCCAGATTTGTATGACCTAGGAAGGCTACCCTTTTGGAACTTGGCAGACTATGAAAGTTGTCAATACCCGAGATCAAGGTGTATCGGAGAAAGACCGGAGCATGGAGAGTTAAAAACTCAAAGTTCTGCCAAGGAAAACCCTAAGGCAGGAGATATCAACTATGGAATGATAGCTCGAGGAAATGACAAGGGCAGAAACACGGATATCCATGATGTTATCGCCCGCTTATGCTATTGTCACCATGCTGAGTTAAGCATGCATATGCATGGAAGGATTGGATGGAAGAAGGCTGATGGAGCACCTATTAGTAAGATGAAGTTTTAACCTTAACCGGTGTATCACCAGAGTCTGGAGTAGTACATAAAGAATTTTAAGATGGAGCTCTAGGAAGCCGTATTAGACAAGGAAGCATTTCGTGAAGAACTCAGGAACCAGAAGCTGAATGTAGCCAAGCTGGAGGAGCTACAACCTCGAGATACTGGAGATTTGTCAGGAAGTGAAGGACAGTAGGACCATGGTTCATGCCAAGGATGATGAAACCTAAAAGTTTGGGATGCAACTCCAGAATAATAAAGGACGTCATGAGAGACTTAACGTCAACAGAGATGATCTGGCAAAAGAACTTGAGAAAGACAAGCATGATCGGAAGAAGCCATTGGAGACATGAACAAGGCTTGAAGAGTTTGGAGATGTTAAAGATTTATTGACCTATAGAATAACAAACCCCTGTTATATACCTACGTTAGATGCGACGTTTGTGAGCTGTCATTTGTTTGATGTTTTTCCCGACGGCCACAAATAAAATTTGCCTTTTCAAAACCTTTGTTTGTATTGTGTGCATCTCTCTCGATCTCTTTTATCTCACCCCATAACCCATGGACCCAATAGATGATGAATGGAGATGAGCTCGTATTTTCTAAACCGATGAGTCAATTGGAGACAGGCCGATGGATTCAGAACATGGAGGATCACATGGAGAATAACCCTATAGTTGGAAATGATATGACCTAGTATGCTCTTCAGTGCTTTGAAAGAGGTGCTGCTACTTGGTGGAGGATGTACCAAACCATCAATGGATGGCAAGGAGTAACCACTTGGAAAGAATTTAAGTTGACTCTGCCAAAGTGTCAGTTTGTGTCCCAGAAGTTGAAGCCTTATGGAAAGGATATAAAGAAACCTGGTACATGCAAGATTCGTGGAGAAATAGGACACACTCATAAAGAACACAAGGATGAATGCCCAAATTGTGAAGGAAGTCACCCAGTTGAAGAATGCCCAACTAGGCAGATTACTTGTTTCTTGTGTGAAGGGACTACCCACTACCCTGCTCAATGTCACATTTACCCCATGGTAAAAAGAACCATCCAGAAGAAGAAAGAAGTAATGAAAGGAGCCCTCATGGAAATTTTAGAAGAAGTTGTGATGAAGGAAGATGTGGAGGACACACCTAACGCAGACCCGAGTAAAGCCTGCACTAAGTCTTGCTATTCATGTGGAGAAGAAGGACACATCTCCCAAAATTTTTTGAATGGAGATCTAGTAGAATTCCCGACAGAGGAATTAGAATATGACCCACAAGAAATAGAAGCCATGATTGGCATGGAAAGGTCCAGGAAGAGAAGCAGATTGGATTCCAGGAAGGACCCGAGTCATATCACCTGTTACAGGTGCAAGGAGTCAGGGCACTACCTCAACAATTGCCCAAAAAGAAAACCTCGATACTTGTCAGAAGTAATATGTTTTAGTTGTAATGGAGCAGGGCACTTTGCCAGAGAATGCCCCAAGGAGAAGGAAACTTGTGCTAGGTAGTTGAGTTTGCAACAAAAGAAATGGAGTAGTACAAGTGAGAACATTTTTCTTTTATATTGAGGTGTTGAGTTAAGACATGTAATGGAGAAGCGAGAGACTGTACTCATTTGAGAATGAATAAAGTAGCATCATTGGTACTGATATGGATTTTATGAGTTGTTACTCTATGAAGAAGGATTTTGAGTATTTTGAGGATAAGAGAAATATGGTCTATGGAAGATTTGTGCATTTTAAGGGTGGTAGTACCCTGTAACGGATTTCGGACAAAATGAATACGAGTTTTGTCTCGATATGTGTGATTCCCCAAGAGTATGCGGGATGAAGTTGGAGACCGTCGGCTGTTTGGACCAACTGCGGTCAAGGAGTCAGAAGAGAATGTTAAGTTGATTCGAGATAGACTGAAGGTAGCTCAGTCCAGGTAGAAGAGTTATGCAGACTTAAAAATGAAAGGAGGTAGTCTATGAAATTGGAGACAGAGCATGTCTTCGTGTGACCCCTCTGTGAGGAGTTAAACGGATTGGAGTTAAGGGACAGTTAGCCCCGAGATTTGTAGGACCATACCGAGTTTTGGAGCGTATGGGAGAAGTGGCCAACAAGTTGGACTCACCCGAAGGACTGTCGGGAGTTCGAGATGTGTTTCACGTTTTCTAGTTGAAGAAGTGCCATGCAGAGATGGCTAATATTCCCCTGTAAGGACGCTTGACCCTGGAAAGGATAATGATGTTCCACGAAGTGGAATATGGACTTCATAAGTATAAGTTTTTTTATCTCGGTATGTGGGATATTCCACGAGGATGAAGAGATGAATTACTATTGGATATAAAGGAGGTATGATGTTGGAAATATGGATCAAGGGAAATTCCATGATGAGTCTGAGTACTCATGTCCGATTTTGGTGCAAATAGAAGAAAGGAAGTCAATACAATTGGATGGATTTAAGAATACTAGGAAGTTGGAAGTTGGAATAATGATCAGTTGCCCGATGATAAGTTCAAGGACTACAAGTGATGAGATGGGCCATAACCCACAGGCCCCAGGACCTGCCAAGAAGCAAGCACATTCTTGCTGAAGGAAAAACCCTGGAAGAAGTTACGATTTTATCGATAGATGATTTTATAGGAGTAACGCAAAAGGTGAGAGTTGTGAAGGAACGATAGATGTTTGCTTGGCTTGCAGAATCAATGAATTATTCCGAACGCAGTTCGTGGACAAGAGAAATTCTGCAATGCTTGTGAGGATGACCGAGTGTTAGAATGCGAGATTCGCTAAACCGTATACAAGGTAATGATTTGGGTGCGGGATGGATTGATCACCATACCGACTTACTCTTATTATTCGCCTTGCTATATGGGATGGTAAATCTGAGTGACTTACCTATAGTAGAGAGACGGCGATATTAAACCTTGTTTAAGCCTTAGAATGGTATAGGTATTTTTTCCCTTGTACAAGGCAGCTTTGCCAACCGTAGGTTATACGGTGAGGATCAACCCAGACCCATTTCCTGCAGGGGAAACCATAAATTGTTGACCACCATGAGATATCGATAGTTGTTTAGTTTTGGCGCCAGACCCGTCAGCTAAGAAGACCCAGTCTCGGAATAACCTTACCAAATGAAAGGACAAAAAAATTGAGGTAAAGGTTATGCCACTACCGGAAATCACAGAGAAGGAATTTCTCAAGGATCTGAGAAGACCGACACTGTCAAGAATAAGGATGGAGTATATGAGTTTTGATGGAACAGTAACCATGCTTCTAAGGGTGGTAGCACTCCAGACCCCATGTGATGATCGATGGATTTTGAGGAGACCCCCAAACCCTAACCTATTTCTTGCTAGCCTCTCCGAATCTCGAGGACGACATTCATTTTAAGGGTGGTAGGTTTGTAACATCCCAAAATTCTAAATTTTGGAATGTTATAAACAAATAGATAGTTTTGATTGATTGGTTGATTGATTGTCTGAAAGTGAGTGAAATTCGAAACTTTTTGAAAGTTAAATGAGAGGGAATAAAAGGACTTTCCCAAACTTTCACCTTTTTCTTTTGATCCCCGAGAATTCAAGTTCTTTTCATCACAAAAGCCTGGAGAGAAGATGACATGACTTCTTCCATTTATTTAAATGACATGGCGTGTTGAAAATATTTGAATTTCATTTGGAAAATATTTCCGATTATGGAACTTTACGCAACTCAATGACCAACGGAGAGAGTTGGGGATTTCGTTATTTTCATATTTGAGTTTTCTCAAATGTTGAGAATAGGATCATTTGATTTTATTTATTTTATTATCAATTATTTCTATTACAAAAATATGAGAGAGGGAATAAAATGACTTCCCCAAAATAAAGAAATATTGAGGATTTAATAAAAAAATCAAATAAAATTTTTATTTCGGAGATTTTCGGTGTTTTATTGGAATTTAGGAAAAATGTGCGTTCTTCAAAATTGCATTTAGGGCCCAAATAAATGTTCACCTTGTGCGACTTGATTTTAGAAGCCCGTGAAAATTTATTTCAGAATTTTTGGAGTCCGTTTAGTATTTCTTTTTATTTTTCTTCCGAGCAGAATAATTAAAAAAAACGAAACGACTTCGTGCCGTACCCGAGCGGGACACCGCCCGGGAGCAGCCTTTAAATAGCGCCGCCCCGAGCCGCCCCAGCCCATCAGCCCCGCCTCGATCCGCGTGCACCGCCAGAGCCGCCGCCGCCAACGACGATCCCGCCGCTCGAGGTTCGTCGCGCCTTGTTTTCCATGCCAAAAAAAAGAGAAGAAAAGTGAAAAAAAAATTCGGCGTTCGTCGTTTTTCTTTTTCTCGGATTAAATCCGCGATTTTTCTGATCGCGATTCCTGATCCGATTTTCGTTTTAGTTTAACTTTTCGCTCGTTTATCGAAATCAGGCGATTCAAGCGCCTAGGGATTCGTCTCGAAACCCTTTATCCGTTTAAGCAACTTAAACAAGATTTTGCTACTGTAAAATTATGCCACTACCGGAAATCTCAGAGAAGGAATTTCTCAAGGATCTAAGAAGACCGACACTATCAAGAATAAGGATGGAGTATATGAGTTTTGATGGAACAGTAACCATGCTTCTAAGGGTGGTAGCACTCCAGACCCCGTGTGATGATCGATGGATTTTGAGGAGACCCCCAAACCCTAACCTATTTCTTGCTAGCCTCTCCGGATCGCGAGGATGACATTCATTTTAAGGGTGGTAGGTTTGTAACATCCCAAAATTCTAAATTTTGGAATGTTATAAACAAATAGATAGATTTGATTGATTGTCTGAAAGTGAGTGAAATTCGAAACTTTTTGAAAGTTAAATGAGAAGGAATAAAAGGACTTTCCCAAACTTTCACCTTTTTCTTTTGAGCCCCGAGAATTCAAGTTCTTTTCATCACAAAACCCGGGAGAGAAGATGACATGACTTCTTCCATTTATTTAAATGACATGGTGTGTTGAAAATATTTGAATTAAATTTAGAAAATATTTCCGATTCTGGAACTTTACGCAACTCAATGACCCACGGAGAGAGTTGGGGATTTCGTTATTCCCATATTTGAGTTTTCTCAAATGTTGAGAATAGGATCATTTGATTTTATTTATTTTATTATCAATTATTTCTATTACAAAAATATGAGAGAGGGAATAAAATGACTTTCCCAAAATAAAGAAATATTCAGGATTTAATAAAAAAATCAAATAAGATTAGTATTTCGGAGATTTTCGGTGTTTTATTTGAATTTAGGAAAAATGTGCATTTTTCAAAACTGCATTTAGGGCCCAAATAAATGTTCAACTTGTGCGGCTTGATTTTAGAAGCCCGTGAAAATTTATTTCTGAATTTTTGGAGTCCTTTTAGTATTTCTTTTTATTTTTCTTCCGAGCAGAATAATTAAAAAAAAAACGAACCGACTTCGGGCCGTACCCGAGCGGGACACCGCCCGGGGGCAGCCTTTAAATAGCGCCGCCCCAGCCCATCAGCCCCGCCTCGATCCGCGTGCGCCGCCAGAGCCGCCGCCGCTGCCGACGATCCCGCCGCTCGAGGTTCGTCGCGCCTCGTTTTCCGTGCCAAAAAAAAGAGAAAAAAAGTGAAAAAAAAAATTCGGCGTTCGTCGTTTTTCTTTTTCTCGGATTAAATCCGCGATTTTTCTGATCGCGATTCCTGATCCGATTTTCGTTTTAGTTTAACTTTTCGCTCGTTTATCGGAATCAGGCGATTCAAGCGCCTAGGGATTCGTCTTGAAACCCTTTATCCGTTTAAGCAACTTAAACAATATTTTGCTACTGTAAAATTTGCCCTAGATCCAGATTACTAGAACGAAGTTGTTTTCTTTCGCAGTTTGACTTTCGTTGCTTCGTTTGATTTGATTCTTTTTGCCAACCGGAGTTCTTAAGTTGAACCTTCTGGTTACATATCTTATTTGAGTTTTACCTGTGCATTAGATGAGTACTTATTGTATGCTTGTTTGTTTGTCTGTGATAGAATACCCGGAGTGCGCCGCCTATTACTTCGAATCGTTAGGTTTCGCGGATCAACAGCAAGGCAAGTTCACACTTTGATCATATCCCCTTCATATGCAGTTTTCATTGCATTAGATCAAACCTCAAACATTGCATGATTAGGATCTAATTAAATTGTGGGATTGGGAAGTAGTTGATGAGGTAGGAACCTATTGCCCTGTTACTATCAAACCCTTGGGAGTTACATCTACGTGTTGCTTATGTTGCTATGCTATGCTCGTAGACGTGGTTTGGGTATGAGTGAAATCCATCACAGATGTGAGATTGTTATTTAATGGTTCAACTTAAGGTGGCAACTTGAATACACATCTCAGTGGATTCCTAGGGGCACCCTGGGGATATACCAGTGGACTTGCCCGGACACCTGGGGATATACCAGTGTTGTCCTAGGAGATCCCGGGGATATACCGTGTGATCATCCTATGGTCCGCCACCCAGGCTCAAAGGGATCATAAGATTATTCATGCTAGAAACTTCCGTGTGCAGCCACAAGCTATTATGGGCTCTAGCATAGTTGACTAAGTCGTGCGAACTCTTACAGTGGTAGACTAGCAGATGTAGGGGATGTAGGTGGTACGGTCTACCCATCGTAAGGTGCTAGCGATTCTGAAAGACTATGTCTCGGTCATCCGTCTTCTCAAACACCATGTAGTGCGAGAAACCAAACGGAGGCGATCGAGTCTTGTGAGGAAAAGTGCGCAAACCTCTGCAGAGTGTATAAACAAATCATGGTTAGCCGTGTCCCCGGTTATGGACATCTTGAGTATCTAGTTCTTGGATTATCTTGTTGATCTCATCACGTTACTTTAAATGAATATTGTTGGGTTTTAATGATGTTACTTAATTGGGATTGAGAATGCTGTCAACCATTCTCAATGTTTAACAATCACCATGATAGTTAAATAAAATTTATTCCTTTGTAGTAGGGAAAAATTGGCTTTTCGCAAAAACCTTATACCATAGAGCTTCTCCACCAGCCAAATATGCATGTAGTGATAGCCTTTATTCATCATTCTCTATGGTGTGAATTTGCTAGTACATTCAATGTACTGACCCTCTGTGGCTGCAACGTCTCATGTTGCAGGGAATCTTACGACGAGTAAGTGATACGTTAGGGTTACGGTTTCTACACTCAACTCTGCCGTTGGTGTTGATGGGAATCCACAACCTTGTTACTTCCGCTATTTTGGATTGAGGTAATAGTATTTACGTTACTTTTTACATGTGATTTACCTCTTTTATAAATCCTCGAGTACTGTGTGTGTCAGCATACCGATCCAGGGATGACACTTAAGCACAGAGACTTGATCCATTCGGGTCGGCTCGCTACAAGATGGTATCAGAGCACATGTTGACTGTAGGACGTGACCCTAGAAACTGGCAAGCCCATAGCAAAGATTTTTCTCTACAACTTTCCCTTTCAAAAAGATATTTTACCTCTCTTCTCTTCTGAGCTTATTCAAATATTCCCTTTTAGTTAGACCATACCACTTTCCCCTTTTGACCAGACGAGGATTTGACTGATGAGACCACTCTAAGAAGTACAAGATATTGGACAACTAAGACCGCTTCGGAATGAAGAGTATTTTCCGTGCATCTGAATAATGGAAACTACAACGGTTGAAAACTCCGAAGACAAGTAGAATTGAAGGCTCTAAATAATTCCTAGATTTGTATGACCTAGGAAGGCTACCCTTTTGGAACTTGGTAGACTATGAAAGTTGTCAATACCCGAGATCAAGGTGTATCGGAGAAAGACCGGAGCATGGAGAGTTAAAAACTCAAAGTTCTGCCAAGGAAAACCCTAAGGCAGGAGATATCAACTATGGAATGATAGCTCGAGGAAATGACAAGGGCAGAAACACGGCTATCCATGATGTTATCGTCCGCTTATGCTATTGTCACTGTGCTGAGTTAAGCATGCATATGCATGGAAGGATTGGATGGAAGAAGGCTGATGGAGCACCTATTAGTAAGATGAAGTTTTAACCTTAACCGGTGTTTCACCAGAATCTGGAGTAGTACATCAAGAATTTTAAGATGGAGCTCCAGGAAGCCGTATTAGACAAGGAAGCATTTAGTGAAGAACTCAGGAACCAGAAGCTGAAAGTAGCCAAGCTGGAGGAGCTACAACCTCGAGATACCAGAGATTTGTCAGGAACTGAAGGACAGTAGGACCATGGTTCATGCCAAGGATGATGAAACCTAAAAGTTTGGGACGCAACTCCAGAATAATAAAGGACGTCATGAGATACTTCGCGTCAACAGAGATGATCTGGCAAAAGAACTTGAGAAAGACAAGCATGATCGGAAGAAGCCATTGGAGGCATGAACAAGGCTTGAAGAGTTTGGAGACGTTAAAGATTTATTGACCTATAGAAGACCAAACCCCTGTTATATACCTACGTTAGATGCGACGTTTGTGAGCTGTCATTTGTTTGATGTTTTTCCCGACGGCCACAAATAAAATCTGCCTTTTCAAAACCTTTGTTTGTATTGTGTGCATCTCTCTCGATCTCTTTTATCTCACCCCATAACCCATGGACCCAATAGATGATGAATGGAGATGAGCTCGTATTTTCTAAACCGATGAGTCAATTGGAGACAGACCGATGGATTCAGAACATGGAGGATCACATGGAGAATAACCCTATAGTTGGAAATGATATGACTTAGTATGCTCTTCAGTGCTTTGAAAGAGGTGCTACTACTTGGTGGAGGATGTACCAAATCATCAATGGATGGCAAGGAGTAACCACTTGGAAAGAATTTAAGTTGACTCTGCCAAAGTCTCGGTTTGTGTCCCAGAAGTTGAAGCCTTATGGAAAGGATATACAGAAACCTGATGCATGCAAGATTCCTGGAGAAATAGGACACACCCATAAAGAACCCAAGGATGAATGCCCAAATTGTGAAGGAAGTCACCCAGTTGAAGAATGCCCAACTAGGCAGATTACTTGTTTCTTGTGTGAAGGGACTACCCACTACCCTGCTCAGTGTCACATTTACCCCATGGTAAAAAGAACCATCCAGAAGAAGAAAGAAGTAATGAAAGGAGCCCTCATGGAAATTTTAGAAGAAGCTGTGATGAAGGAAGATGTGGAGGACACACCTAATGCAGACCCGATTAAACCCTGCACTAAGTCTTGCTATTCATGTGGAGAAGAAGGACACATCTCCCAAAATTGTTTGAATGGAGATCTAGTAGAATTCCCGACAGAGGAAGTAGAATATGACCCACAAGAAATAGAAGCCATGATTGGCATGGAAAGGTCCAGGAAGAGAAGCAGATTGGATTCCAGGAAGGACCTGAGTCATATCACCTGTTACAGGTGCAAGGAGTCAGGGCACTACCTCAACAATTGCCCAAAAAGAAAACCTCGATACTTGTCAGAAGTAATATGTTTTAGTTGTAATGGAGCAGGGCACTTTGCCAGAGAGTGCCCCAAGGAGAAGGAAACGTGTGCTAGATAGTTGAGTTTGCAACAAAAGAAATGGAGTAGTACAAGTGAGAACATTTTTCTTTTATATTGAGGTGTTGAGTTGAGACATGTAATGGAGAAGCGAGAGATTGTACTCATTTGAGAATGAATAAAGTAGCATCGTTGGTACTGATATGGATTTTATGAGTTGTTACTCTATGAAGAAGGATTTTGAGCATTTTGCGGATAAGAGAAATATGGTCTATGGAAGATTTGTGCATTTTAAGGGTGGTAGTACCCTGTAATGGATTTCGGACAAAATGAATACGAGTTTTGTCTCGATATGTGTGATTCCCCAAGAGTATGCGGGATGAAGTTGGAGACCGTCGGCTGTTTGGACCAACTGTGGTCAAGGAGTCAGAAGAGAATGTTAAGTTGATTCGAGATGGACTGAAGGTAGCTCAGTCCAGGTAGAAGAGTTATGCAGACTTAAAAAATGCAAGGAGGTAGTCTATGAAATTGGAGATAGAACATGTGTTCGTGTGACCCCTCTGCGAGGAGTTAAACGGATTGGAGTTAAGGGACAGTTAGCCCCGAGATTTGTAGGACCATACCGAGTTTTGGAGCGTATGGGAGAAGTGGCCAACAAGTTGGAGTCACTCGAAGGACTATCAGGAGTTCGAGATGTGTTTCACGTTTTCTAGTTGAAGAAGTGCCATGCAGAGATGGCTAATATTCCCCTGTAAGGACGCTTGACCCTGGAAAGGATAATGATGTTCCACGAAGTGGAATATGGACTTCATAAGTATAAGTTTTTTTTATCTCGGTATGTGGGATATTCCATGAGGATGAAGAGATGAATTACTATTGGATATAAAGGAGGTATGATGTTGGAAATATGGATCAAGGGAAATTCCATGATGAGTCTGAGTACTCATGTCCGATTTTGGCGCAAATAGAAGAAAGGAAGTCAATACAATTGGATGGATTTAAGAATACTAGGAAGTTGGAAGTTGGAATAATGATCAGTTGCCCGATGATAAGTTCAAGGACTACAAGTGATGAGATGGGCCATAACCCACAGGCCCCAGGACCTGCCAAGAAGCAAGCACATTCTTGCTGAAGGAAAAACCCTGGAAGAAGTTACGATTTTATCGATAGACGATTTTATAGGAGTAATGCAAAACCTGAGAGTTGTGAAGGAACGATAGATGTTTGCTTGGCTTGCAGAATCAATGGATTATTCCGAACGTAGTTCGTGGACAAGAGAAATTCTGCAATGCTTGTGAGGATGACCGAGTGTTAGAATGCGAGATTCGCTAAACCGTATACAAGGTAATGATTTGGGTGCGGGATGGATTGATCACCATACTGACTTACTCTTATTATTCGCCTTGCTATATGGGATGGTAAATCTGAGTGACTTACCTATAGTAGAGAGACGGCGATATTAAACCTTGTTTAAGCCTTAGAATGGTATAGGTATTTTTTCCATTGTACAAGGCAGCTTTGCCAACCGTAGGTTATACAGTGAGGATCAACCCAGACCCATTTCCTGCAGGAGAAACCATAAATTGTTGACCACCATGAGATATCGATAGTTGTTTAGTTTTGGCGCCAGACCCGTCAGCTAAGAAGACCCAGTCTCGGAATAACCTTACCAAATGAAAGGACAGAAAAATTGTGGTAAAGGTTATGCCACTACCAGAAATCTCAGAGAAGGAATTTCTCAAGGATCTGAGAAGACCGACACTGTCAAGAATAAGGATGGAGTATATTAGTTTTGATGGAACAGTAACCATGCTTCTAAGGGTGGTAGCACTCTAGACCCCGTGTGATGATCGATGGATTTTGACGAGACCCCCAAACCCTAACCTATTTCTTGCTAGCCTCTCCGAATCTCGAGGACGAGATTCATTAGGTTGGTAGGTTTGTAACATCCCAAAATTCTAAATTTTGGAATGTTATAAACAAATAGATAGATTTGATTGATTGGTTGATTGATTGTCTGAAAGTGAGTGAAATTCGATACTTTTTGAAAGTTAATGAGAGGGAATATAAGGACTTTCCTAAACTTTCACCTTTTTCTTTTGATCCCCGAGAATTCAAGTTCTTTTCATCACAAAACCCTGGAGAGAAGATGACATGACTTCTTCCATTTATTTAAATGACATGGCGTGTTGAAAATATTTGAATTTCATTTGGAAAATATTTCCGATTCTGGAACTTTACGCCACTCAATGATCCACAGAGAGAGTTGGGGATTTCGTTATTTTCATATTTGAGTTTTCTCAAATGTTGAGAATAGGATGATTTGATTTTATTTATTTTATTATCAATTATTTCTATTACAAAAATATGAGAGAGGGAATAAAATGACTTTCCCAAAATAAAGAAATGTTGAGGATTTAATAAAAAAATCAAATAAGATTTTTATTTCGGAGATTTTCGGTGTTTTATTTGAATTTAGGAAAAATGTGCGTTTTTCAAAATTGCATTTAGGGCCCAAATAAATGTTCACCTTGTGCGGCCTGATTTTAGAAGCCCGTGAAAATTTATTTCGGAATTTTTGGAGTCCTTTTAGTATTTCTTTTTATTTTTCTCCCGAGCAGAATAATTAAAAAAAACGAACCGACTTCGGGCCGTACCCGAGCGGGACACCGCCCGGGGGCAGCCTTTAAATAGCGCCGCCCCGAGCCGCCCCAGCCCATCAGCCCCGCCTCGATCCGTGCACGCCGCCGGAGCCGCCGCCGACGATGATACCGCCGCTCGAGGTTCGTCGCGCCTCGTTTTCCGTGCCAAAAAACAGAGAGAAAAAAAGTGAAAAAAAATTCGGCGTTCATCGTTTTTCTTTTTCTCGGATTAAATCCGTGATTTTTCTGATCGCGATTCCTGATCTGTTTTCGTTTTAGTTTAACTTTTCGCTCGTTTATCGGAATCAGGCGATTCAAGCGCCTAGGGATTCGTCTTGAAACCCTTTATCCGTTTAAGCAACTTAAACAAGATTTTCTACTCTAAAATTTGCCCTAGATCCAGATTACTAGGACGAAGTTGTTTTCTTTCGCAGTTTGACTTTCGTTGCTTCGTTCGATTTGATTCTTTTTGCCAACCGGAGTTCTTAAGTTGAACCTTCTGGTTAGATCTCTTACTTGAGTTTTACCTGTGCATTAGATGAGTACTTATTGTATGCTTGTTTGTTTGTCTGCGATAGAATACCCGGAGTGCGCCGCCTGTTTCTTCGAATCGTTAGGTTTCGCGGATCATCAGCAAGGCAAGTTCACACTTTGATCCTATCCCCTTCATATGCAGTTTTCATTGCATTAGATCAAACCTCAAACATTGCATGATTAGGATCTAATTAAAGTGTAGGATTGGGAAGTAGTTGATGAGGTAGGAACCTATTGCCCTGTTACTATCAAACCCTTGGGAGTTACATCTACGTGTTGCTTATGTTGCTATGTTATGCTCGTAGACGTGGTTTGGGTATGAGTGAAATCCATGACATATATGAGATTGTTATTTAATGGTTCAACTTAAGGTGGCAACTTGAATACACATCTGGGTGGATTCCTAGGGGCACCCTGGGGATATACCAGTGGACTTGCCCGGACACCTGGGGATATACCAGTGTTGTCCTAGGAGATCCCGGGGATATACCGTGTGATCATCCTACGGTCCGCCACCCAGGCTCAAAGGGATCAGAAGATTATTCATGCTAGAAACTTCCGTGTGCAGCCACAAGCTATTATGGGCTCTAGCATAGTTGACTAAGTCATGCGAACTCTTACAGTGGTAGACTAGCAGATGTAGGGGATGTAGGTGGTACGGTCTACCCATCGTAAGGTGCTAGCGCTTCTAAAAGACTATGTCTCGGTCATCCGTCTTCTCAAACACCATGTGGTGCGAGAAACCAAACGGAGGCGATCGAGTCTTGTGGGGAAAAGTGCGCAAACCTCTGCAGAGTGTATAAACTAATCATGGTTAGCCGTGTCCCCGGTTATGGACATCTTGAGTATCTAGTTCTTGGATTATCCTGTTGATCTCATCATGTTACTTTAAATGAATATTGTTGGGTTTTAATGATGTTACTTAATTGGGATTGAGAATGCTATCAACCATTCTCAATGTTTAACAACCACCATGATAGTTAAATAAAATTTATTCCTTTGTAGTAGGGAAAAATTGGCTTTTCGCAAAAACCTTATACCATAGAGCTTCTCCACCAGCCAAATATGCATGTAGTGATAGCCTTTATTCATCATTCTCTATGGTGTGAATTTGCCAGTACATTCAATGTACTGACCCTCTGTGGCTGCAACATCTCATGTTGTAGGGAATCTTACAACGAGTAAGTGATACGTTAGGGTTACGATTTCTACACTCAACTTTGCCGTTGGTGTTGATGGGAATCCACAACCTTGTTACTTCCGCTATTTTGGATTGAGGTAATACTATTTACGTTACTTTTTACATGTGATTTACCTCTGTTATAAATCCTCGAGTACTATGTGTGTCAGCATACCGATCTAGGGATGACACTTAAGCACAGAGACTTGATCCATTCGGGTCGGCTCGCTACAAGATGGTATCAGAGCACATGTTGACTATAGGACGCGACCCTAGAAACTGGCAAGCCCATAGCAAAGATTTTTCTCTACAACTTTCCCTTTCAATAAGATATTATACCTCTCTTCTCTTCTGAGCTTATTCAAATATTCCCTTTTAGTAAGACCATACCCCTTTCCCCTTTTGATCAGACGAGGATTTGACTGATGAGACCACTCTAAGAAGTACAAGATATTGGATAACTAAGACCGCTTCGGAATGAAGAGTATTCTCCGTGCATCTGAATAATGGAAACTATAACGGTTGAAGACTCGGAAGACAAGTAGAATTTGAAGGCTCTAAATAATTCCCAGATTTGTATGACCTAGGAAGGCTACCCTTTTGGAACTTGGCAGACTATGAAAGTTGTGAATACCCGAGATCAAGGTGTATCGGAGAAAGACCGGAGCATGGAGAGTTAAAAACTCAAAGTTCTGCCAAGGAAAACCCTAAGGCAGGAGATATCAACTATGGAATGATAGCTCGAGGAAATGACAAGGGCAGAAACACGGCTATCCATGATGTTATCGCCCGCTTATGCTATTGTCACCGTGCTGAGTTAAGCATGCATATGCATGGAAGGATTGGATGGAAGAAGGCTGATGGAGCACCTATTAGTAAGATGAAGTTTTAACCTTAACCGGTGTTTCACCAGAATCTGGAGTAGTACATCAAGAATTTTAAGATGGAGCTCCAGGAAGCCGTATTAGACAAGGAAGCATTTCGTGAAGAACTCAGGAACCAGAAGCTGAAAGTAGCCAAGCTGGAGGAGCTACAACCTCGAGATACCGGAGATTTGTCAGGAATTGAAGGACAGTAGGACCATGGTTCATGCCAAGGATGATGAAACCTAAAAGTTTGGGACGCAACTCCAGAATAATAAAGGACGTCATGAGAGACTTCATGTCAACAGAGATGATCTGGCAAAAGAACTTGAGAAAGACAAGCATGATCGGAAGAAGCCATTGGAGGCATGAACAAGGCTTGAAGAGTTTGGAGACGTTGAAGATTTATTGACCTATAGAAGACCAAACCCCTGTTATATACCTACGTTAGATGCGACGTTTGTGAGCTGTCATTTGTTTGATGTTTTTCCCAACGGCCACAAATAAAATCTGCCTTTTCAAAACCTTTGTTTGTATTGTGTGCATCTCTCTCGATCTCTCTTATCTCACCCCATAACCCATGGACCCAATAGATGATGAATGGAGATGAGCTCGTATTTTCTAAACAGATGAGTCAATTGGAGACAGACCGATGGATTCGGAACATGGAGGATCACATGGAGAATAACCCTATAGTTGGAAATGATATGACCCAGTGTGCTCTTCAGTGCTTTGAAAGAGGTTCTACTACTTGGTGGAGGATGTACCAAACCATCAATGGATGGCAAGGAGTAACCACTTGGAAAGAATTTAAGTTGACTCTGCCAAAGTCTCGGTTTGTGTCCCAGAAGTTGAAGCCTTATGGAAAGGATATAAAGAAACCTGGTGCATGCAAGATTCATGGAGAAATAGGACACACCCATAAATAACCCAAGGATGAATGCCCAAATTGTGAAGGAAGTCACCCAGTTGAAGAATGCCCAACTAGGCAGATTAGTTGTTTCTTGTGTGAAGGGAGTACCCACTACCCTGCTCAGTGTCACATTTACCCCATGGTACAAAGAAACATCCAGAACAAGAAAGAAGTAATGAAAGGAGCCCTCATGGAAATTTTAGAAGAAGCTGTTATGAAGGAAGATGTGGAGGACACACCTAACGCAGGCCCGAGTAAACCCTGCACTAAGTCTTGCTATTCATGTGGAGAATAAGGACACATCTCCCAAAATTGTTTGAATGGAGATCTAGTAGAATTCCTGATAGAGGAATTAGAATATGACCCACAAGAAATAGAAGCCATGATTGGCATGGAAAGGTCCAGGAAGAGAAGCAGATTGGATTCCAGGAAGAACCTAAGTCATATCACCTGTTACAGGTGCAAGGAGTCAGGGCACTACCTCAACAATTGCCCAAAAAGGAAACCTCGATACTTGTCAGAAGTAATATGTTTTAGTTGTAATGGAGCAGGGCACTTTGCCAGAGAATGCCCCAAGGAGAAGGAAAATAGTGCTAGATAGTTGAGTTTGCAACAAAAGAAATGGAGTAGTACAAGTGAGAACATTTTTCTTTTATATTGAGGTGTTGAGTTGAGACATGTAATGGAGAAGCGAGAGATTGTACTCATTTGAGAATGTATAAAGTAGCATCGTTGGTACTGATATGGATTTTATGAGTTGTTACTCTATGAAGAAGGATTTTGACCATTTTGAGGATAAGAGAAATATGGTCTATGGAAGATTGTGCATTTTAAGGGTGGTAGTACCCTGTAATGGATTTCGGACAAAATGAATACAAGTTTTGTCTCGATATGTGTTATTCCCCAAGAGTATGTGGGATGAAGTTGGAGACCGTCGGCTGTTTGGACCAACTGTGGTCAAGGAGTCAGAAGAGAATGTTAAGTTGATTCGAGATGGACTGAAGGTAGCTCAGTCCAGGTAGAAGAGTTATGCAGACTTAAAAATGCAAGGAGGTAGTCTATGAAATTGGAGATAGAACATGTGTTCGTGTGACCCCTCTGCGAGGAGTTAAACGGATTGGAGTTAAGGGACAGTTAGCCCCGAGATTTGTAGGACCATACCGAGTTTTGGAGCGTATGTGAGAAGTGGCCAACAAGTTGGAGTCACCCGAAGGACTGTCGGGAGTTCAAGATGTGTTTCACGTTTTCCAGTTGAAGAAGTGCCATGCAGAGATGGCTAATATTCCCCTGTAAGGACGCTTGACCCTAGAAAGGATAATGATGTTCCACGAAGTGGAATATGGACTTCATAAGTATAAGTTTTTTTATCTCGGTATGTGGGATATTCCACGAGGATGAAGAGATGAATTACTATTGGATATAAAGGAGGTATGATGTTGGAAATATGGATCAAGGGAAATTCCATGATGAGTCTGAGTACTCATGTCCGATTTTGGTGCAAATAGAAGAAAGGAAGTCAATACAATTGGATGGATTTAAGAATACTAGGAAGTTGGAAGTTGGAATAATGATCAGTTGCTCGATTATAAGTTCAAGGACTACAAGTGATGAGATGGGCCATAACCCACAGGCCCCAGGACCTGCCAAGAAGCAAGCACATTCTTGCTGAAGGAAAAACCCTGGAAGAAGTTACGATTTTATCGATAGACAATTTTATAGGAGTAACGCAAAACCTGAGAGTTGTGAAGGAACGGTAGATGTTTGCTTGGCTTGCAAAATCAATGAATTATTCCGAACGCAGTTCATGGACAAGAGAAATTTTGCAATGCTTGTGAGGATGACCGAGTGTTAGAATGCGAGATTCGCTAAACAGTATACAAGGTAATGATTTGGGTGCGGGATGGATTGATCACCATACTGACTTACTCTTTTTATTCGCCTTGCTATATGGGATGGTAAATCTGAGTGACTTACCTATAGTAGAGAGCCGGTGATATTAAACCTTGTTTAAGCCTTATATTGGTATAGGTATTTTTTTCCCTTGTACAAGGCAGCTTTGCCAACCGTAGGTTATACGGTGAGGATCAACCCAGACCAATTTCCTGCAGGAGAAACCATAAATTATTGACCACCATGAGATATCGATAGTTGTTTAGTTTTGGTGCCAGACCCGTCAGCTAAGAAGACCCAGTCTCGGAATAACCTTACCAAATGAAAGGACGGAAAAATTGTGGTAAAGGTTATGCCACTACCGGAAGTGCTCTGAGAAGGAATTTCTCGAGGATCTGAGAAGACCGACACTGTCAAGAATAAGGATGGAGTATATGAGTTTTGATGGAACAGTAACCATGCTTCTAAGGGTGGTAGCACTCCAGACCCCGTGTGATGATCGATGGATTTTGAGGAGACCCCCAAACCCTAACCTATTTCTTGCTAGCCTCTCTGAATCTCGAGGACGAGATTCATTTTAAGGGCGGTAGGTTTGTAACATCCCAAAATTCTAAATTTTGGAATGTTATAAACAAATAGATAGATTTGATTGATTGGTTGATAGATTGTCTGAAAGTGAGTGAAATTCGAAACTTTTTGAAAGTTAAATGAGAGGGAATAAAAGGACTTTCCCAAACTTTCACCTTTTTCTTTTGATCCCCGAGAATTCAAATTCTTTTCATCACAAAACCCTGGAGAGAAGATGATATGACTTCTTCCATTTATTTAAATGACATGGGGTATTGAAAATATTTGAATTTCATTTGGAAAATATTTCCGATTCCGAAACTTTACGCAACTCAATGACCCACGGAGAGAGTTGGGGATTTTGTTATTTTCATATTTGAGTTTTCTCAAATGTTGAGAATAGGATCATTTGATTTTATTTATTTTATTATCAATTATTTCTATTACAAAAATATGAGAGAGGGAATAAAATGACTTCCCCAAAATAAAGAAATATTGAGGATTTAATAAAAAAATCAAATAAGATTTTTATTTCGGAGTTTTTCGGTGTTTTATTTGAATTTAGGAAAAATGTGCATTTTTCAAAATTGCATTTAGGGCCCAAATAAATGTTCACCTTGTGCGGATTGATTTTAGAAGCCCGTGAAAATTTATTTCGGAATTTTTGGAGTCCGTTTAGTATTTCTTTTTATTTTTCTTCCGAGCGGAATAATTATAAAAAAAACGAACCGACTTCGGGCCGTACCCGAGCGGGACACCACCCGGGGGCAGCCTTTAAATAGCGCCGCCCCGAGCCGCCCGAGCCTATCAGCCCCACCTCGATCCGCGTGCGCCGCCGGAGCCGCCGCCGCCGACGATCCCGCCGCCTGAGGTTCGTCGCACCTCGTTTTCCATGCCGAAAAAAGAGAGTAAAAAAATTTCGGCGTTCGTCATTTTTCTTTTTCTCGGATTAAATCCGCGATTTTTCTGATCGCAATTCCTGATCCGATTTTCATTTTAGTTTAACTTTTCGCTCGTTTATCGGAATCAGGCGATTCAAGTGCCTAGGGATTCGTCTCGAAACCCTTTATCCGTTTAAGCAACTTAAACAAGATTTTGCTACTGTAAAATTTTCCCTAGATCCAGATTACTAGAACGAAGTTGTTTTCTTTCGCAGTTTGACTTTCGTTCCTTCGTTCGATTTGATTCTTTTTGCCAACCGGAGTTCTTAAGTTGGACCTTCTGGTTAGATCTCTTATTTGAGTTTTACTTGTGTGTTAGATGAGTACTTATTGTATGCTTGTTTGTTTGTCTGTGATAGAATACCTGGAGTGCGCCGCATGTTACTTCGAATCGTTAGGTTTCGCGGATCATCAGCAAGGCAAGTTCACACTTTGATCATATCCCCTTCATACGTAGTTTTCATTGCAATAGATCAAACCTCAAACATTGCATGATTAGGATCTAATTAAATTGTGGGATTGGGAAGTAGTTGATGAGGTAGGAACCTATTGCCCTGTTACTATCCAACCCTTGGGAGTTACTTCTATGCGTTGCTTATATTGCTATGCTATGCTCGTAGACGTGGTTTGGGTATGAGTGAAATCCATGACAGATGTGAGATTGTTATTTAATGGTTCAACTTAAGGTGGCAACTTGAATACACATCTGGGTGGATTTCTAGGGGCACCCTGAGGATATACCAGTGGACTTGCCCGGACACCTGGGGATATACCAGTGTTGTCCTAGGAGATCCTGGGGATATACCGTGTGATCATCCTACGGTCCGCCACCCAGGCTCAAAGGGATCATAAGATTATTCATGCTGGAAACTTCCGTGTGCAGCCACAAGCTATTATGGGCTCTAGCATAGTTGACTAAGTCGTGTGAACTCTTATAGTGGTAGACTAGCAGATGTAGGGGATGTAGGTGGTACGGTCTACCCATCGTAAGGTGCTAGCGCTTCTGAAAGACTATGTCTCGGTCATCCGTCTTCTCAAACACCATGTAGTGCGAGAAACCAAACGGAGGCGATCGAGTCTTGTGGGGAAAAGTGCGCAAACCTCTGCAGAGTGTATAAACTAATCATGGTTAGCCGTGTCTCCGGTTATGGACATCTTGAGTATCTAGTTCTTGGATTATCCTGTTGATCTCATCACGTTACTTTAAATGAATATTGTTGGGTTTTAATGATGTTACTTAATTGGGATTGAGAATCCTGTCAACCATTCTCAATGTTTAACAACCACCATGATAGTTAAATAAAATTTATTCCTTTATAGTAGGGAAAAATTGGCTTTTCGCAAAAACCTTATAACCATAGAGCTTCTCCACCAGCCAAATATGCATGTAGTGATAGCCTTTATTCATCATTCTCTATGGTGTGAATTTGCCAGTACATTCAATGTACTGACCCTCTGTGGCTGCAACATCTCATGTTGCAGGGAATCTTACGACGAGTAAGTGATACGTTAGGGTTACGATTTCTGCACTCAACTTTGCCGTTGGTGTTGATGGGAATCCACAACCTTGTTACTTCCGCTATTTTGGATTGAGGTAATAGTATTTACGTTACTTTTTACAAGTGATTTACCTCTGTTATAAATCCTCGAGTACTGTGTGTGTCAGCATACCGATCCAAGGATGACACTTAAGCACAGAGATTTGATCCATTCGGGTCGGGTCGCTACACAAATGTGCCTCTGAATATTTTTAGGTTTTTCCTAAATGGAATAGTATTTTTACTATTTCAAAATACAGAACATGAACAAATAAGAAATAAAAACAAAAGCAGAGAGCAGAGGACTTACCGCGCGCTCATCTAGCAGGCCCACCTTGCCGGCCCAGCCAGCAACCGCTCCAGCGAGCTGCTTGGCTCGGACAGGCAGGCACGCAGGTGCTCGACGCTGGCGCCAGTGCGCGCCACGCAGTTGCCCGCCGCCCTGCTTCCTCCCCTCGCCGTTCTGCTACCCTGGGTCGGTCACCCACTCCTCCCCGAGCTCACAGACACACCCCTTCCTCCCCACCTCCTCTCCCTCGCTCTCCCGCACCATGGCCGACGCTGCCGCGCCCGCGCCACCGTGAAACCCGCGTCCGCCATCGTCCCCGTGCCGCGCTGCCGTGTCCGTTCGCTCCGCAGTCGTCGTCCACGTCGAGCAGGCCGAGCCCCGAGCGCTCGCCCGCTCTGGAGTCGCCCCCGACCCCGTCTTCCCTAACTCCGGCTGCCAAGATCGCCGTCGTCGCCCCGCTCAGCTCCGGCCTTCCCCGAGCCCGCTTTGACGCTTGCTGCGATCACCGTGAGCCCTGCTCTGTCCTCCCCCTCTCCGTTACCTCTCTCGTGCACCGTATGCACCGCACCAAGCTCACCCCACCCGTCGCCGCCGAGATCGTCGCCGACGTGACTTCAGCCACCCACCGGCCACACCACCACGTCTAGCACACTCACCGCACTCGCAGGAACTCGTAGCACCACTCCACATTCCACGTCGTGCCACGTAGCCTCGGGTTCGACCTCAACCGAGCTCCGGCAGCTGCATAGCTCATCGCCGACGATATTTCCGGCCACCCCGAGCTCCACCACTGCCACCAAACGACGCGGCTTCCTCCCAGCTACGCGTAGATGCCCTCCGTCGTCCATTTGGTCACCGGAGCATGAAACCCGCACTGCCCCGCCGCGTCTGGCCTTGCCGGCGGCTAAACACCGGTGAGTTTGACCCGTTTGACCTTGGTTGACTCTGTGTGGGCCCAGATTGACTCCCCTTTGTCTATGACAAGTGAGACCGCTGTGCTAATTAACTTAGATTAGCACTAACTAAATTGAGTTAGTTAGTTAACTACTAACATGCGAGTCTCACTAGTCAGGTTTGACCTGGACCGGCTCCGTTGACCACTGACGTCACCCTGACGCATTAATTCAATTACTGGAATTATTCTTATATAGGAAATTCCAGAAAATACTACAAACTTCAAAAATTCATAACTTTTAATCTGTAACTCCAAATGCAAAGATTTATATATGAAATTTGATCAGAAAAATTCAATCTTTCCATCTGTAATGGTTTCATGCATGACAAAACACTTTAACTTTGTTGTTTAGGTGAAACAAGCAAATGCACTTATATGACTTAATAACATAAGCTTCCATTTGAACCTTTGATTCAAATGGGCTCAAACCAACTTGTTTGACAATGCATTAGCCAGGACACCTCATATTGCCATGTCATAGCACGCATCATATTTTTGCATATTGCCATGTGATGATTGTGTTCTGTGATGTCTTTCGTGGTAGGTTCTGCCTCCAAGGATATTCTCGAGTATCCAACTGAAGGGCAGTACACTACTACTACCCCATCAGGCAAGCAGCCCCATTGATCATATCGATACAATCCCATGTTCTCGCTCCTGCTCTCATTTACTACATTAAGACAACAACATTTCAAACTGCTGTGTGCTGCAGTAGTTGAACCCTTCTCCTCTGCATGACCTGTCATTGCCATAGTAACTAGATGAAATCCACTAGCATGTGTAGGAGTTGATTGAGCCATGTATTTGTTTCCTACCTTGCTATGCCTGCTATGTTTAGAGTTGTGTCAGGTCTGGTTCATCTGGGTGATGGGCTAGAGTGAAATGATTACGTTGATAATGTGAGGGATGTGTTGAACATGTTTTGGTAAAGATATCGATGAGAGGCCATGTAGGAGTACATGGTGGGTTTTTTCATTGAGGCCGTCCTTAAGAACTGAGATCTGTATGTGTGATTTAAGAATCTGTTACTACCATGCATTGGGATCCTTAATTGACCCTCTCGGCTTCTTAACCACCCTAGTACTCTGTCCAGGAGTTGCAACTAGTTTCTGGTGTTTGTAGATTATGTGTTGGCGGCTGTCGTTGTCAAAACCGGCGGATCTCGGGTAGGGGGTCCCGAACTGTGCGTCTAGGCCGGACGGTAACAGGAGGCAAGGGACACGAAGTTTTACCCAGGTTCGGGCCCTCTTGATGGTGGTAAAACACTACGTCCTGCTTGATTGACATTGATGATATGGGTGTTACAAGAGTAGATCTACCATGAGATCAGAGAGGCTAAACCCTAGAAGCTAGCCTACGGTATGATTGTATGTTGTGATTGTTGTCCTACGGACTAAAACCCTTCGGTTTATATAGACACCGGAGAGGGTTAGGGTTACACAAGGTCGGTTACAAAGGAGGAGATATCCATATACGTATTGCCTAGCTTGCCTTCCACGCCAAGTATAGTCCCATCCGGACACGAGACGAAGTCTTCAATCTTGTATCTTCATATTCTAACAGTCTGGCCAATGGAGATAGTCCAGTTGTTCGGAGACCCCCTAATCCAGGACTCCCTCAGTAGCCCCTGAACCAGGCTTCAATGACGACGAGTCCGGTGCGCAGTTGTCTTCGGCATTGCAAGGCGGGTTCCTTCTCCGAATACATCACAGGAGAATTTAAATACGAGGATAGTTTCTGACCCTGCAAAATAAGTTCCACATTCCACCGTAGAGAGAATAATGTTTTCGCAGATCTAATTTGCTAGCTTATTTTAGCAACACGATGTTACGTCATGGCCCGGTGATTATTCGAACCGTTTCTTTTAACCAGCCCCGAACATAATGCGAGGTAGTTTTTTGACACATCTTGTCAAAGCAGAGATCGCGTCCCCTTATTACGGGATTCTCATCAATACGGGCGTGGGTAACCCAACCGCGCCATCAATTGTGGCGCTTGGGGGATAAGCGGGTTTTACCAGGCAAGTGGGGACGCTTAATTTTGTCTGCCCATATAAAGGGATAATGATTCACCTTTCTATCCACGCCTTCTTCCTCCTCTGCTCATCCGCTCCCGCACACTCGAGCTCTAGCGCCCAAGCTTCTCACTTCCATCTCAACCTTCTCCAACCATGTCCGGAGCAAGAGGCAAGTGGATGGTCTCCTCTGTCACGGAGGGAGACGTCAAGAAACTGAGGAGAGCCAGATACCTGCCCGACGACATCGCGCACCGGCTCCCAGATGAGGGACATCTCATCCCCACCCCCGAGCCCCATGAGAGGGTGGTATTCCTCACCCATTTCCTCCGCGGACTAGGATTCCCTCTCCATCCCTTCGTCCGGGGGCTCATGTTCTATTACGGCCTGGATTTCCACGATCTGGCCCCGAACTTCATCCTCAACATCTCGGCGTTTATCGTCGTGTGTGAGGCCTTCCTCCGCATCAAGCCCCACTTCGGCTTATGGCTGAAGACCTTCAATGTCAAGCCGAAGGTAGTGAGCGGCCGCCAGGCGGAGTGCGGAGGCGCCATGGTGGGCAAGATGCCCAACATCACATGGCTTGAGGGCACCTTCGTGGATACCATAAAGGGGTGGCAATCAGGGTGGTTCTATATCACTGAGCCGCGCGACCCCGCATGGGTAGCGGCCCCCGAGTTCCGATCTGGCATCCCCATGCGGCTCAGCTCCCGGAAAGAGAAGGGCCTGTCCTAGGGTAATTCAAAAGAGCTGACCGGACTCCAGTCATGTATTCAGAACATGATGGACAAGAAGCTCAAGCTTGTCAACATAGTCCAGGTTACGCTCATCCACCGGATACTCCCGTGTCAACAATGGGAGTTTACCTTGTGGGAGTTCAATCCGGCACAACACCGAACTCTGAATAGGCTCTTCGATATGACTCATGAAGATGCCTGGAGGGTGCTGTTCAAGAGCGCCAAGGTCCCTCCCCCTATTACTGAGGATCGCGGATTCAGCGCAAAGCGCCACGCCAGTGCGGTAAGTTGTTTTACCTTTCACAGGATACTTATTTTTATATAGATTGACTCTATGCGGGATCTAAACTCCCGTAATTTCGACAGGAATGGCAGAAGATGGCCGGACATATCAACTGTCCAGCTCCCTTGCCCGAAGGCCCCACAGACGCTTTTCTGACGAAGATGCTGACTCCGACCCCTTATAAGGTGCCGGAGAAGACCAAGAAGGCCAAGGGAGGTCGAAAGAGTTCCCGACGCCAGGCGTCGTCGGACTCACCATCCGATGACTTTACGGCGCACTCTTCCCGAAGATGAGGAAGAGGAAGAAGAGGCTCCCCCACTGACTGGGGGAGACAAGAAAAGGAAGGCCGCCCCAACTGGGGAGGCCAGAGGGTCCAAGAAGGGAAGGACTCTCCTTCCGGACAGCTCCACCGCCGCCGACGAAAGTGAAGACGTGTGGTTGCCCAGGGCCAAGCCCCAGGGGAGATCGTAAGTATTCGGATATCAAAGTAACCCATAGGATTCCTTTGTCGCATTGCTTTCCCTAACGCCGAACTCAATTGTGCAGGCCGCCCCGAGCCAATATCGAGGTATCCTCGGACGGCTCCCTGGGCTCATCGGACATGGATAGCGATCCAGTCCCAACCGCCACCTCCCCTCATCCTGCCGACAACGCCGAGGTGTTGTCCCAAGAGGCACCGAATCGAGGGGAGAAAGTCCTGAAGGCGCCTCAAGGCGACCTTTCGGACTCCGGGAGTAGAGGGGACGGGCCCCCTGAGAGCTCCGAGTTTGGCCCTCAGCCGAACCACACGCCGGAACCTCCAGCGGTTCCGGGCTCGGGCAGGCTATCTCCTTCTAAGAGGGGTGAGACGCCTGTGCCGGTGACCTCTGTCCATCCAGAGGCGCTGGATAATATGTTGGAAGCACTTTGCATCGCTTCCATCGAGGAGGAGCACCGCACTATCATGAGTGCGGTGATCTAGAAGGTTTAGTCCGCCAAGAGCGGATTGACTGAAGCCTGTACTAGCCTTCTAACAGGCTTTGAGGTAAGTGTTTTAAAATGTAGTAGAAATATTACCGCATAGATAGTAGCCCCTGATGCTTTGTTCGGTGTTCACAAGGAAAAGCCAAACAGAGGATCAAATAATATCGCAGGAGTCTAATATGAGTATGTCAATATGCATATGCAGGCTTCGCTGCTTGCGTCCGCCAAACTAACTGCGGAGGTCGCCATACTGAAGGAGGCCCTCGAGGGGTCCCAGAAAGATCTCAGCCTTGCTAAGAGGCAGCTCGAGGAGAACAAGGTAAGTAATACCCCGTCTATAGATGAGAAAAAGGACGCGATTGCTAAATGATAGGATCATTGTATGTTTGCCAGGGGCCACTGCCGAGGTGGCGACCCTGAAGCAAGCGCTGTCCCAGGCCGAAGAGAAGGCGGCCCAGGAGCGCACCGAGCGAGAGAGGCACGAGGCTCGGGTGGGTGAGGTGCAGCAAGAGCTCCAGGCTCTCGTGACAAAGCACGAGGCGTTGGAGCTTGACTTGAAGACGCGAGAGTCTGAGCTTGCCGCGGCCCATGAGAGCGCGAAGAGTGCCAAGGCCGAGACCCAGAAGGCCCTTCAGGAGATCGATGCGATGAAGAAGATAGCGGCGGGTAAGGCTTTCTATATGCAAAGCAAGCATGTAAAAGTAAATTATCGGTTACTTACCCGAATCCGGAGCTCATCAGGAGCATTTGCAGATTTGCCCCACAGTGTGTCCGATGCCGCACACTTTTATCAGGCCGAGGACGGGAGCTCGATGGAGAAGTTGTTCTGGTCTCAGCATGATGAGGCCGAACATCCGGTGCCAATGAGCGACCAGCTGAAGCAGATGGCCGAGCTACATAAGGCGGCCGATCAGGCCATGAAGGGCTTCATAGTCTGGTTGTGGCCTGGCGATGCCGTTCCGAACAGCTTGTTCGGCCTGGTGAGGCGGCTTGTGGATGCCTGCCCACGGCTGGAGGTCGTCAAGCGATCCGTCTGCATTGAAGGTGCACGCCGGGCCTTCGCCCGTGTAAAAACGCAGTGGGTCAAGCTAGACGCCGTGAAGCTGATCAAGGAGGGGCCGCCGGAGGGCAAGGAGCACCGCCACCCCGAGATGTACTATGAGGGTGTTCTGCCGGGCGCCCGTCTTATCGCGAATGAGTGTTCGCAAAATGGAATATTTGAATGAGACTTGCTCGTTTTGTTCTATATGTATGAAAACTTGTATCATATTCGCTATGCAACGCTTGTGTGAATTTAAAATATTACCTTCTGTTTGGCTGTTTATCCAATCTGAGAGATGGCTAGTCCTCGGCTTCTGCCCCCATGCCATGAGTGTTGGGGTGTTCGAGATAAACCTGAGCACTCTTGTTCCCATGCATGGGTCCTTCGAGGGAGGTGCTCAGCACAACGAACAAGGCAACCGGACTAATAATGCTTTATCACTCTCACTTAGCCATAGAATTCTATAATTTTAAATTTTGGCGAAGCCCCTGGTATTCGGGAGGCCGAATTCGGGGCGCGATACAGGCCTGTAAGCCGGACGGAGCCGGCCCCTCGCCCTAAGCGGCATAAGTCTTTAAGGACTCGAAAAACCTCGCCGAACAGCGACCAGTCTCTCGCCTTATCATGACAGTCAGTTTTAGCTTTCTCTACTGAGGTGCTCGGCCCGGCAGAACCGGGGCACAATCGCAGTAGTTCTCCTAGTGCTACCTTAGCCGATAGAGCTGAACGTAAGGTACCAAAACATAGGAGCCGGGCAAACCCAACATTTGACCAAAGACATGATTCGGAGCTGATGCATATAATGCTATAAGTTCAGGGTGCCGCACTTGTGAAAGTGTTCGGACTTTTCACACCATATTGTGGGTAAGCAAGCCCCTGGTGCATTGGCCGTACCAGAGTGTACGGTTGCAAGGCGTCATTAATGAACACACACACACACACACACATATATATATATATAGATAACAAAAATCCAATAATAGTCGTAATGTCATGCATTGTGTATTAAAAATTGCATTAAAGCAGAGTGATACAGATAGTGCAATAAGCAAAAGAGTAGGACTATGTCCCTTCCAAGGGAAAGCTGAGGAATGATATGAAATCTGTAATCCACCTGGGAATTCCGTAGTTGTCTGCCTGCTTGGTTGCTGTATCATGTGTTCGGCAATAGAGCGGCCGGACAGTGTTTCCAGAGATTAAAGTCCTGAAAAAATAGCCAAACGGGAAGCCCCTAGTGCGGTTTAGGCCGCGTTTTGGGGCGTGCCGCAGTTGTGCCCCCCTACCCACCTGTGCCCATGGTATTTTTAATGCATAATTATGTACGCGCGGCACGAATAACGCCGTTGGGCTGGGATTGGGGTGGCCGCCGTATTGCTACGCGAGCTCAGATTGTGCCAGGCGGTCTGTTTGCCGATTGCCCCGAGCGCGCTTGAAGGTGTCTGGGCTTTGAAACATCGAATTGGTAGATTGCCTTGAGATGCTGCTTTGTGCTTCTGCTGCAAGGGCCGCGGTGTGCTCCTTTGTTCGGAGAGAGAGCTCTGTGTTTCCATTGACTGTAATAACTCCGCGAGGTCCTGGCATCTTGAGCTTGAGGTATGCATAATGTGGTACCGCATTGAATGTAGCAAATGCGGTTCGTCCGAGCGGCGCGTGATAACCACTGCGGAACGGACTATATGGAAGATTAACTCTTCACTTCGGAAGTTATCCGGGGATCCGAAGACCACTTCCAGCATAATTGAGCCTGTGAAGTGGGCCTCTACGCCTGGAATGACGCCCTTAAAGGTCGTCTTTGTGGGTTTGATCCTTGAGGGGTCTATACCCATTTTGCGCACTGTGTCCTGATAAAGCAGGTTCAGGCTGCTGCCGCCGTCCATAAGGACTCGAGTGAGGTGAAATCCGTCGATGATTGGGTCTAGGACCAGTGCGGTGAATCTGCCGTGATGGATACTAGTGGGGTGGTCCCTGCGATCGAAGGTGATCAGAAAGGAGGACCAGGGGTTGAACTTTGGGGCGACTGGCTCCAGCGCATATACGTCCCTGAGCGCACGCTTCCGCTGCCTCTTGGGGATGTGGGTTGCGTATATCATGTTCACCATCCGCACTTGTGGGGGAAACCTCTTCTGTCCTCCAGTGTGCGGCTGCCGGGGTTCTTCCTCGCCATCGCTATGCGGCCCCTTGTCCTTGTTTTCGGCAATTAACTTGTCGGCCTGCTTGAACACCCAACAATCCCTGTTGGTGTGATTGGCTGGCTTGTCTGGGGTGCCATGTGTTTGACACGAGCGATCGAGTATACGGTCCAAGCTGGACGGACCCAGTGTACTTTGTTTGAATGGATTTTTCCGCTGACCGGGTTTAGAACCTTTGAATCCGGCATTGACTGCCCTATCCTCAGTAATTTTGCTGTTAATGCGGCCCTTATGCTTGTTGCGACGTGACCTGCTATTGCCGTCCTTGGTATCTGAGGTACCATGGTTCTTTGATATGTTATTACTGCGAGCCAACCAGCTATCTTCTCCCGCACAAAAGCGAGTCATGGGCGTCGTGAGGGCAGCCATAGATTTCGGCTTTTCCTGACAAAGGTGTCGGGCTAGCCACTCGTCTCGGATGTTGTGCTTGAAAGCCGCTAAGGCCTCCGCATCCGGACAATCGACAATTTGATTTTTCTTTGTAAGGAACCGAGTCCAGAATTGCCTGGCCGACTCTTCTAGCTTCTGAATTATGTGGCTCAAGTCATCGGCTTCTGGTGGTCGTACATAAGTGCCCTGAAAGTTGTCAAGGAGTGCGGCTTCCAGATCTTCCCAACAACTAATGGAGTCCACTGGCGAGCTAGTAAGCCAATGTCACGCTGGTCCTTTGAGTTTTAGTGGGAGGTACTTGATGGCATGTATGTCATCACCGCGGGCCATGTGGATGTGGAGGAGGATGTCCTCAATCCATACCGCGGGGTCTGTAGTGCCGTCGTATGATTCAATGTTTACAGGTTTGAAACCTTCTGGGAATTGATGTTCCATTACTTCGTCTGTGAAGCATAAGGGGTGTGCGGTGCCTCTGTATTGGGCTATATCGCGATGCAGCTCGAATGGGTCCTGCCCGTTGTGTTCAGCCCGGCCGGATTTGCTTTTACTGTATCCGGCGTGACGTTTATCTTCTCATAGAGTGGTGCGCCCTCATGATCTGTAGATCAATCTTGAATGCTTTGCTTTGTCCTCTAATATGTCTCGCAGGTCTGGCGTATCTGCCCATGCCTTTTTATTTGAATGGCGTTGGGGTGGAGGGTGAGCTTTTGGCTGGAATGCCTCTCTATCGCGGCCATGAGGTGGCCAATCAGCCGTTTCATACGCTTCTTCCTCCAGTCGGGGATGTAACCTGCGCCTTGGATAACTCTTGGAGGGACGCTCGAGTTTATATTGCTCGGCCGCGAGGACTTCAGTCCATTTGTCAGCTAGCAGATCTTGATCAGCTTGAAGCTGCTGCTGCTTTTTCTTCAGGCTATTTGCCGTGGCCATAAGCCTGCGCTTGAAGCGCTCTTGTTTGACGGGATCCTCTGGTACGGAAATTCATCATCGCCGAGGCTAGCCTCGTCTTCAGAGGGGGGCATGTAATTGTCATCCTCCTCCTCTCCACCAGCCGCTCTCTCAGGAGAGCTGGCTCCTTCCTCCTCCTGCTCTAAATCTTGCTGGAGGGGATTGTTGTTGTCTTCGGCGTTATCCAGAGTGTTATTATCTCCTGTGCCGGTATCACCACTTTTGCTTTGGCGGGACATAGAGCGGCGCCTCTGACGTTGGCGCTTGGGTTGCTTCTTGGAGGGGTCATCCTCCGTCATCTCGTCGCCATTGCCTTCATTGGGTGTATCCACCATGTATATGTCATATGACGAGGTGGCTGTCCAGTGCCCTGTAAGTGCTGGTTCATGTTCGTCTCCTACATCGTCGTCCATACCGTCGATGTCTTTGGAGTCGAAGTTGAGCATGTCGGTTAAATCATCGACAGTGGCTACAAAGTGGGTGGTGGGTGGGCGTCGAATTTCTTCGTCGTTCGCATCCCAGTCATGTTGGCCATAATCTGGCCAGGGCTCTCCTGACAAAGAGAGAGACCTTAGTGAATTCAGAATGTCACCGAAGGGCGAGTGCTGAAAGATATCCGCGGCGGTGAATTCCATGATAGGCGCCCACTCGGATTCGATTGGCAGGGGCGCGGATGGTTCGGGGTTCGAAAGAGAGTCCGACACCTTGGAGTCACGGGCTGCGCAGAGGATTATGCTGGTGTTTGGCTCGATCGCCGTCGAGACTGCAGCCCCTGAGGCGGTGTCTAGCCACCCATCCTCGATGGGCGCAGTTGGCTCCGAGCTAAGGGTCGGAGCTGATGTGGGCGCGGCCTCTGGGGTACCGTCTGGTGGCAGAGCTAGGTCATACCCATCGCGACAGTGCGGCACGCCCGGCTGTGGCTCGAATCCGTCGAAGATCAAGTCTCCGCGGATGTCGGCCGTGTAGTTCGAACTTCCAAATCTGACCTGATGGCCAGGGGCGTAGCTTTCAATCTGCTCCAGATGGCCAAGCGAATTAGCCCGCAGTGCAAAGCCGCCGAATACGAAGATTTGTCCGGGGAGAAAAGTCTCACCCTGGACGGCATCGCTATCAATGATAGTAGGAGCCATCAAGCCTAACGGTGACGACACAAAGGAACTCTCAATGAAAGCACCAATGTCGGTGTCAAAACTGGCGGATCTCGGGTAGGGGGTCCCGAACTGTGCGTCTAGGCCGGACGGTAACAGGAGGCAAGGGACACGAAGTTTTACCCAGGTTCGGGCCCTCTTGATGGAGGTAAAACCCTACGTCCTGCTTGATTGATATTGATGATATGGGTGTTACAAGAGTAGATCTACCACGAGATCAGAGAGGCTAAACCCTAGAAGCTAGCCTACGGTATGATTGTATGTTGTGATTGTTGTCCTACGGACTAAAACCCTTCGGTTTATATAGACACCGGAGAGGGTTAGGGTTACACAAGGTCGGTCAAAAAGGAGGAGATATCCATATACGTATTGCCTAGCTCGCCTTCCAAGCCAAGTAGAGTCCCATCCGGACACGAGACGAAGTCTTCAATCTTGTATCTTCATAGTCTAACAGTCCGGCCAATGGAGATAGTCCAGCTGTCTGGAGACCCCCTAATCCAGGACTCCCTCAGCGGCCGTGCGTATCACTGACCCTAGGGGTGGGCTATGATGCGGTAGATACACCGTGGCACGGTGTACCGAGTCACCCGTTTGGTGTCTCGGGAACCCTGTTCACATCGTTCGGGGCCGTATGTGGAAACCTCGGCCGGACTCCCTGCGGATGGAACCTGGATAGGCGATAAACCTGGACTAGAGACTTGAGTGTTTAGGTAGGCCGTGGCCGACACCCTCGTTGGGCTTCCGCTTGAGGGTTTCTGAGTACATGTCGTGTAAACGACGGTAAGTGGGGAGAGCGTGTATGAAGAAGTACACCCCTGCAGGGTTAACATCATCTATTCGAATAGCCGCGTCCGCGGTAAAGGACTACTTGGTTGCCTATACAGTTCATAGACAAGTTAATGGTTACTACTAAAAGACTCAAGATATGTGTGAGTACTGCGGATGGCCCTCTCGTAGGATGACAAGGGAGGATCCACGGTGGAGTATTGTGTTGGTGATTAGTGGACTCGTGTGCAAAACTATTTTACATGTGGTGTCTCGTAGGATAGCTTAGCCAAGAGTCAAAGCTGGCTTGCTGCAACAACTCCACCACCTTCTTGAGAATGAGCATGTATAGTAGGATCTGTTGTAACACTTGCTGAGTACCTTTGTACTCATGTGGCTTTAATTACTGTTTTGAGACAACAACACCGCCCCCTCTAACGGGTTTTACGTAGATCTCGACGTCGATGAGTGACTTGCCACCCAGGTGGTGATTCTGGCCATGGAGGGCCCTATGTAGATAGACAGGTTTCGTCAAGCCTTCTTTCTTTCTAGTGTCTGAACTCAGACTAGTTTGCTTCCGCATGTGCTTGTATGCTTGTATGACTTGAGTGTCGGGTCATGTGACCCCTACCTGTATGAACATGTTATGTATGGCTGTCTGGAGCCTTTAAATAAAGTACTTTGAGTTGTAGAGTTTTGTTGTGATGCCATGTTGTATTTACACATATCGAGCATATTGTGTGTATGATTGAAATGCTTGGTATGTGTGGGATCCGACAATCTAGTTGGTTATCCTTGGCAGCCTCTCTTATGGGGAAATGTAGTCTAGTGCTTCCATGAGCCATAGTAGTCCGCTACAGCCCGGTTCACCGGAGTCCTGCTAGCCTAGCACTACTGCTCAGGACATTTGACTGGCCGGCATGTGTTTCACTTCGTTCCTGTGTTTGTCCCTTCGGGGAAATGTCATGCAGTGACATCCAGAGTCCTGCCTAGCCTGCTACAGCCCGGGTTCCCAGAATCCTGTTAGCCTAGTGCTACACCCCGGATTCACACGCTGCTGACCGACATGCTCGATGTGATTCATGTATTCCTGTCCCGACAGGTTAGTGCCGCTTTGGGTTCACGACTAGCCATGTCGGCCCGGGTTCTCTTGTCATATGGATGCTAGCGACACTACCATATACGTGAGCCAAAAGGCGCAAACGGTCCCGGGCCATGGTAAGGCGACACCCATGGGAATACCGTGCGTGAGACCGCAAAGTGATATGAGGTGTTACAGGCTAGATCAGTGTGACTTGGAATCGGGGTCCTGACAGCGTTGGCTTCAGAGTCAGACTGCCTGTAGGTTCGGAGCCAAACTGGTCGATGTCGAGTCTAGAAATGCTTTAGTTATATGTAGGGGAATTGATTGTGGGAGGGAACATAAGGCTCTTTTACTCCTTTACCTTATGCCCTCTGTTCTGAGTCATTCTCTTCTCATTCTATGTGGGTTAAGGACTAGGCTCTCTTCTCTCTATCAGGTTCACGTGTTACTAATCCGTAGTAACTTAGAGAATTGTTAGTTCAAGCCTCAGTTCAGTTTCTACTATTTTTAGTATGTTGCCAGTTGAACCAAAACTTTGATATGATGTTGTTGAGTGGTTTTCCAAACTGTTTTGAATGTCTCAAATCTTTTTCTGAGCATTTACAGCCGTTATGCTGTCTGATTTCTCCTAGAAAATTCTAATGCCTTTGCATTATTCTGTGCTTTTAGATGGCCACCCGTTCCCAGAACCAAGTGGTTCATCTGACAAGGTGCCTCGATGTACCTGGTCACACGGCCATGTTGGTCCGAGTGATGGTTGCGACAGGCTATTGATGGTATCCGGAGCATACCATCGAGGAGCAGTTCTGAGACTTCAATCGGAGCCAATACCTTTGTATTGTCAGGATATACCCCTCTTATCCTGGAGCCACTGAACCGCTTCACTACTCTTATGGACTTGGGGTTACTATTGAGATGTCCGTGCAGGACGCAGCTTACTCAATGATGACTATCATTCGAGCCAGAACTACCTTGCTTCAGAACACCGATTTTCGCTACATGCCAGCCTCACTCCCTGGGGCACAGGGGTACTATCAGGCTTTGTACTATGACTCTACACATGAGGATTCACTACTCCGCACCACTGCCGAGATGCTCGAGGACAAGGACCACAAAAATCGGGCCTTGCGGATGGTGCTTTTCAACTCTCGTTCTGACCACTGGGCCACATTGACCTGGTTTGCACCTGCTGTGCAGGCTGGATACATGGACATGAGGGACCTGTACCCCGTGCGGTCTGGATTGCCAGATTGTATGGACTGGCGTGATGTAGGAGGCATCACCCCTCCTCGTGGTCCCTGTCTGCCACCGTTTGTTGGACCAAGGCCACATCCGAGTCCCTATGGCCCGCAAGCTCCACAGGACCGTCTGTTCCCAGATGATCATGTTCCGCTTCCAGGCTTTGGTGGTGAATTTTATGAGGATTACTACGGAGCTGTCTAAGCTAGTAGTAGTTTCACTAGTACTGTAATAGTTGTATTCTCCATAGTCCCGCGTGACCCGTGCGATATGACTTGGTGTGTATCACGCTCCGGAGCTGTAGAAAATAATGTATAGGAGCTTGGAATGCCTCCGATGAGATGTAACGTCTTTCACCGTAGTTGTACTCCAGCCTGGGCTTGTTGTGACGCCCCGAGACCGATGTGCCAGGTGTCGTCCAGTTATTCACTATTCTTGCATTGTCATTGCTTGCGTGTCATGGATTGCATATCATGTCATCACGTGCATTTCATTTGCATACGTGTTCGTCTCATGCATCCGAGCATTTTTCCCGTTGTCCGTTTTGCATTCCGGCGCTCCTATCTCCTCTGGTGGTCTTTTCTACCTTCTTCTCGTGTGTGGGGATTAAACATTTCCTGATTGGACCGAGACTTGCCAAGCGGCCTTGGTTTACTACCGGTAGACCGCCTGTCAATTTTCGTACCATTTGGACTTCGTTTGATACTCCAACGGTTAACCGAGGGACCGTAAAGGCTTCGTGTGTGTTGCCGCCCAACACCCTTCCGAAGTGGCCCAAAACCCACCTAAACCTCTTCCATCATCTCGGTCGTTCGATCACGATTGCGTGGCCAAAAACCGCACCTCATTTGGACTCCCCTAGCTCCCTCTACCTATAAATATGTGCTCCCCTCCCGAAATTCGCGGATGAAACCCTAGCCATTTTCCTCCTCGCGTCCGGACAAAACTCCTCCACCGCCGGACATGTCCGCCGCCCTCCCCGGCAAATCACAACACAACACCTCACCTCCGCCGCCCTCTCTCTCCTCAGCCCCGCCGCCGGCCCGCGCGGCCCGGATCGGGCCCACGGGGCCCGTCTAGCTACCGCCGCCATTCAACCGTGCCTTCGCCGCCATCACCAACCTCCGCCGCGGCGGGCTCGCCGGCGCCGCCCGCGGCCACCTCGCCGCCGTCCTCCATCTGCACCCGGCGCTGGAGTTCGCCTGCCCTGCCGCCGTTCGATGGGCGTCGGAGTGCCCGCGCCTCCAGCCGCGTCCCCGTCGCCCAAATCCTGCCGGCGCCGCCCTGCCATGGCCTCCTCCGCCCTCGCCGAGTCCTCCGGCGACCTCGTCAGATCCGGCCGCCGCCCCATCCTAGATCCGGCCGGGTGGGATGAGATCCACCCAGTCCCGAACCAAACAGCCCTGCGCCGCCCGGATCCCTCCGTCCCGGGATCATCTCGTCCAGTTGACTTTCTCGCCGGGTAAAGTTCCACCAAGTCCCCGAGATTGCCATGTTTCATATGCCCATGTTCATCATGTCATAACTTTGCATTCGTACCTCCGTTTTGCGCGTGTAGCATATCAAAATGTTTGACTCAGAGAGTACATCATTTCATCTCACTGCATCATTTTAATTTGATCTCATCTTGGTGCCCGAAATGCTGTTAGAAGAGTGCTACTTGAGATAATTGTCAGATCTGCTGTACCAAATAGCTATTTGTCATTTTTGCCATGATTAATGTGTGCATGATATGCCCCTGAGCTCTACATGTGTTTTGTTATATGTTTTGCCATCTATCCAGAGGTGCTACGCATGTATTTTTGTGATGTGTATGGTGACTAGCACAAGCTTGCAAAGTGAGGCACTTAGTAATGCAATTCCACTAAGTCCTTGATCTGTTTTTCTCATGATGCCATATGTTCATGTTGTTTCCTAGTGACCCGTGCCTCTTTTGAGGATGATCAGTAAGGATGTTTTGTTAATATTGTAGTGCTCTATCCATCCATGTCCTTGTTGCAATTATGGAGCACCCTAGCTTGAGTCAATCGAGCTCTACTTTTGCTATTTCATGAATCTGGGCAGATTGTCTACTTGTTAGCGATTTTGCCGAGGATGTTGTAGTTGATCCGTACATGCTATGTTATCATTCTTGCCATGTCTAGCTTGTATAATGTGCATTATTGATGGGTGTATGCTTAGATTGCCATGCCTTGCACTGTAGTGAGTGCATCGAGCTCGTAAACATGCCTTCTTGATATCTGTTTCAGCATGCTCCAGTTTTCACTAAGTGTGAGAACTGATTATGTTTTTGCCATGTTCACATGCTTGCAAATGTATTTTCTGATCCCTTTTGGCTCAAGGTCACTAAGGGACTTTTGTTAAGATCTTTTAGTAGCTCCAGGCCATGCTTTACTTTGCCATGTTCAGGCCCTGTAGCATATAGTTTTCATGCTCGAGAGTGTGCTACCTGATCTGAAATTCCAGACAAGTGTTAATGGATGTTTACCAATTGCACTTTTGCCATGCTTGTTTGAACCTGTTAATGGATGAATTAGCCGTAGCTCAGAGTTCATCTTTTCTTAAGCATCATGAATGGATCCCTGCCATGTATTTTGTTGCCATGTTTGAGTGCTGTAGCATGTTCATCTTGTTGCATTTAGATGGCTACTTGTTGTATATCGCAGACCGGTGCCATATTTGAATTGCTTGCCATTTCCAAACCGTAACTCCGATTCTGGTGATCTTTATATCGTTTTCAAGCGATTTCATGTCATCTTTCCAGTGGCACACTTGTATTTCCAAGTTGAGGCCAGGTTCATTCATTCCCTTGCAAATCATGCATATGCATCGCATACCGCATCCCGCATATCATATCATGTTCATGTGTTGGTTGTTTACTATGTTGTGTGCTTCTTTCCGGTGTTTGCTTCTTTGGGTTGGTTCTAGTAACGTCGCATTTGTGAGGATCCGTTTGACTACGTCCATTTGTCTTCTTCATGGACTCGTTCTTCTTCCTTGCGGGATTTCAGGCAAGATGACCATACTCTCGAAATCACTTCTATCTTTGCTTGCTTAGTTGCTCGCTCTTTTGCTATGCCTATGCTGCGACACCTACCACTTGCTTATCATGCCTCCCATATTGTTGAACCAAGCCTCTAACCCACCTTGTCCTAGCAAACCAGTGTTTGGCTATGTTACCGCTTTGCTCAGCCCCTCTTATAGCGTTGTTAGTTGCAAGTGAAGATTGAAGTTTGTTCCTTGTTGGAAATGGAGATGTTGTTCCTTGCTGGAACATGTTTACTTTTTGGGATATCACAATATATCTTATTTAATTAATGCATCTATATACTTGGTAAAGGGTGGAAGGCTTGGCCTTATGCCTGGTGTTTTGTTCCACTCTTGCCACCCTAGTTTCCGTCATATCGGTGTTATGTTCCCGGATTTTGCGTTCCTTGCGCGGTTGGGTTATAATGGGAACCCCTTGACAGTTTGCTTTGAATAAAACTCCTCCAGCAAGGCCCAACCTTGGTTTTACCATTCGCCACCTAGCCTCTTTTTCCCTTGGGTTAGGCCAGCCCAAGGGTCATCTTTATTTTAACCCCCTCGGGCCAATGCTTGTCTAAGTGTTGGTCCGAAATGGGCAGCCTGCGGGGCCACCTCGGGGAAACTTGAGGGCTGGTTTTACGCGTCTCAGATCTGTTTACCAATTGCACTTTTGCCATGCTTGTTTGAACCCGTTAATGGATGAATTAGCCGTAGCTCAGTGTTCATCTTTTGTAAAGCATCATGAATGGATCCCTGCCATGTATTGTTTTGCCATGTTTGAGTGTTGTAGCATGTTCATCTTGTTGCGTTTAGATGGCTACTTGTTGTATATCGCAGACCGGTGCCATATTTGAATTGCTTGCCATTTCCAAACCATAACTCCGATTCCGGTGATCTTTATATCGTTTTCAAGCGATTTCATCTCATATTTCCAGTGGCACACTTGTATTTCCAAGTTGAGGCCAGGTTCATTCATTCCCTTGCAAATCATGCATATGCATCGCATACCGCATCCCGCATATCATATCATGTTCATGTGTTGGTTGTTTACTATGTTGTGTGCTTCTTTCCGGTGTTTGCTTCTTCGGGTTGGTTCCGGTAACGTCGCATTTGTGAGGATCCGTTCGAATACGTCTGTTTGTCTTCTTCATGGACTCATTCTTCTTCCTTACGGGATTCCAAGCAAGATGACCATACCCTCGAAATCACTTCTATCTTTGCTTGCTTAGTTGCTCGCTCTTTTGCTATGCCTATGCTGCGACACCTACCACTTGCTTATCATGCCTCCCATATTGTTGAACCAAGCCTCTAACCCACCTTGTCCTAGCAAACCATTGTTTGGCTATGTTACCTCTTTGCTCAGCCCCTCTTATAGCGTTGTTAGTTGCAGGTGAAGATTGAAGTTTGTTCCTTGTTGGAACATGGAGATGTTGTTCCTTGTTGGGACATGTTTACTTGTTGGGATATCACAATATATCTTATTTAATTAATACATCTATATACTTGGTAAAGGGTGGAAGGCTCGGCCTTATGCCTGGTGTTTTGTTCCACTCTTGCCGCCCTAGTTTCCGTCATATCGGTGTTATGTTCCCGGATTTTGCGTTCCTTACGCCGTTGGGTTATAATGGGAACCCCTTGACAGTTCGCTTTGAATAAAACTCCTCCAGCAAGGCCCAACCTTGGTTTTACCATTCGCCACCTAGCCTCTTTTTCCCTTGGGTTAGGCCAGCCCAAGGGTCATCTTTATTTTAACCCCCCCGGGGCCAGTGCTTGTCTAAGTGTTGGTCCGAAATGGGCAGCCTGCGGGGCCACCTCGGGGAAACTTGAGGGCTGGTTTTACTCATAGCTTGACCTATCCGGTGTTGCCCTGAGAACGAGACATGTGCAGCTCCCATCAGGATGTCGGCACATCGGGTGGCTTTGCTGGACTTGTTTTACCATTGTCGAGGATGTCTTGAAGAACCGGGATACCGAGTCTGATCGGAATGTCTCGGGAGGAGGTCTATTCCTTTGTTGACCGTGAGAGCTTGTGATGGGCTAAGTTGGGACACCCCTGCAGGGATTTGAACTTTCGAAAGCCGTGCCCGCGGTTATGGGCAGATGGGAATTTGTTAACGTCCGGTTGTAGAAAACCTGAAGTTTACCTTAATTAAAATGAATCAACCGCGTGTGTTACCGTGATGGTCTCTTTCCGGAGGAGTCCGGGAAGTGAACACGGTGTTGGAGTTATGTTTGACGTAGGTTATTCTAGGATCACTTCTTGATCATACTTTTATCGACCGTGCTTTGCCATCTCTTCTCGCTCTCATTTGCATATGTTAGCCACCATATATGCTAGTTGCTTGCTGCATGCTCCACCTCATACCTTTACCTTACCCATAAGCTTAAATAGTCTTGATCACGAGGGTGCGAGATTGCTGAGTCCCCGTGGCTCACAGATACTTCCAAAACCAGCTTGCAGGTGCCGATAAGACCGTGCAGATGACGCAACCAAGCTCAGGAGGAGCTCGGTGAAGATCTTGTCCTTTGTGTTGTTCTGTTCTAGTTGATCAGTAGTGGAGCCCAGTTGGGGTCGATCGGGGACCTTTGTCGCATTTGGGGTTCTTCTTTTATTTTGGTTCCGTAGTTGGACCTTGATTGTATCTGGATGGTGTAATGCTTTATTCATGTAATTGTGTGAAGTGGCGATTGTAAGCCAACTATGTATCTCTTTCCCTTATGTATTACATGGGTTGTGTGAAGATTACCTCACTTGCGACATTGCTTTCAATGCGGTTATGCCTCTAAGTCGTGCTTCGACACGTGGGAGATATAGCCGCATCGAGGGCGTTACACTTGTACTAAACTATGTATGGTGTATATGACCGATGGTATATATATGGCAGTTTCTATATTACCATGTCGTGCAATGAACATCTCAGCATTCCATGTTATCCATTACATTCCGCACTTCCTTGCCAAGATTGTGCCATCCTTGTCTAAACCATTGTCTTGTTTTTCCTAGGATGGTCAACACCCGCAGCAACCCTGCTGCCCCGGAGCAGGGGGAAGCCAGTGCAGCTAGGGACGGGAATCTGCCTCACCCGCCTTCTCTGGTTGAAGTTATGCTGGAGGCAGAAAGAAACAATCGCGAGACTAACCGCTTGCTGGAGCGGATTGAGCAGAACACTACACGCCATCAGAGGAACGACTTGGTGTCAATCAATGACTTTATCAAGTTGTATCCACCAAAGTTTAATCATTCCGTCGAGCCCCTCGATGTGGATGACTGGCTTCGCAGCATCACCCATAAGCTACGTTCTGCCAACGTAGCCGAAGTTGATAAGGTTACCTATGCTCCCTATCACCTCGAAGGCCCTGCTAGCCTTTGGTGGGAAAACTTTGAGGCTATGCGCCCGGTCGGCCAAATCACTACTTGGGATAAATTCAGTGAGGCTTTCCATGAGAATCACATCCCGGAAGGTCTCATGGATCGTAAGAGGGAAGAGTTCTGCAATTTCACCCAAGGCAGGCTGACTGTGGATGCATACAACCATGAGTTTGGAAACCTAGCACGTTATGCTCCTGAAGAGGTATCCACCGACGCTAAGAAGCAGGCAAGGTTCCGCAAGGGACATAGCCCCGAGCTTCACTGTGATCTTCGTCTGCACGAGTGCACCTCCTTCCAGAAGCTGGTCAATAAGGCCATCTGTGCTGAGACAGGTCAGACTGACTATGACGCTTCATGCAAGCACTCCCGTGATTTTGGTTCTTCATCCGGCTCTGGATCTCAGAAGCGCCAGGTGTGGATTCCAAACACATCGCTGCCACCCAGGATCACCCCGAGGCCATCCTTTGAGGCGCCTCGCCCCAACCAGGAGTTTGCACCGCCTAAGGCCTATGGTGGCTCCGCTGCTAATGCTGCTCCACACCCCAATATTCTGACATGTTTCAAGTGTGGAGAGCTGGGTCACTACAGTCGAGAGTGTCCCCAGAACAACAACCCAACCAGTCTGGAATGTCCGTTGGCCATGGTAAGCCAGCAGGAAAGACATTCTATGCCAAGCCAGCCACCACTACACGTGGCCATGTCAACTATGTCTCAGCTGAGGAGGCTCATGATGATCCTAACATTGTCCTTGGTATGCTCCTTGTTAATTGCCATCTGGCATCTGTTCTTTTTGATACTGGAGCATCTCATTCATTCATATCTGAGAGCTATGTTCGATTGCATAACACGACATTCTGTGACATGCCCACTTCCATGGTAATTCAAACTCTGGGTTCCAAATGGTAAACTTCTAGAGTAAGCCATGGGAATGAAATTCTTGTTGATAGGCTTGTCTTCCTTGCATCCTTAATAGCTCTCAAGTCCTCGGACATAAACATCATCTTGGGTATGGACTGGATGTCAGCTCATTATGCTAAGATTGATTGTGCCATTAGAACCGTTCAACTTACTCACCCATCGGGCAAGACAGTCAATGTCTTAACTCGAGTGGCCAAGCGCCAGCTTTACTCCCTAAATGCCAACCCCCTTCCAGACCTTGAAGATATTCCGGTAGTCCGAGACTTCCCGGATGTCTTTCCAGAAGAACTGCCAGGTGTTCCACCTGACAGGGATGTCGAGTTCGTGATAGACCTTGTTCCAGGAACCATCCCAATTTCTAGAAGACCCTATAATATGGCACCCTTAGAACTAGCCGAGCTTAAGATTCAACTCGATGAGTCCTTGAAAAAGGGGTTCATCCGTCCTAGTTCTTCTCCTTGGGCTTGCCCCGTCCTCTTCGTCAAGAAGAAGGATGGAACGGATTGGCTACCATCAAATCAAAATCAAAAACGGGGACATTCCCAAAACGGCCTTTGTTACTCGTTATGGCCAATATGAGTACACCGTTATGTCCTTCGGTTTAACCAATGCCCCAGCCACCTTCTCTCGGTTAATGAACTCGGTCTTCATGGAGTATTTGGATAAATTCGTCGTGGTATACCTCGATGATATACTCATCTACTCCAAGAGTGAGGAAGAACATGCCGAACATCTAAGGCTGGTATTGACAAAACTTCGAGAGCATCGCCTTTATGCCAAATTCTCCAAGTGTGAATTTTGGTTGCCATAAGTGACCTATCTAGGCCATGTAATCTCTGGTAAGGGTATTGCTATCAATCCCGAGCGAGTTCAAGCTGTCCTTGATTGGACTCCACCTGAAACGGTCAAGCAAGTTCGGAGCTTCCTTGGCTTAGCGAGCTATTGTCGCCGCTTCGTCGAGAATTTCTCCAAGGTTGCTAAACCTCTAACTGAACTCCTCAAGAAAGATAAAAAGTTCGAGTGGACCCCATAGTGCGAGTTCAGCTTTCAGGAACTGAAAAGACGCCTGCCATCTGCTCGCATACTGGTACCACCAGACTTCTCCAAGGACTTTATTATCTATTGCGACGCCTCGCGACAAGGACTAGGTTGCATACTCATGCAAGATCGTCAGGTAATTGCCTATGCTTCACGGCAATTACACCCACACGAGGAAAACTATCCCACACATGATCTAGAGCTTGCAGCTGTAGTCCATGCACTTAAAAACTTGCTGACATTACCTTCTCGGTAATTGTTGCGAGATCTTTACTGATCACCAAAGTCTAAAATATATCTTAACCAAACCGGATTTGAATCTCAGGCAAAGACGTTGGGTCGAGTTGATGTCGGATTACAACTTAGGGATAACTTACACCCCGGGAAAAGCCAATGTTATGGCTGATGCACTAAGTCGTAAATCATATTGTAACAACCTGATGTTATAACAAGGTCAACCACTTCTCCATGAGGAATTTCGGAAGCTTAATCTTCACATTGTTCGTCAGGGACTCCTATCTACCTTGGTGGTGAAACCGACCCTTATGGATCAGATCATAACCAACCAGCGGTATGACAAGGGGATATCTCGGATCAAGCAGAACATTGCTAGCGGAGCTGCTACGTGTTTCTCTGTGAACAATCAAGGTGTTGTTTTCTTTGAGAACCACCTAGTGGTTCCCAAGAAACAACAACTACGGCAACTGATACTTAAGGAGGCTCATGAATCCCATCTCAACATTCATCCTGGTAGTACTAAAATGTATCAAGACCTACGCCAGAGGTTTTGGTGGACTAGGAAGCAGAGAGAAATTTGCTCAATACATTGCTAGTTGCGACGTCTGTCGTCGTGCTAAAGCAGAGCATCAATAGCCTGCTGGCACCCTTCAACCTTTGGCTATTCCTGAATGGAAATGGGATAAAATCAGTATGGATTTCATTACCGGGTTTCCCAGGACCAAGAAAGGGAATAATGCTATCTTCATCGTGATCGATCATCTTTCCAAAGTAGCCCACTTCCTACATGTTCGTGAGAGTATCACCGCTAGCCAGCTAGCTGACTTATACATCTCCCGAATAGTGTCTCTTCATGGTGTCGCATTGGAAATTAACTCAGACCGTGGGAGTCTCTTCACCTCTCGATTTTGGGAAAGTTTCCAAAATGCTATGGGAACTCGTCTCTCCTCTAGCACCGCCTTCCACCCCCAATCAAGTGGTCAAGTAGAACGAGTCAATCAAATTTTGGAGGATATGCTCCGAGCTTTTGTCATCTCTTTCGGTATGGAATGGGAGAAATGTCTTCCATTCGCGGAGTTTGCTTATAACAATAGTTATCAAGCTAGCTTGGGCAAAGCTCCTTTCGAAGTTTTCTATGGACGAAAATTACAAACGCCTCTTAACTGGTCAGAAACCGGGGAAAGACAACTCTTTGGCCCGAATATGATTCAGGAAGCAGAAAATCAGGTTTGCGTTATTCGTGAGAAATTGAAAACAGCCCAATCTCGTCAAAAGAGCCAATATGACCGCAAACATAAGCTCATGACTTATGAAGTCGGCGAGAAGGCTTACCTTCGGGTTACTCCTTTAAAGGAAACCCATCGTTTCGGTATCAAAGGAAAATTGGCTCCTCGTTACATTGGACCTTTTCGCATTCTTGCCAAACGAGGAGAAGTTGCCTACCAATTGGAACTACCTCAGCATCTTTCCAGAGTCCACGATGTCTTCCACGTTTCTCAACTTAGGCGTTGCTTCACGGATCCTATTCGTGGAGTGGACCACGAAACGCTTGATCTCCAAGATAATCTCACCTATCGGGAATATCCTGTTCGTATCCTTGATCAAGCTGAGCGTACCACTCAACGCCATAACATCAAGTTTCTCAAGGTTCAATGGTCACACCACTCTGAAAAAGAAGCCACTTGGGAAAGGGAGGATCGTCTTCGACTTGAGTACCCCACCTTCTTCCCAACGGATCCTAAATCTCAGGACAAGATTCTTTTGAGTGGGGGTGAGTTGTAACACCCTAGCTAGTTCATGCATTAGAGTGTTGCATCATGTCTACTCTTCCAGAAAACTGAAATGGGGACGACAGAACCCCTAGCACCCCCTGGAAATAACTAGGGTTTACTAAAATCTTTTTCAATGAACCTGAAATGCCCTTCTAAAAAGTCCACCCTTTTTGTTTTGGGTTAGAACCTCTGACAAAATGGGTTCACATTTTTTCCAGGACACATAAGGTCATTGGATTAAATCATTACTACTTGCATTTGGGCAATTTAAATCCTATAAATATTTTAAAATGCCCAAATAATCTTGAAGGTATTTTTAGGCTGTTGAGAATAATTTCAAATGTGCCTCTGAATATTTTCAGGATTTTCCTAAATGGAATAGTATTTTTACTATTTCAAAACACAGAACAGGAACAAATAAAAAAGAAAAATGAAAGCAGAGAGCAGAGGAGTTACCTGGCGCTCACCTAGCAGGCCCACCTAGCCGGCCCAGCCCAGCAACCACTCCAGCGAGATGCTTGACTCGTCCAGGCAGGCAGGCAGGTGCTCGACGCCGGCACCAGCACGCGTCACGCAGATGCCCGCTGCCCTGCTTCCTCCCCTTGCTGTTCTGCTGCCCTGGGTCGGTCACCCACTCCTCCCCCGAGCTCGCAGACACACCCCTTCCTCCCTAGCTCCTCTCCCTCGCTCTCCCGCACCATGGCCGACGTTGCCGCGCCCGCGCCACCGTGTAACCCGCGTCCGTCGTCATCCCCGTGCCGCGCTTCCGTGTCCGTTCGCTCCGCAGTCGTCGTCCACGTCGAGCAGGCCGAGCACCAAGCGCTCGCCCGCTCTGGAGTCGCCCCGACCCCGTCTTCCCCAACTCCGGTCGCCGATATCGCCATCATCGCCCCGCTCAGCTCCGGCCTTCCCCGAGCCCGCTTCGACGCTTGCTGCGATTGCCGTGAGCCCTGCTCCGTCCTCCCCCTATCCGTTACCTCTCTCGTGCACCGTATGCACCGCACCAAGCTCAACCGCACCCGCCGCCGCCGAGCTCATCGTCGACGTGACTTCGGCCACCCACCGGCCACACCACCGCGTCTAACACACTCACTACACTCGCAAGAATCCGTAGCACCACTCCACGTGCCTCGCCGTGCCCCGTATCCTCGGGTTCGACCTCACCCGAGCTCCGGCAGCCGCACAGCTCGTCGCCGATGACGTTTCCGGCCACCCCGAGCTCCACCACTACCACCAAACGACGCGGCTTGCTCCCAACTACGCGTAGATGCCCTCCGATGTCCATTTGGTCGCCGGAGCACAAAACCCGCACTGCCCCGCCGCGCCTGGCCTGGCCGGCGGCTAAACGCCGGCGAGTTTGACCCTGTTTGACCCTGGTTGACTCCATGTGGGCCCAGGTTGATTCCCCCTGAGTCTATGACAAGTGGGACCGCTCTGCTAATTAACGTAGATTAGCACTAACAAAATTTAGTTAGTTAATTAACTACTGACATGCGGGTCCCACTAGTCAGGTTTGACCTGGACCGGCTCCGTTGGTGTAATGCCCCGAGACCGATGTGCCAGGTGTCCTCCAGTTATTCGCTGTTGTTGTCATGTCATTTCTTGCGTGTCATGCATCTCATACCATGTCATCATGTGCATTTCATTTGCATACATGTTCGTCTCATGCATCCGAGCATTTTTCCCATTGTCCGTTTTGGAATGTGGCGCTCCTATGTCACCTGGTGTCCTCTTTTGCCTCTTTTCGTGTGCGGGTGTTAAACGTTTTCGGATTGGACCGAAACTTGTCATGCGGCCTTGGTTTACTACCGGTAGACCGCCTGTCAAGTTTTGTACCATTTGGACTTCGTTTGATACTCCAATGGTTAACCGAGGGACCGAAAAGGCCTCGTGTGTGTTGCAGCCCAACACCCTTCCAAACTGGCCAAAAACCTACCAAAACCTCTCCCATCGTCTAGAGCGCTCAATCACGATCGCGTGGCCGCAAACCGCGCCTCATTTGGAGCTTCCTAGCTCCCCCTACCTCTATAAATAGTTCTCCCCTCAAAATTTTCGGGTCTTCTCCTACCCTAACCCTAGTCTCTTTCGTCCCCGCCGCCGCCGGACAAAATCCCACCGATCGGACATGTCTGGCTAGCCGCCACCGCCACGTGTCATGCCAACGTTGGCCTGGCCGCATCCCCCGCCGCCGGCCCGCCAAAGCCCGGGGCGGGCCCTCGTCGCCGCCTCCCGGGCCGCGTCCCCGCGCCCGCGCCGTCGCCTGTCTTCTCCGCCGTGCCGCGCGAGGAGCTGCAGCGTGCCGCCCGCACCGGCCGGTCGCTCCGCCGCGCCACCGTCGACGCACCTCGTCGCCATTGACGTGCCGAGCTCACCGCTGCTGACTTCCGCCTCCGACCTCGCCGTGGAGGTCGCCGGCGACGTCACCCACTCCGGCCAGTTCCCCCTCAACCTTCGCCGGCCGTATCCGTCTCTTCTCCGGCGAACGCCAGCTCCAGCAGCCCCTGTTCCGGCGAGATCCGCCGCCGCCTCGATCCGCGTGCAAACCCTAGATCTAGGGTTGACTTTCCCTCTCCTCTCAGTAATTTTATGCATACTTTGACATGCCATAACTCTGCATCCGTTGCTCTGATTCGTGCGTGTAGCATATCAAAATGTTCGCCTCGACGAGTACATCATTTTATCTCATTGCATCATTTTCATTTGAGCTCATCTTGATGCCCGAAATGCTGTTGGAAGAGGGCTGTGTGATGAATATGTCAAATCTGTTTCAGCAAATGGCCTTTTGTCATTTTTGCCATGATTAATGTGTGCATGCTATGATCGTGAGCTCTACATGTGTTTTGTTATATGCCATGCCATCTTTTTTACAGGGGTGTATGCCATGTATTTTTGTGATCTTTGTGGTGACTAGCACAAGCATGCAAAGTAGCTTACTCATTGATGCTGATTTCAGGGACTTAGAATTTCACTAAGTCCTTGTCCTGATATTGTTTTTATGCCATATGTTCATGTTGTTTCCTAGTGATCCGTGCCTCTTTTGAGGATGATCAGTAAGGATGTTTTGTTAACATTGTGGTGCTCTATCCATACTTGTCTTTGTTTGCAATTTTGTAGCACCCTAGCTTGAGTCAATCGAGCTCTACGTTTGTTATAAAATGTTCCTGTCAGATTGTTAACATGTTTAGCAATTTTGCCGAGGTTGTTGCTATTGATCCGTGCATGCTATGTTGTTGTTCCTGCCATGTCTAGCTTCTATGCCATGTCTTCTTGATGGGTGTATGCTTAGTTTGTCATGCAATGCCTCGTAGTGAGTGCATCGAGCTCGTAAACATGCCTACTCGTTATCTGTTTTGCCATGCTCCAGTTTTTCACTAAGTCTGAATCTGTTTATGTTTTTGCTATGTTCACATGCTTGCAATTGTATTCTCTGATCCCTTTTGGCTCATGGTCACTAAGGGACTTTTGTTATATGCTTTGAGTAGCTTCATTACATGCCTTTCTTTGCCATGATATGTTCTTGTAGCATGTAGTTTTCATGCTCTAAAGATTGCTTCCTGATGATAAATTCCTGACTTGTTATTTCACTAAGTCTATAACCAGTAATCTTTGCACTTTTGCCATGATTGTTTGAGCTTGCTATTGAGTGAATTAGCTGTAGCTTAGTGTTCATCTTTTGTCAAGCACCATGAGTGGATCCCTGCCATATATTTCTTTGTTATGTTTGAGTGCTGTAGCATATTTATCTTGATGCATTTAGATGGTCACTTGCTGATTATCGCAGACCGGTGCCATATTTGTTTTGCTTGCCATTTCCAAACCGTGCATCTGATTCCGGTGATCTCTATATCGATTTCAACAGAAATCATCTCACCTTTCCAGTGCCACTCTTGGATTTCCAAGTTGAGGCCAGGTTCAATCATTCCTTTCCAAATCATGCATATACATCACATACCGCATCCCGCATATCATACCATGTTCGTGTGTTGGTTGTTTACTATATTGTTTGCTTTCTTTCCAGTGTTGCTTCTTCGGGTTAGTTCCGATAACGTCGCATTTGTGAGTATCCATTCGACTTCGTCCGTTTATCTTCTTCATGGACTCGTTCTTCTTCCTTGCGGGATTTCAGGCAAGATGACCATACCCTCGAAATCACTTCTATCTTTGCTTGCTAGATGCTCGCTCTTTTGCTAGGCCTATGTTGCGATACTTACCACTTTCTTATCATGCCTCCCATATTGTTAAACCAAGCCTCTAACCCACCTTGTCCTATCAAACCGTTGTTTGGCTATGTTATCGCTTTGCTCAGCCCCTCTTATGGCATTGTTAGTTGCAGGTGAAGATTGGAATGTGGCCAAGCTCAAGGAGGAGCTCGATGAAGTTCGTGTTCATTATGTTGTTCCGTTTCCAGTTGATCAGTAGTGGAGCCCAGTTGGGACGATCGGGGATCCGTGTAGCATTTGGGGTAGTCTTGTTTTCTTTTGGTTCCATAGTCGGACCTTGGTTGTACCCGGATGATGTAATGCTTTTATTCATGTAATTGTGTGAAGTGGCAATTGTAAGCCAACTATGTACCTTTCCCCTTTATTGATTTACATGGGTTGTTGTGAAGATTACCTCACTTGCGACATTGCTTTCAATGCGATTATGCCTCTAAGTCGTGCTTCGACACGTGGGAGATATAGCCGCATCGAGGGCGTTACAGTTGACCACTGACATCACCCTGACGCAATGCTGACGCATTAATTCAATTACTGGAATTATTCTTATACAGGAAATTGCATAAAATACTACAAACTTCAAAAATTCATAACTTTTAATCTGTAACTCCAAATGCAAAGATTTATATATGAAATTTGATCAAAAAAGTTCAATCTCTCCATCTGTAATGGTTTCATGCATGACAAAACACTTTAAATTTGATGTTTAGGTGAAACAAGCAAATGCACTTATATGACTTAATAACATAAGCTTCCATTTGAACCTTTGATTCAAATGGACTCAGACCAACTTGTTTCACAATGCATTAGCCAGAACACCTCATATTGCCATGTCATAGCATGCATCATATTGTTGCATATTGCCATGTGATGATTGTGTTATGTGATGTCTTTCGTGGTAGGTTCTTCCTCCGAGGATATTCTCGAGTATCCAACTGAAGGGCAGTACCCTACTACTACCCCATCAGGCAAGCAGCCCCATTGATCATATCGATACAATCCCATGTTCTCGCTCCTGCTCTCATTTACTGCATTAAGACAACAACGTTTCACACTGCTGTGTGCTGCGGTAGTTGAACCCTTATCCTCTGCATGACCTGTCATTGCCACAGTAACTAGATGAAACCCACTAGCATGTGTAGGAGTTGATTGAGCCATGTATGTGTTTCCTACCTTGCTATGCCTGCTATGCTTAGAGTTGTGTCAGGTCTGGTTCATCTGGGTGATGGGCTAGAGTGAAATGATTACATGGATAATGTGAGGGATGTGTTGAACATGTTTTGGTAAAGGTATCGATGAGATGCCATGTAGGAGTGCATGGTGGGTTGTTTCATTGAGGCCGTACTTAAGAACTGAGATTTGTATGTGTGATTTAAGAATCAGTTACTACCATGCATTGGGATCCTTAATTGACCCTCTTGGCTTCTTAACCACCCAAGTACTCTGTCCAGGAGTTGCAACTAGTTTCTGGTGTTTGTAGGTTATGTGTTGGCGGTCGTGCGTAGTGCTGACCCTAGGGGTGGGCTATGATGCGGTAGATACACCGTGGCACGGTGTACCGAGTCACCCGTTTGTTGTCTCGGGAACCCTGTTCACATCGTTCGGGGCCGTATGTGGAAACCTCGGCCGGACTCCCTACGGATGGAACCTGGATAGGCGATAAACCTGGACTAGAGACTTGACTGTTTAGGTAGGCCATGGCCGACACCCTCGTTGGGCTTCCGCTTGAAGGTTTCCGAGTACATGTCGTGTAAACAACGGTAAGTGGTGAGAGCGTGTATGAAGAAGTACACCCCTGCAGGGTTAACATCATCTATTCGAATAGCCGCGTCCGCGGTAAAGGACTACTTGGTTGCCTATACAGTTCATAGACAAGTTAATGGTTACTACTAAAAGACTCAAGATATGTGTGAGTACCGCGGATGGCCCTCTCGTAGGATGACGAGGGAGGATCCACGGTGGAGTATTGTGTTGGTGATTGGACTCATGTGGAAACTATTTTACATGTGGTGTCTCGTAGGATAGCTTAGCCAAGAGTCAAAGCTGGCTTGCTGCAACAACTCCACCACCTTCTTGAGAATGAGCATGTATAGTAGGATCTGTTGTAAGACTTGCTGAGTACCTTTGTACTCATGTTGCTTTAACTACTATTTTCAGACGACAACACCGCCCCCTCCGACGGATTTTAGGTAGACCTCGACGTCGATGAGTGACTTGCCACCCAGGTGGTGATTCTGGCCATGGAGGGCCCTATGTAGATAGACAGGCTTCGTCAAGCCTTCTTTCTTTCTAGTGTCTGTACTCAGACTAGTTTGCTTCGGCATGTGCTTGTATGCTTGGATGACTTGAGTGTCGGGTCATGTGACCCCTACCTTTATGAACATGTTATGTATGGCTCTCTCGAGCCTTTAAGTAAAGTACTTTGAGTTGTAGAGTTTTGTTGTGATGCCATGTTGTATTTACACATATCGAGCATATTGTGTGTATGATTGAAATGCTTGGTATGTGTGGGATCCGACAATCTAGTTGTTTATCCTTGGCAGCCTCTCTTATGGGGAAATGCATTCTAGTGATTCCATGAGCCATAGTTGTCCGCTATAGCCCGGTTCACCGGAGTCCTGCTAGCCCAGCACTACTGCTAAGGACACTTGACTGGCCGGCATGTGTTTCACTTCGTTCCTGTGTCTGTCCCTTCGAGGAAATGTCACGCGATGATGAGGACATCAATACCATTGTTACACCCACAGCCCCTGCTGCTATACATACTGGACCAATTACTAGAGCTCGCGCACGCCAACTAAATTACCAGGTACTTTCGTTTCTTGGTAATGATTCTAATGTTCATGAGAATATGATGCTGCCTAAATTGGATACATTTGTTTTGCTTACAAATGAAGGGCCGAGCTTGGAGAAGTATGAACATTGGAGCAAGAGAAAGCATGGAGATGATGTCATGCGCAAGGGGAACAAGAACGGAGTTACGAGTGATGATTTCAGGTCTTTGAAGCCACCATAACGAGTGTATGAAGCCTTGGACGATATATACAAGATGCCACTTCATAAATTTCGTCCAGAGGCTATTATAGGTGCTGCGTTACCTTTTTATTGGGCCAGTCCATTGTAATTTCGAAATACATTAGTATAGGCTATTTTTAGAGTCTGTATGTATGGGGAAACAAGAGATAGGGTTGATTTCAGACTCCTCCACCAAGGGCCACGAAATTCCCCCTCTCTTCCTCCATATATACAGCCCTTAGGGCACCGTTTAGACTTTGGGTTTTGTTTAGATTAAAAGTTCGCCATAGCTGCAACTTCGCATACTTCGTTTGTGTTCAACGACCAGACAAAGGCGTCACAGAACCCCACCTGGATCAATAAAGCTTTCATCTTATATTCGCAATATCCAGAATTGCAATCTCAGTTTCTTGCTTCTTCGTTTGCTCGCAGGAAAACAGACCCTCGTGGTCAGGTTGATCGTGCTCCGGCGTGGTCAATAACCTCTCGGAGTTGGTTTAGCGATTGCTATGGCGCGACGTCCTCGCACGTTCGTAGTCGGATCGTCAAAGTCGACTGCCACCAAAGCGATATCCTCTCATCGAAAGACGGGACACCTTTGCCTCTATCAAGTGGTATCAGATTTCCAGGTTGCTCGGTGAGATTTTACAGTTTTTCGTAGTTTAGATCGAGTCTGTTCTTCATACCTACAGTCCACGAAAAAGCCACAAAAAAATTAGGGTTAGTTCATCATATCCGAACCAATCTGAGCCTTTGCATAATCTTTTTAGGGTTTTGCTTTGTTGAATTTGCGGTTGCATCGTCGTGTCTACTTGCTGGTCTTAGAGTCTAGTCTTTTAGAGTTTCGAGTTCTGGTCATAAGTTGTCACGCCGCCGCTGCACCATCATCATCGCCCTTGACATCTACCACCGCCGCTTATCCGCCACCGCTTCGAATCCGTATCCATATACCACCACCGCTGTCATATACCACCACCGCTGCCATCTACTACCATATATCCAACACCAATCCGAGTTCTTGTCATATTAGGTTTGTTTTCGAGATCCATCTAGATTCCGATTCGTGTTTCCTTGCCGGAGTAGGTTTCGAAAAAAAAAAGAGTCCGGAAACCACTCTCCCTTTAGGCCCAAAATTTTTCGAAAACGCATTTTTCGAAAAAAATTCTGGCTATCCTATTTTTAGGTGTTTCTGAGTGTTTTGAGACAGGTGCCATTATAGGAAGTTTTTTTGACCCGTTTCCAGTTTTTGGGTCCGGGCAGTCGAAAAAAAAATTGGTCGAAAAAATTTCGTGCCCATCCTGTCAGTTTGACCTAGGAAGAGTTTTGAGACACTCGCCATTATAGTGATTTTTCGCAAAAAAAAGCAGCGCAAAGAAAAAAAACAGCGCAAAAAAAAAGAGCGAAAAAAAATCCAGAGTGTGCTTTTCCCTTGTTTACGTGCCACGCCATGATTTTGTTGGTGTTCTAGGCTCGCGTCTCTAGCACAGTCTAGCCTAGGACCAGCACAGTACCGTCGTTGAGCGTTTATTCAACTTTGCATCTCTGAATTGATTATTGCTGACCCTTTTTGCTACCACATACATCTACGTCGTGCGTTTGACTCTCCCTGGTAATCGCTCTATCCAAGCTTTGAGAGTTTTTGACTACAACGGTTGCCGATCACCGCCTGCTGCTGGGTAAGAACTGGTAAGAATTTGAGATTTGCTTGACGGATTTGTGACACCCACCACCACCTCTTGTTAGTAGTCTGTAGGATCATATTCTTGTGTGTTTCTATTGCTGCTAACCATGCCAGGATCACAAGCTGACGAGACTGACTGGGAGAACATGACGAATAAGGATTTGCATGATAAATTTCAGCAAATGATGAGTGGACAGGTGCAAGATGTGCTAAACAGATTTGAAGAGGCCATGGAGAAGATAGATGGCATGGAGAAGACGTTCGAAACAAGGCTCGATAACAAGTTTAATGAATTGCTCGCGCGTCTTCCACCACCACCACCCGCTGCACCTAACGCACCTCTCCAACAACAAGAACAACGACTACCTCCACGTCGCGAAACAGATCTCCGCCGAGCGAGCCGTGTTCCTCTTGCGTTTGGCCAAACTGTTGGTGCTGCTGTTGATACTTCTGTGGCTCCTGCTGCTGATGCGGAGGAGGATGATTATGTGGGAGATTATGAGGATGAGGTTGCTCAAAATCAGAACTACGTGCAACCACCTGCACCACAACCACCAGGTCGTCCACATGCAAATAATCACAATGGTAGGGCTTTCCCTCAGGTACGAGATCATGACCATCTTCCTAAACTGAAATTGAATATTCCACCTTTCGAGGGTAGATATGTTCCTGATATATATCTTACTTGGGAGTTAGAAACTGAACAACGATTTACATGTTTACAATATCCCGAGGAGAGACGGGTTGCCGCTGCTGTTTGTGCTTTCACTAGTTTTGCATGTGTATGCTGGTCTGAACATTGTAGATTATATCCTATTCCAACTACTTGGGCTGCTTTGAAAACTGCTATGCGTACTCGTTGGGTTCCACCATATTATCAACGTGAATTGCTTCAGAAATTACAGCGCTTAAGACAAGGAAAAAGTTCTGTAGAAGAATATTATCAGGAATTACAAACTGGCATGATTAGATGTGGTATTGTTGAGGAGAATGAAGCTATGCTTGCACGTTTTCTGGGTGGATTAAATAGAGAGATTCAGACCATTCTAGACTATAAGGAGTATACTAATATCACTCGTTTATTCCATCTTGCTTGTAAAGCTGAACGTGAAGTGCAGGATCGACAAGCATTGGCGCGAACTAACTTTTCTGCAGGCCGACCTTCATCATGGACACCGCGTGCATCTTCTACTTCAACTGCACCAGCACCTCAATCAGGTGTCTCCTCCAGTCGTGATACAAGAAAACAGGCACAACCACCATTATCTGCCAAGAGCGCACCTGCTGGGCCTGCACAGTGTTCTGCTTCTTCCATGGCATCAACAGGGCACACAAGTGATATTATTTGTCATCGTTGTAAGGGAGGAGGTCATTATGCGAGAGAATGCAAATCTCCGCGTGTGATGATTGCTACTGCGGATGGTGGATATGAGTCCACTAGTGACTATGATGAGGAGACTTTGGCTCTTATTACACGTGAAGAACATGGTGGAGATGATTCTGATCATGAGACGCAATACATGGCTCCTGAAGACGCTGACAGGTATGAATGTTTAGTTGCTCAACGTGTTTTGAGTGTGCAGGTCACACAAGCTGAGCAAAATCAGAGGCACACTTTGTTCCATACCAAGGGAGTTGTCAAAGAACGTTCTGTGCGCGTCATCATAGATGGAGGGAGCTGCAACAACTTGGCTAGCATGGAGATGGTGGAGAAGCTTTCTCTCACCACAAGACCACATCCACATCCTTACTACATCCAATGGTTCAACAACAGCGGCAAGGTTAAGGTAACACGTACTGTTCGTGTGCATTTTAGTATCTCTACATATGCTGATTATGTTGATTGTGATGTGGTACCTATGCAAGCATGTTCCTTATTACTTGGTAGACCATGGCAATTTGATAAAAATTCTGTACACCATGGTAGAAACAATCACTATACTCTTGTTCATAAGGATAAAAATATTACTTTGCTTCCTATGACTCCTGATTCCATTTTGAAAGATGATATTAATAGAGCTAATAAAGCAAAACAGGAGACGAATAAGAGTGAAAATCAGATTGTGGCAAAAGAATTTGAGCAACAAATGAAGCCTAATAATAAACCATCTAGTGTTGCTTCTGAAATTAAATTGAAAAGTGCATGTTTATTTGCCACCAAAACTGATATTGATGAGCTAGATTTCAGCAAATCTGTTTGCTATGCTTTTGTGTGCAAAGAAGCCTTATTTTCATTCGAGGACGTGCCTTCCTCTTTGCCTCCTGCTGTCACTAACATTTTGCAGGAGTTCGCTGACGTCTTTCCACAAGAAGTGCCACCGGGATTACCGCCTATTCGAGGGATTGAGCATCAGATTGACTTAATTCCCGGTGCTTCACTGCCAAACCGTGCACCATACCGTACCAATCCAGAGGAGACGAAGGAGATTATGCGTCAAGTACAAGAGCTTCTCGACAAAGGTTATATATGCGAATCCCTTAGTCCTTGTGCTGTTCCTATTATTCTAGTGCCGAAGAAGGATGGTACATCACGTATGTGTGTTGATTGTAGAGGCATTAATAATATTACTATTCGTTATCATCATCCTATTCCTAGGCTAGATGATATGCTTGATGAATTGAGTGGCTCTACAATATTCTCCAAAGTTGATTTGCGTAGTGGATACCATCAAATTCGTATGAAATTGGGAGATGAATGGAAAACAGCATTTAAAACTAAGTTTGGATTATATGAGTGGTTAGTCATGCCTTATGGGTTAACTAATGCACCTAGTACTTTCATGAGATTAATGAACGAAGTTTTACGTGCTTTCATTGGACGATTTGTGGTAGTTTACTTTGATGACATATTGATTTATAGCAGATCTTTGGAAGAACATTTGGAACATTTACGTGCTGTTTTTATTACTCTACGTGATGCACGTTTGTTTGGTAACCTTGGGAAGTGCACCTTTTGCACCGACCGAGTATTTTTTCTTGGCTATGTTGTTACTCCACAGGGAATTGAAGTTGATAAAGCCAAGATTGAAGCTATTGAGAGTTGGCCGCAGCCCAAAACGGTCACACAAGTGAGGAGTTTTCTTGGCCTCGCTGGATTCTATAGGCGTTTCGTGAGAGATTTCAGCACCATTGCTGCCCCTCTCAATGAGCTTACAAAGAAAGATGTGTCTTTTCTTTGGGGTACCGCACAGGAAGAAGCCTTCACGGTATTGAAAGATAAGTTGACACATGCTCCTTTACTCCAACTTCCTGATTTTATTAAGACTTTTGAGCTTGAATGTGATGCTAGTGGAATTGGATTAGGAGGTGTGTTATTACAAGATGGAAAACCTGTTGCATACTTTTCTGAAAAATTGAGTGGGCCTAGTCTGAATTATTCTACTTATGATAAAGAATTATATGCTCTTGTTCGGACTTTAGAAACATGGCAACATTATTTATGGCCCAAAGAATTTGTTATACATTCTGATCATGAATCTTTGAAACATATTAAAAGTCAAGCTAAACTGAATCGTAGACATGCTAAATGGGTTGAATTCATTGAGACTTTCCCTTATGTCATTAAACACAAGAAGGGAAAAGAAAATGTTATTGCTGATGCTTTGTCTCGTCGCTATATTATGCTTTCACAACTTGACTTCAAAATATTTGGTTTGGAGACCATCAAAGATCAATATGTGCATGATGCTGATTTTAAAGATGTAATGCAGAATTGTAAAGAAGGAAGAATGTGGAACAAGTTTGTCGTTAACGATGGATTTGTGTTTCGTGCTAACAAGCTATGCATTCCAGCTAGCTCCGTTCGTCTTTTGTTGTTGCAGGAGGCGCATGGAGGAGGATTAATGGGACACTTTGGCGTGAAGAAGACGGAGGACGTACTTGCTACACCTTTCTTTTGGCCAAAGATGAGACGGGATGTTGAGCGTTTTATTGCTCGATGTACTACATGTCAAAAAGCTAAGTCACGACTCAATCCTCATGGTTTATATATGCCTTTGCCTGTACCTAGTGTTCCTTGGGAGGATATATCTATGGACTTTGTTTTAGGTTTACCTCGAACAAAGAAGGGGAGGGATAGCATATTTGTTGTCGTGGATAGATTCTCGAAAATGGCACACTTTATACCATGTCATAAAAGCGATGATGCTGTTAATGTTGCTGATTTGTTCTTTTGTGAAATTATTCGCTTGCATGGTGTGCCAAATACTATTGTTTCAGATCGTGATACTAAATTTCTTAGCCACTTTTGGAGATGTTTATGGGCTAAGTTGGGGACTAAACTGCTTTTTAGTACTACTTGTCACCCCCAAATTGATGGACAAACTGAAGTAGTCAATAGAACATTGTCTACTATGCTTAGGGCTGTTTTGAAGAATAATAAGAAAATGTGGGAGGAATGCTTGCCTCATATTGAATTTTCTTATAATCGTTCATTGCATTCTACTACAAAGATGTGCCCTTTTGAAGTTGTGTATGGTTTCCTACCTCGTGCACCTATTGATTTGTTGCCTCTTCCATCTTCAGAGAAGGTTAATTTTGATGCTAAACAACGTGCTGAATTGGTTTTAAAAATGCATGAGTTAACTAAGGAAAACATTGAGCGTATGAATCCTAAATATAAACTTGCTGGAGATAAGGGTAGAAAACATGTTGTGTTTGCACCTGGAGATCTTGTTTGGTTACATTTGCGTAAAGATAGATTTCCTGATTTGCGCAAATCAAAGCTAATGCCACGTGCTGATGGTCCCTTTAAGGTGTTAGAGAAAATAAATGATAATGCATACAAACTTGAGCTGCCTGCAGATTTTGGGGTTAGTCCCACTTTTAACATTGCAGATTTGAAGCCTTATTTGGGTGAGGAAGATGAACTTCCGTCGAGGACGACTTCATTTCAAGAAGGGGAGGATGATGAGGACATCAATACCATTGTTACACCCACAGCCCCTGCTGCTATACATACTGGACCAATTACTAGAGCTCGCGCACGCCAACTAAATTACCAGGTACTTTCGTTTCTTGGTAATGATTCTAATGTTCATGAGAATATGATGCTGCCTAAATTGGGTACATTTGTTTTGCTTACAAATGAAGGGCCTAGCTTGGAGAAGGATGAACATTGGAGCAAGAGAAAGCATGGAGATGATGTCATGCGCAAGGGGAACAAGAACGGAGTTACGAGTGATGATTTCAGGTCTTTGAAGCCACCATAACGAGTGTATGAAGCCCTGGACAAAATATACAAGATGCCACTTCATAAATTTCGTCCAGAGGCTATTATAGGTGCTGCGTCACCTTTTTATTGGGCCAGTCCCATGTAATTTCGAAATACATTAGTATAGGCTATTTTTAGAGTCCGTATGTATGGGGAAACAAGAGATAGGGTTGATTTCGGACCCCTCCACCAAGGGCCACGAAATTCCCCCTCTCTTCCTCCATATATACAGCCCTTAGGGCACCGTTTAGACTTTGGGTTTTGTTTAGATTAAAAGTTCGCCATAGCTGCAACTTCGCGTACTTCGTTTGTGTTCAACGACCAGACAAAGGCATCACAGAACCCCACCTTGATCAATAAAGCTTTCATCTTATATTCACAATATCCAGAATTGCAATCTCAGTTTCTTGCTTGTTCTTCGTTTGCTCGCAGGAAAATAGACCCTCGTGGTCAGGTTGATCGTGCTCCGGCGTGGTCAATAACCTCTCGGAGTTGGTTTAGCGATTGCTAAGGCGCAACGTCCTCGCACGTTCGTAGTCGGATCGTCAAAGTCGACTGCCACCAAAGCGATATCCATCATCTCATCGAAAGACGGGACACCTTTGCCTCTATCACGCGATGACATCCGGAGTCCTGCCTAGCCTGCTACAGCCCGGGTTCCCGGAGTCCTGTTATCCCAGTGCTACAACCCGGATTCACACGCTGCTGACCGACATGCTCGATGTGATTCATGTATGCCTGTCCCCATAGGTTAGTGCTACTTTGGGTTCACGACTAGCCATGTCGGCCCGGGTTCTCTGTCATATGGATGCTAGCGACACTACCATATACGTGAGCCAAAAGGCGCAAACGGTCCCGGGCCATGGTAAGCCGACACCCGTGGGAATACCGTGCGTGAGGCCACAAAGTGATATGAGGTGTTACAGGCTAGATCGGAGTGACTTGGAATCGGGGTCCTGACAGACTATTATTGCGCACAACTCTTTGTGTTCTACTCGTGCATATAACATCTACGCATAGACTTGGCTCTGATACCACTGTTGGGGAACGTAGTATTTCAAAAACTTTCCTATGGTCACGCAAGATCTATCTAGGAGATGCATAGCAACGAGAGGGGAGAGTGTGTCTACATACCCTCGTACACCGAAAGTGGAAGTGTTAGTAACGCGATTGATGTAGTCGAATGTCTTCATGATCCAACTGATCAAGTACCGAACGCACGACACCTCCGCGATCTGCACATGTTCAGCTCGGTGACATCCCTCGTACTCTTGATCCAGGTGAGGCCGATGGTGAGTTTCGTCAGCACGACGGCGTGTTGTTGGTGATGATGAAGTTATTGATGCAGGGCTTCGCCTAAGCACTACGACAATATGACCGAGGTGGGAATTTGTGGAAGGGGGCACCACACACGGCTAAGAAATCAACTTGTTTGTCCATGGGGTGCCCCCTCCCCCGTATATAAAGGAGGGGAGGAGGGGGTCAGCCGGCCTCATGGCGCACGCCCTAAGGGGGGAATCCTACTCCTACTAGGAGTAGGTTCCCTCCTTTCCTAGTCCAACTAGGAGGGGTAGGAAGGAGGAAGTGGAGAGAAGGAAGGAGGGGGGCGCCGCCCCCACCCCTTGTCCAAATCGGTCTGGAGGGGCGCGCGCCACCTCCTGGCCGGCCCTCTCTC
>NC_041384.1:307400446-307562795 GCF_002162155.2 Triticum dicoccoides
GGCACTCCGATTTTATCTGAAACTCTCCGGAACACTTCCGATGTCCGAACAACATGGTCCAATATATCAATCTTTATGTCTCGACCATTTCGAGACTCCTCGTCATGTCCGTGATGACATCCGGGACTCCGAATAACCTTCGGTACATCAAATCACATAACTCATAATACATGTCATCATCGAACGTTAAGCATGCGGACCCTACGGGTTCGAGAACTATGTATACATGACCGAGACACATCTCAAGTCAATAACTAATAGCGGAACCTGGATGCTCATATTGGTTTCTACATATTCTATGAAGATCTTTATCGGTCAAACGACAGAACAACATATATTGTTCCCTTTGTCATCGGTATGTTACTTGCCCTAGATTCGATCGTCGGTATCATCGTACCTAGTTCAATCTTGTTACCGGCAAGTCTCTTTACTCGTTTCGTGATGCATCATCCCGTAACTAACTCATTAGTCACATTGCTTGCAAGGCTTATAGTGATGTGCATTACCAAGAGGGCCCAGAGAAACCTCTCCAACAATCGGAGTGACAAATCCTAATCTTGATCTATGCCAACTCAACAAACACCATCGGAGACACCTGTAGAGCATCTTTATAATCACCCAGTTACGTTGTGATGTTTAATAGCACACAAGGTGTTCCTCCGGTATTCGGGAGTTGCATAATCTCATAGTCATAGGAACATGTATAAGTCATGAAGAAAGCAATAGCAATAAACTAAACGATCATAGTGCTAAGCTAACGGATGGGTCTTGTCCATCACATCATTCTCTGATGATGTGATCCTATTCATTAAATGATAACACATGTCTATGGCTAGGAAACACAACCATCTTTGATCAACGAGCTAGTCTAGTAGAGGCATACTAGGGACACTCTGTTTGTCTATGTATTCACACATGTACTAAGCTTCTGGTTAATACAATTCGAGCATGAATAATAAACATTTATCATGATATATGGAAATATAAATAACAACTTTATTATTGCCTCTAGGGCATATTTCCTTCACCAGAGGTGTCACATCTTCCACACCAAGGCCGGCATCAACGGACGGTCCATGAAGTTCATTATCAACGGAGGGAGTCTCCATAACTTGGCAAGTGAAGAGCTATGTTGCAAGCTCCAATTGGTCAAGAAGAAGCATCCTCGCCCCTACAAGGTCCAATGGCTAAGCGGCTCCGGCACAATTCAAGTGGAGCACCATGCATGTTTCTTTCAAGATCGGCGCCTACGAGGACACCATTGAATGTGACGTGGTTCCTATGTCCGTGTGCCATCTTCTCTTGGGAAAAACTTGGCAATTCGACCGCGGCGTCATCCACAATGGGCGAACAAACCACTATAGCTTCAAGATGAAGGGAACGGAGTACGTGCGATGACCTACGACTCCAAGCCAAGTGATCACCGACAAGGAAGCTTCCACACATCATGGAAAGACTAGTGAGAAAGTGAACCACCACAAAGAGAGCGAGCGCCACAAGCCAAAATTGAGAGACTCTTCGCCAAGAGAGAAAAACATAATCCTCCTAGCCACAAAAAGAGAGATGAGAGAAGTGTGTGAGAACCATCGAGTGTCATCCACTATGTCGTGGTGTGCAAAGATGAGGTGGCAAAGACTAACACTCCTAATCCTCTTCCTCTAGTGTTATCTAACTTGTTGCAGGAATTCGTGGATGTCTTTCCCGATGAACTACCTCCCGGTCTTCCTCCTCTACGTGGCATCAAACATCAGATAGACCTTATCCCCGATGCACCCCTTCCTAACAAGGCATCGTACCACGTCAGCCCCGAAGAAACCAAAGAAATACAAAGGAAAGTCCAACATGAAGGAAATATGCCCTAGAGGCAATAATAAAGTGGCTATTTCATATTTCCTTATATCATGATAAATGTTTATCATTCATGCTAGAATTGTATTAACCGAAAACTTGGTACATGTGTGGATACATAGACAAAACACCGTGTCCCTAGTAAGCCTCTACTAGACTAGCTCGTTAATCGAAGATGGTTAAGTTTCCTAACCATAGACATGTGTTGTCATTTGATGAACGGGATCACATCATTAGGAGAATGATGTGATGTACAAGACCCATCCGTTAGCTTAGCATGTTGGTTCACTTTTATTGCTATTGCTTTCTTCATGTCATATACATATTCCTTTGACTATGAGATTATGCAACTCCATGATACCGGAGGAATACCTTGTGTGCTACCAAACGTCACAACATAACTAGGTGATTATAAAGATAATCTATAGGTATATCCGAAGGTCTTTGTTGGGTTGGCATAGATCAAGATTAGGATTTGTCACTCTGTGTATCGGAGAGGTATCTCTGGGCCCTCTCGGTAATGCACATCACTATCAGCCTTGCAAGCAATGTCACTAATGAGTTAGTTACAGGATGGTTAGAACACACACCAACAATTGTTAGCCGTGTGCGGCGCCTCCCTCCATAGTTTACGCCTCCGGTCATATCTTCGTAGTGCTTAGGCAAAGCCTTGTGCGGATCACTTCACCATCACCGTCACCACGTCGTCGTGCTGACGAAACTCTCCCTCGACACTTTGCTGAATCAAGAGTTCGAGGGAAATCATCGAGCTAAATGTGTGCAGAACTCAGAGGTGTCGCACGTTCGGTACTTGATCGGTTGAATCGAGAAGACGTTCGACCACATCAACCGCGTTAAACTAACGCTTCCTCTTTCGGTATACGAGTGTAAGTGGACACACTCTCCCCCTCTCATTGCTCTGCATCTCCTAGATAGATCTTGCGTGATCGTAGGAATTTTTTTGAAATTGCATGCTACGTTCCCCAACGGTGGCATCCGAGCCAGGTTTATGCGTAGATGATATGCACGAGTAGAACACAAAGAGTTGTGGGCGATCATAGTCATACTACTTACCACCAACGTCTTATTTTGATTCGGCGGTATTGTTGGATGAAGCGGCCCGGACCAACCTTACATGACCACGTTCATGAGACCGGTTCCACCGACAGACATGCAACTTGTTTTGCATAAAGGTGGCTGGCAGGTGTCCGTTCCTCCAACTTTAGTTGAATAGAATTTGACTACAGCGGTCTTTGTTGAAGGTTAAAACAACCAACTTGAGGAAACATCATTGTGGTTTTGATGCGTAGGTAAGAACGGTTCTTACTAGAAGCCCGTAGCAGCCACGTAAAACTTGCAAGAACAAAGTAGAGGACGTCTAACTTGTTTTTGCAGGGGATGTTGTGATGTGATAAGGTGAAGACATGATGTGATATACGTTGTTATATGAGATGATCATGTTTTGTAGAAGTTATCGGCAACTGGCAGGAGCCTTATGGTTGTCGCTTTATTGTATGAATTGCAATCACCATGTAATTGCTTTACTTTATCACTATGCATTAGCGATAGTTGTAGAAGCAATAGTTGGCGAGACGACAATGACACTACGATGGAGAACATGGTGTCAAGCCGGTGACGATGGAAATTATGACGGTGCTTTGGAGATGGAGATCAAAGGCACAAGATGATGATGGCCATATCATGTCACATATTTTGATTGCATGTGATGTTTATCTTCTATGCATCTTATTTTGTTTAGTACGGCGGTGGCATTATAAGATGATCCCCTACTAAAATTTCAAGGTATAAGTGTTCTCCCTAAGTATGCACCGTTGTGACAGTTTGTCGTGCCGAGACACCATGTGATGATCAGGTGTGATAAGCTCTATGTTCAGATACAACGGGCGCAAGACAGTTTTGGACATGTGGAATACTTAGGTTAAACTTGACGAGTCTAGCATATACAACCATGGCCTCGGAACACTTGTGACCGAAAGGTCGAACGTGAATCATATAGTATATATGATCAACATAGAGATGTTCACCATTGATGACTACTCCATCTCACGTGATGATCGGACATGGTTTAGTTGATTTGGATCACGTAATCATTTAGATGACTCAAGGGATGTCTATCTAAGTGGGAGTTCTTAAGTAATATGATTAATTGAACTTAATTTATCATGAACTTAGTCCTGATAGTATTTGCATATCTATGTTGTAGATCAATAGCTCTCTTATAGCTCCCCTATTTTATTTTTGAGATGTCCCTAGAGAAAACTAAGTTGAAAGATGATAGTAGCAATGATGCGGACTGGGTCCATGATCTGAGGATTATCCTCATTGCTGCATAGAAGAATTATGTCCTTGATGCAACGCTAGGTGACACACCTATTGCAGGAGCAGATGTAGACGTTATGAAGGTTTGTCAAGCTCGGTATGATGACTACTTGATAGTTTAGTGCACCATGCTTTACGGCTTAGAACCGAGACTTCAAAAATGTTTTGAACGCCATGGAGCATATGAGATGTTCCGAGAGCTGAAAATGATATTTCAGACTCATGCCCGTGTTAAGAGGTATGAGACCTCAGATAAGTACTTTGCCTACAAGATGGAGGAGAATAGCTCACCTAGTGAGCATGTGCTCAGAATGTCTGGGTACTACAATTACTCGAATCAAGTGGGAGTTAATCTTCCAGATAAGATAGTGATTGACAGAGTTCTCTAGTCACTATCACCAAGTTACTAGAACTTCGTGATGAACTATAATATGCAAGGGATAATGAAAACGATTCCCAAGCTCTTCGCGATGCTGAAATCAGCGAAGGTAGAAATCAAGAAATAGCATCAAGTGTTGATGGTTAACAAGACCGCTAGTTTCAAGAAAAAGGGCAATGGAAAGAAAGGGAACTTCAACAAGAATGGCAAGCTAGACCCAAACCTGAAACTGAGTGCTTCTACTGCAAAGGAAATGGTCACTGGAAGCAAAACTGCCCCAAAACATGGCAGATAAGAAGGATGTCAAAGTGTACAAAGGTATATTTGATATACATGTTATTGATGTGTATTTTACTAGTGTTCAGAGTAGCCCCTGGGTATTTGATACCGGTTCAGTTGCTAAGATTTGTAACTCAAAATAGGAATTGCAAATGAATAGATACTAGTGAAGGGCGAGGTGACGATGTGTGTTGGAAGTGATTCCAAGGTTGATAAGATCACCATCACACACTCCCTTTACCTTCGGGATTAGTGTTGAACCTAAAGTAAATATTATTTGGTGTTTGCGTTGAGCATGAATATGATTGGATCATTTTTATTGCAATATAGTTATTCATTTAAGTCAAAGAATAATTGTTGTTCTGGTTACATGAATAAAACCTTCTATGGTTATACACTCAATATAAATGGTTTATTGAATCTCGATTGTAGTGATACACATATTCATAACATTGATGCCAAAATATGCAAATTTGATAATGATAATGCAATATATTTGTGGCACTACCGTTTAGGTCATATTGGTGTAAAGCGCATGAAGAAACTCCATGCAGATGGGCTTTTGGAATCACTTGATTATGAATCATTTGATACTTGCGAACCATGCCTCATGGGCAAGATAACTAAAACTCTGTTCTCCAGAACAATGGAGCGAGCCAATGACTTATTGGAAATAATACATACCGATGTATGTGGTCCAATGATTGTTGAGGCACATGTCGTGTATCGTTATTTTCTGACCTTCACAGATGATTTGAGTAGATATGGGTATATGAAAGTGCGTTATATCGACTAGAGGGGGGTGAATAGGCGATTTTTATGAAATTCTTCACTGAGGAATTTGCCGGTGAGGAAATTCCTTAATGAAGAACTACTAGCAGCGGAATAAGTACTCAAAAGTAAACATAACAGAATACTAGCATGGTCATCATGATGAAATAAAGATAGGCACAGAGTATAGGTAGCGTGAGCACAGGATAACACAGGATGAAGACAAATAGACTGAAGAAATTGAACTGAGGAAATTGAGAAAGTCTTCAGTCAAAGTCTTCAAGCACAGATATGAACAAACTCACAACATAGTTATGAGGAAATGAAAGAGTTGAGGAAATAGAACCAGTAAGCTTGGTGAAGACAATGATTTGGTAGACCAGTTCCAACTGTTGTCTCAGTTGTACGTCTGGTTGGAGCGGCTGAGTATTTAAACTTGAGGACACACAGTCCCGGACACCCAGTCCTAAGCGCGCAGCTCAGGACACCAAGTCCTCACTGTATTCTCCTTGAGCTAAGGTCACACAGACCTTGCCCAATCACTCATGGTAAGTCTTCAGGCGACTTCCAAACCTTCACAAACTTGGTCACTCGGCAATCCACAATTCCTCTTGGATGCTCTAGACCATGACGCCTAACCGTCTGGAAGAAGAACAGTCTTCAAAGGTAACTAGCGTCGGATCCACGCAGGATCAATCTCTTCAGTGATGCTCAATCACTTGGGATTTGTAGGTGTTTGGGTTTGGGTTTTTAGTTTTTCCTCACTTGATGATTTTCGCTCAAAGTCCTCGGAGGATGGGTTGCTCTCAAATGACAAGTGTCAGTTTCTCTCGGAGCAGCCAACCAGCTAGTGGTTGTAGGGGGCGGCTATTTATAGCCTAGGGAGCAGCCCGACATGATAAGACATAAATGCCCTCCAATGATATGAATGTTAGGTGACTAGATATTTTGGGACAGCTGGCGCATAGCACAGCAACGGTCAGAATTTTGAGTAGCAAAATCCTCAGGGCTATCATGTCCCTCACTGTGTAGGCAATCCGCATTGGTGAATTCCTAACTCCTCAGTCAGAACAAATTCCTCAGAGACCAGAAGAACTTCATCTCTATCACTGAAGAAATTTACTGAACTGTATGAGATTTCCAATGGCTTCACTCGAAGGGATTGGTAGGTGTAGGATTTTGAGTTGAGCATCACATGGAAATTTTTCCTTAGTATTTCCTCGACCCCCTTTCATAGTACAATGTTTCCTATGACTCAAGAAAGAGAAAATGAAACTACGAAAACAAAAGTCTTCACGCTTCATGTTCCTCGAATGAATACCAAGTCTTCAAGGTCACACCAATTTCTTCACTTTCAAAGTCTTCAGAAAGTCTTCAGAATACCAAAGTCTTCAGTCGAAGAACTTCATTTTTAGGGGTCGACTTTCTCTGTAAATATCAAATTCCTCATAGACTTATAGACCTGTGTACACTCACAAACGCATTAGTCCCTTAACCTATAAGTCTTCAATACACCAAAATCACTAAGGGGCACTAGATGCACTTACAATCTCCCCCTTTTTGGTACTGATATTGAGGAATTTGATTGCAAGATATAGAATAACTCCCCTTGAAGATGTGCATAGTGAGGAATTTGCTTTTGAAGCAATGCACACTTGAAGAGTTGAATCATGGAGATCCCCCCCTATATCTTGTAATTCATACACGCATTTGATATATAAAAGTGAAGAATTTGAAATGCATGATGAAATATGGTGACTGATGTGATTCAGCATGCGTGCAATAATATTTAACGAGGAATAAGCATGCAGAAAACATATCAAAAGTATCAGAGCACCATCGGGTTTAAGTTTACAACTCGATCCAATAAAGTTTCAGAAGAACGAGAGCTGTAACTTAACAAAAAAACGCCCATATAGAAAGACCCGCTTGAAGACTAACTCAAAATTCTCCCCCTTTGTCATGAAATGACCAAAAGGATCGAATATGAGGACTAACGCCCCTGAAGAATGTCAAGTTGATGAAGGAGCGCCAGCATTGTTGGGGTCGTTTGTTGTAGTAGGGCCTACCATAGTGTCGTCCAAGTCTTTATTTTCATCAGTGTCGCGTGATGAAGAATATGAGCTGGCCACCAGAGAAGGAACCTTGACCTTCTTGAATTTCGTCGGTGGAGGTGCAGACCAGTCTAAATCTTCTTTGAGACCCATTTTCTTCAGATCGTCTTCACCATACAGATGTGACAGGATTGCCCAGTTGCGACTGAAGACTTGATGGAGGTAGTAATGGTTTTTCTTCACTGCAGCACGCTCTGCAGCCTTGGTCTTCTTCACATCTCATGCAGATGGAAGTATTGGAGTTGAAGTTGGTGCAGGAGCAGCTGAGGAATCTGGTTGATTTTCTTCATTTTCTTCAGGCGCACCACTAGTGGGTGCCCTGACAATTTCTTCAGCGACTGGAATATAGTCATCAGCCCTGGAACTCACATTTTCTTCAGCAGCCTGATTGTCATCAGCGGTGCTGGCATTTTCTTTAGTAGGCTGAGCAGATGCTTCAGCCTGAGGAATTTCCTATTGCGTTGGGGCTGCAACATTGGAGGTGAACTGTTCTATTATCTTTACAAATCTGACTTTGGCTCCCAGCGAGTCAGCATAATAGCGATCAAATTCATCACTCAGTTTCTTGATTTCTGATTAGAGAGCAACAAGTTCTTCAGGTGAAAGCTTCAGAACGTTTTGCTTCAGAAAGTGCTCTTTCTTGTACTGCGCTTTCTTCACTCTCCTCCCCTGTTCAAATTTCCATTTCTCTTCTTGTATGAAGTGAGTCAGCATGTGGCTTTGACCAGGAGTCAGCTTGAAATCAGGCATGGGAGTGTTGGGGTCCTTGTGCCAAACATCAATGTATTCGAGGATCAGCTTGGGATCCAAAAGCAGTGGCACCTCTGTTCCCTTGGCTCTAGCGGGTCTAACTTGCCTGTCTCTAATGATTTCTGCAAGTTCATCATCATCAGCTTTGTCTTCTTCAGATGGCACTTGGAAAGTGACTTGCTTCTTTTGAGGACTTGGTCGAGGACCGCGTCCAGTAGTTGACTTTGTCTTCAGCAGTGAGGGGCCAGCTGAGGAACTTGGTGCAGCTGAGGAACTTGCTGAGACACCTGAGGCAATGGACATGCCTGCAGTCCTTTGGCATGTGGCGAGATGCACAGGTGCTAAGGACTTTGTTGGAACAGCTGAGGACTTTGGAGGAGCTGAGGATTTTGAGGGAGCAGGAGCAGCATGAGGAATTGGCCGAGAGGGCTTTGAGGATTCTGGCCATGAGGGCATTGCTGAGGAACTTGGCCTTGAGGGCATTGTTGGTGAAGCACTTGGCTTGCGCGCAGGCTTCTTTGACATAGCCTTCTTTGGCTTGACAACAGAGGCCTCAACAGAGGCAGCAGCAGCAGCAGCAGAGTCTTCATTGAATTTCCTCACTTCTTCTCTGGCTTGCTTAGCCAATTTGGCTTGGCGCTTGGCCCACTCGTCAGGATAGTCCTCACCGCACTTGAGGCTGGTGGGATCAGCGATTTGGCCAGGTGCCAATGGAGGTCTTGGGCATGGAGGATTGAGTGCGAATTTCTTCATGTACTTGGGAGTGACATATCTGTACTCCCTCCACTCTCTAGCCCATCTCCTCTCTATCTTCTGAATGCGCACCTTGCGCTCATTCTTGGTTTCCTCAGTAGGTGTGCAGTACCCAACATATATTTCATCAGGGATCTCAAATGCTATATTGACCTCAGGCCTCTTTCCTCCCTTCTATGGCTTCTTACAGTTAGTCATTTTCTTCAATTGAGGAATTTGGACAATTGAATTCTCTGAAGAAGTATGCAACTTTTCTCGAGGAACGCTGCAAATGAGTTAAGTTGATGAGAACCTAGTGATTCAGCAGCTGACATGTGTACCTGTGAACAGAGTATAGTTGCGAGGAATTTGGAGAGGTCATTTGTGTTCTCAGAGGGTTTTTCAAAAAGAACAAGTTTGAGGAATTTTTCTAAGCGTTCTTTGTCTTAGGTTCTAGAGTTGTATAGATCGAAGATCCACACAATTGAGGAATCTTGAAGAAAAATGATGCTTAGAGAAACGAATCAAGAACAGATGACTTGTGAGGTGTTTAGTGTGTGAAGATATGAAGAAAAACATCTTTGAACATTTTGTAGATAATCATTTGAATCAAGGAGGGCAGTAAAAGTAACTTTTAATTACCCTGGACGAAGAACACGACGAATAGTGAGGTGTAGAGATGAAGTTCGTCTGTGCAGATCTTCCACGCCCTAACTCGGCGGAGGAAGATGGCTACGGCGGCGGCAGAGTGAAGATTTCTGCGGTCGGCGCGAGTACGTCGGCGACGAGGTCGAGGCAGTGAAGCTCTTCCTCACCGGTGGCGATGAAGTAGCGGCGGCGCTAGGGTTTGAGAAGCTCGAGCGGAGTAAAAGAAGTGAGGAAGGGAAGGAGGGGTATTTATAGCCACGGTGAAAAACTACTCGCCCGAAGAAATTGGACGAACGTGCCCCTGACCCTTCTCATTCGCATGACATGTGTCACCCACATAGTGAGAAGTGGAGATTGTGTTAGATCGTGGGTGAGTGGATAAGTATATTGTGGGATGTGGAACGGTTTGAGCGGCAAAGCCGAAAATTTAGATAAGATAGGTTTTAAAGTTCCGTTCGCAATTTCTTCAGCTGACAAGGACACAGTGAAGATTTTGAACGAGTTTCAAATAGAACACACATGAAGAATTTGAAAATAGATTGGGTTGAGTATAGCATAGAGGGGAAGGGTCCGATCACATTCACTTAGCAGAGAAACCAACTTGAAAAATTAACAATAAGTGAATGATGTAGAGGACATAAACTCATATATATAGCCAATGAAGAAAAACGACGGAAGCACTGAAGACAATGCAAAGTTGAAGAATATGAACAATTGAGGAATTTCAACTTTTGGTGGTGGCGTGACCCACCGTATAAGAATGATGATTTCAGACACCGTGTACAATTATCGTAGGGTTCTGAGAATCAAATTCTTCGTTAATTTCTTCACACTAAGAGTGTTATTATTCATTGATTGAAGAAAAATGTTTCTTCATGCGTTGCACATCTAAGTCATCAATTTTGCATAGGTGTTAGGATGAGTGTCCTTTTCAAAGAACATTCGAAGATTCTAGGATATTTAGCCCACACTGCAACTTGCTATATCTCATCTCATCCATGGGCTTTGTGAAGATATCGGCTAGCTGTTCTTCAGTCTTCACATGCTCAATAGAAATGTCGCCCTTCAACACATGATCACGAAGAAAATGATGACGAATCTGAATGTGCTTTGTCTTCGAGTGCTGAACTGGGTTGTGAACAATATTGATGGCACTCTCATTATCACAGTAGAGACGCACATTCTTCATGTTGACGCTGTAGTCCTTGAGAGTTTGCTTCATCCATAGCAATTGAGCACAGCAAGAACCAGCGGCAATATACTCAGCTTCTGCAGTAGATAGTGATACGCAGTTCTGTTTCTTTGAGGACCAATAGACCAAAGATCGTCCGAGGAAATGACATGTACCAGATGTTGACTTGCGGTCCACACGATCACCAGCATAATCAGAGTCAGAATATCCAACGAGATCAAAAGCCGAGCCCTTGGGGTACCATAATCCAAGTGTTGGTGTGTGAGCTAGATATCGAAGAATATGCTTCACAGCCTTATGGTGTGATTCCTTCGGTGTAGCTTGAAATCGGGCACACATGCAAACACTAAGCATTATATCTGGCCTAGATGCACATAAGTACAATAAAGAACCAATCATGGAGCGGTATACCTTATGATCAAAGTCAATACCATTTGCATCAGTGCACAGATGGCCATTTGTGGGCATAGGAATTTTGACGCCTTTGCAATCTTGCATGCCGAATTTCCTCAATACATCCTTGAGGTATTTCTCCTGAGATATGAATATGCCATTGCGTTGTTGACGAATTTGAAGACTTAAGAAGAATTTCAACTCTCCCATCATAGACATTTGATATTCTTCACTCATCATATAGGCAAATTCATCACTATAACGTTGGTCAGTACAGCCAAAGATAATATCATCAACATATATTTGGCACACAAACAATTCACCATCATAATATTAGTGAAAAGAGTAGGGTCGAGTGAACCGGGTTTGAAGCCTTTCTTCATGAGGAATTCCTTCAAGGTATCATACCATGCCCGTGGGGCCTGCTTGAGGCCATAGAGGGCCTTGTTGAGTCTGAAGACTTTGTCAGGATTCTTTGGATCTTGAAAACCTAGGGGTTGAGCAACATATACTTCTTCCTCAAGCTTACCATTGAGGAATGCACTTTTCACATCCATTTGATATAAAGTGATATCATGATGGTTAGCATAAGCAAGTAATATGCGAATAGCCTCAAGTCTAGCAACAGGTGCAAAAGTTTCATCGAAATCAATTCCTTCAACCTGTGTGTAGCCTTGAGCTACAAGCCATGCCTTATTCCTCACCACAAGGCCATTTTCATCTTGCTTGTTGCGGTAGATCCACTTTGTGCGATGATATTGTGCTTGTGAGGATCTGGACGTTTGACTAGTTCCCAGACATTGTTGAGCTCGAACTGATGTAATTCTTCTTGCATGGCCTGAATCCACTCAGGCTCCAGAAATGCTTCATCTACCTTAATGGGCTCTATAATAGAGACAAAAGCATAGTGCCCACAAAAGTTAGATAAATGTGAAGCTTTTGAGCGTGTGAGGGAACCTGGCGCTTTGATGTCATTGATGATCCTTTCAACTTGCACTTCTTTAGCAATACGAGGATGAGCTGGTTGTCGTTGAAGAATTTGATCAGCATTTTCTTCAGCACCATTTTCTTTAGTATTTTCTTCAGGTGCATTAGCTCGACATTCTTCATGTTCAATAATGAATTCTTCAGCAGATTCTTCAGTAGGAATGACATCCTCAGTAGCCTTGAACTTGATTGTTTCTTCAGGTGCTGGTTCATCTATCATAGTAGGTAGGTGATCTCTTTGCGAGCCATTAGTTTCATCGAACCGCACATCTACAGTTTCAACAACCTTGTGAAGAACGTTGTTGAAGACTCTGTAGGTGTGCGAGTCCTTTCCATAACCAAGCATAAAACCTTCATGTGCTTTTGGTGCAAATTTTGAGTTGTGATGAGGATCTCTAATCCAACATTTAGCACCGAAGACTTTGAAATAACTTACATTGGGTTTCTTATCAATGAGGAGTTCATAGGCAGTCTTCTTGAAGAATTTGTGAAGATATACTCTGTTGATGATATGGCACGCAGTATCAATTGCCTCAGTCCAGAAACGACGAGGCGTTTTGTATTCATCAAGCATAGTGCGAGCCATCTCAGCAAGAGTCCTGTTCTTGCGCTCCACGACGCCGTTCTGCTGAGGAGTGTAGGGAGCAGATAACTCATGAGTAATACCAAGTTCATCAAGGTAGTCATCGAGACCAGAATTCTTGAACTCAGTGCCATTGTCACTTCTGATGTGTTTGATCTTCACACCAAAGTTGGTTGAAGCCATCAAGGAAAATCGTTTAAAGACTTCCTGCACTTCATTTTGTAAGTAACAAGGTGTACCCATGTATAACGAGAGTAATCATCAACAATAACAAAGCCATATTGAGATGCTTCATTTGAAACAACAGAATAATGATTAGGACCGAAGAGATCCATGTGAAGCAATTCAAATGGGCGAGTAGTGGTCATGATAGTCTTCGCCGGATGCTTGGCCTTTGTCATCTTCCCAGCTTCACAGGCTCCGCATAGGTGATCCTTGAGGAATTTGACATTCTCGATGCCAATGACATGCTTCTTCTTTGCAAGCGTGTGCAAATTTCTCATGCCTGCATGACCAAGTCACCAATGCCAGAGCCAGCCTTCTGAAGCTTTTGCAAGTAAGCACACGGCTGGTTGTGGTCCTGTAGAGAAATCAACAATATACAAGTCTCCTCTCCTAAAGCCTTCGAAGACTTTGGAATTGTCAGCTTCCATAACCACAACACAACGGTACTTGCCAAAGACAACAACCATATCAAGATCGCAAAGCATTGAGACAGACATAAGGTTGTATCTTAAGGACTCAACAATCATGACTTTGTCCATGTGTCGATCCTTTGTGATCGCAACCTTACCTAGAGCCAATACCTGACTTTTGCCTTTGTTAGCAAAGATGATATGATTCAGATGTGATGGAGATAATGGAGCATCCATCAATAGATTCTTGTCACCAGTCATGTGATTTGTACATCCACTATCGAGGACCCACTCAGTGGCTTTGGGTTGATCATCCTACAGATGAATTAGTGCAGCTTACCAACTCATATACTTCATCAGTGAAGAATATGACATCAATTCATCAGATCAATTCCATCAAGCAACATAACAGATAAAGCAATATGAGGACGTGAGAAATGAAAGTTCATTTCTTCATGATTAGCATGCGTCCTGTCAGGCATACTCAGGTCTCCAGCAAATTCTTCAGACGATTACGTACGTCTGGAGACCTGACCCTGCAGAAGAGATTAGTTCTTTTTCTTCACCACCCACATCTGAAGGGGTGGCAAAGAGTTCATCATTCTGCGAGCTCCATACGAGAAGGATGGCATAGAAGCCAGTCCATTTTGTTTCACATAAGAGGGGTTAGAGTAAGCATAAAAGTATGCAGAGAAATTCTTCGAGGACTTATGGACATAATGATTTGAAGAATAGTGCACATATCCATAATCCTTAGGTCTTCCCTGTGAAACAGACAGGTTAGCACGATGATGTTCATATGAGGACTTTGATCCATACGAAGAATTTGATCCATATGAGGAATTTGATCTGGGGTTCCTATTCTTCACAGGTGGTGTCATGATGTCATTCACCTGAAGATTTTCAAGGCATCTTTTGGGAACCCAGATTTTCTTCATAGGAGGACCGTTCCTGCAGTTAGTGCCAACATATCTAGCAAATACTTCACCATTCTGATTTTTGAACAGTTTATAGTTGGAGTCAAATGACTCATCCTCAGAATGAGGAGATTCACATGCAAATCTAGATAAGTTAGATGGATTAACTGGAGGTCCCTTTGCAGCAACCCATGTAGTTTTGGGGTACTGCTCAGGCTTCCAATATGTACCATCAACATTGAGTTTCCTCTCAAAGGCAATACCCTCTTTCCTAGGGTTCCTGTTGAGGATTTGCTTTTTAAGCACATCACAAAGAGTCTGATGCCCTTTGAGGCTTTGAGGAATTAGTGATAGAGAGGCATGTGAAGAATTTGAAACATTAGCAGCATTTGAACATTCAGGTGAAGAATTAGCAGATTCACGTTCGATGCATTTCAAACATGGAGGAACAAATTCTTCCTGAGAAGTGCTGATTTGTTGAGCAAGTAATGAATCGTGCTCCTTCTGAAGATCTTCATAACTCACTCTTAGCTTCTCAAGATCTTCCTTTATTTGAAGAAATTCATAAGAAAGCTTCTCATGGTCGGATAAGAGAGTGTTATGATGACTTTGAAGATTGTCAAACCTAGTCTGAAATCTCTGAAGATTTTCAGTCAAGGCTTTAGTGCAATCCATTTCTTCACCCAACATATCATCACTTTTGGCTAGCATGTTTTGAACCTTTTCTAAAGCCCTTTGTTGTTTTACAACAATCTTAGCAAGTTTAGAATAGCTGGGCTTAAGGTTTTCATCAGATTCATTCTCACTTGATTCAGATGAGGTATATTTAAGTACCTTGGAACCCTTTGCCATGAAGCAATAGGTGGGAGCGTAGTCATCATCCCCTTCATCAGCCTTGTTGGTGAGGTCATTTTCTTCAGTGTTGAAGATAGACTTGCTGACGAATGCAGTAGCGAGAGCTAGGCTCGCCACTCCGGATTCGGACTCCTCAGATGACTCCTCTTCCTCATTTTCTTCAGATTCAGCCTCAGAGTCCATTTCCTTGCAAATGAATGCCCTGACCTTCTTGGAGCTGCTCTTCTTGTGATATGAAGGCTTTGAGGATTTTGATGATGAAGATTTTGTGGATTTCTTCTTTTTCTTCGCATCATCAGAACTGTAATCCTTGTATTTCTTCTTCTTTGATTCCTTTTCCCACTGAGGACAATCTTGAATGTAATGTCCAGGTTTCTTGCATTTGTGACAGAGCCTCCTCCTGTAGTCACTAGACGAGGAATCATTGCTCCTTGAGGGTCTTCCAAGGCGACCACGTCTTGAGAACTTTTGGAACTTCTTCACGAACAGAGCCAGATCATGGCTTAGTTCTTCAAGATCACCAAGGCTGCTACCAGAGTCTTCATCTTCAGACTCAGATACTGCCTTGGCCTTCAGTACACGTGATCTGCCATAGCTTGAACCATAGAGATCTCTTTTTCCAGCAAGTTGGAACTCATGAGTATTTAGCCTCTTGAGAATATCAGCGGGATCAAGTGACCTGTAATCAGCACGTTCTTGTATCATCAATGCCAGAGTATCAAATGAGGAATCAAGCGATCTCAGCAATTTCTTCACCACCTCATGGTCGGTGATGTCAGTGGCACCAAGTGCTTGAAGCTCATTTGAGATGTCAGTGAGGCGACCGAAGGTTTGTTGAACATTTTCATTGTTGAGTCTTTCGAAGCGATTGAAGAGATTGCGAAGAACATCAACTCGAGAGTCACGCTGTGTTGAGACTCCTTCATTCACTTTGGACAACCTGTCCCAGATAAGCTTCGCTGTCTCCAAAGCACTCACTCTGCCATACTGTCCTTTGCTCAGATGGCCACATATGATATTCTTCGCTTGAGAGTCGAGTTGCTTGAATCTCTTCACATCTACAACATTCAGAGAAGGTGTGACTGAGGGAACACCATTTTCCATAACATGCCAGAGATCGTTATCAATTGCCTCAAGATGCATTCGCATCTTATTCTTCCAGTAGGGGTAGTCTGTCCTATCGAAGGTAGGACACCCCGCAGAGACCTTGATCATACCTGCGGTCGACATAACTGAAACTCCAGGAGGTTAAACCAACATCACACAGAACAAGGGAGTACCTTGCTCTGATACCAATTGAAAGTGCATTATATCGACTAGAGGGGGGTGAATAGGCGATTTTTATGAAATTCTTCACTGAGGAATTTGCCGGTGAGGAAATTCCTTAATGAAGAACTACTAGCAGCAGAATAAGTACTCAAAAGTAAACATAACAGAATACTAGCATGGTCATCATGATGAAATGAAGACAGGCACAGAGTACAGGTAGCGTGAGCACAGGATAACACAAGATGAAGACAAACAGACTAAAGAAATTGAACTGAGGAAATTGAGAAAGTCTTCAAGTCAAAGTCTTCAAGCACAGATATGAACAAACTCACAACATAGTTATGAGGAAATGAAAGAGTTGAGGAAATAGAACCAGTAAGCTTGGTGAAGACAATGATTTGGTAGACCAGTTCCAACTGTTGTCTCAGTTGTACGTCTGGTTGGAGAGGCTGAGTATTTAAACTCGAGGACACACAGTCCCGGACACCCAGTCCTGAGCGCGCAGCTCAGGACACCAAGTCCTCACTGTATTCTCCTTGAGCTAAGGTCACACAGACCTCGCCCAAACACTCGTGGTAAGTCTTCAGGCGACTTCCAAACCTTCACAAACTTGGTCACTCGGCGATCCACAATTCCTCTTGGATGCTCTAGACCATGACGCCTAACCGTCTGGAAGAAGCACAGTCTTCAAAGGTAACAAGCGTTGGATCCACGCAGGATCAATCTCTTCAGTGATGCTCAATCACTTGGGCTTTGTAGGTGTTTGGGTTTGGGTTTTTAGTTTTCCCTCACTTGATGATTTTCGCTCAAAGTCCTGGAGGATGGGTTGCTCTCAAATGACAAGTGTCAGTTTCTCTCGGAGCAGCCAACCAGCTAGTGGTTGTAGGGGGCGGCTATTTATAGCCTAGGGAGCAGCCCGACATGATAAGACATAAATTCCCTTCAATGATATGACTGTTAGGTGACTAGATATTTTGCGACAGCTGGCGCATAGCACAGCAATGGTCGGAATTTTGAGTAGCAAAATCCTCAGGGCTATCAAGTTCCTCACTGTGTAGGCAATCCGCACTGGCGAATTCCTAACTCCTCAGTCAGAACAAATTCCTCAGAGACTAGAAGAACTTCATCTCTGTCACTGAAGACATTTACTGAACTGTATGAGATTTCCAATGGCTTCACTCGAAGGGATTGGTAGGTGTAGGATTTTGAGTTGAGCATCACATGGAAATTTTTCCTTAGTATTTCCTCGACCCCCTTTAATAGTACGGTGTTTCCTATGACTCAAGAAAGAGAAAATGAAACTACGAAAACAAAAGTCTTCACGCTTCATGTTCCTCGAATGAATACCAAGTCTTCAAGGTCACACCAATTTCTTCACTTTCAAAGTCTTCAGAAAGTCTTCAGAATACCAAAGTCTTAAGTCGAAGAACTTCATTTTTAGGGGTCGACTTTCTCTGTAAATATCAAATTCCTCATAGACTTATAGACCTATGTACACTCACAAATGCATTAGTCCCTTAACCTATAAGTCTTCAATACACCAAAATCACTAAGGGGCACTAGATGCACTTACAGTATATCTACTTGATGAAACACAAGTCTGAAACATTTGAAAAAGTTCAAAGAATTTCAGACTCAAGTGGAGAATCATCGTAACAAAGAAAATAAAAATTTCAAAGATCCGATCGCGGAGGCAAATATTTGAGTTACAAGTTTGGCCTTCATCTAAAACAATGTGGAATAGTGTCACAACTCACGCCACCTGGAACACCACAACGTAATGGTGTGTCCGAACGTCGTAACCGTACTTTATTAGATAATGGTGCGATCTATGATGTCTCTTACCGATTTACCACTATGGTTTTTGGGTTATGCATTAGAGACAGCTACATTCAAGTTAAATAGGGCACCGTATAAATCCGTTGAGAAGACACCGTTTGAACTATGGTTTGGCAAGAAATCAAAGATGTTGTTTCTTAAAGTTTGGGGTTGCGATGCTTATGTGAAAAGGTTTCAAACTGATAAGCTCCAACCCAAATCGGAGAAGTGAGTATTCATAGGATACCCAAAAGAAACTGTTGGGTACACCTTCTACCACAGATCTGAAGGCAATTTTGTTGCTAAGAATGGATCCTTTCTAGAGAAGGAGTTTCTCTTGAAAGAAGTGAGTGGGAGGGAAGTAGAACTTGATGAGGTAATTGTACCTTCTCTCAAATAGGAAAGTAGCTCATCTCAGAAATCAGTTCTAGTGATGCTTACACTAACTAGAGAGGAAGCTAATGATAATGATCATGAAACTTCAAATCAAGTTACTACCGAACCTCGTAGGTCAACCAGAGAATGTTCTGCACCAAAGTGGTATGGTAATCCATTCTGGAAGTCCTGTTACTATACCATGACAAACCTACAAACTATGAGGAAGCGATGATGAGCCTAGATTCCGATAAATGGCTTGAGGCCATGAAATCTAAGATAGTATCAATGTATGAGAACAAAGTGTGGACTTTGGTGGACTTGCGCGATGATCAGTAAGCCATTGAGAATAAATGGATCTTCGAGAGGAAGATAGACGCTGATGATAGTGATACTATCTACAAAGCTCGACTTGTCGCAAAAATGTTTTCGACAAGTTCAAGGTGTTGACTACGATGAGATTTTCTCACTCGTAGCGATGCTTAAGTCTGTCTGAATCATGTTAGCAATTGCCACATTTTATGAAATCTGGCAAATGGATGTCAAAACTGCATTCCTTAATGGATTTCTTAAAGAAGAGTCGTATATGATGCAACCAGAAGGTTTTGTCGATCCTAAAAGTGCTAACAAAGTGTGCAAGCTCCATCGATCCATCTATGGATGGGTGCAAGCATATCGAAGTTGGAATATACGCTTTGATAAGGTGATCAAAGCATATGGTTTTATACAGACTTATGGCGAAGCCTATATTTACAAGAAAGTGAGTGGGAGCTCTGTAGCATTTCTGATATTATATGTGGATGACATATTGTTGATTAGAAATAATATATAATTTCTAGATAGCATAAAAGGATACTTGAATAAGAATTTCAATGAAAGACCTCGGTGAATGTACTTGTATATTGGGCATCAAGATCTCTAGGGATAGACCGAGACGCTTAATAGGACTTTCACAAAGCACATACCTTGAATAAGAAGTTCAAAATGGATTAGTCAAAGAAAGGGTTCTTGCCTGTGTTGCAAGGTGTGAAGTTGAGTAAGACTCAAAGCCTGACCACGATAGAAGATAGAGAGAGAATGAGAGTCATTCCCTATGCCTCAACCATAGGTTCTATAAAGTATGCCATGCTGTGTACCAGACCTATTATATACCTTGCCATAAGTTTGTCTAGAGAGTACAATAGTGATCTAGGGGTAGATCACTGGACAACGATCAAAATTATCCTTAGAGGACTAAGGAAATATTTCTCAGTTATGGAGGTGATAAAGAGTTCGTCGTAAAGAGTTACATCGATGCAAGCTTTGACACCGATCTAGATGACTCTGAGTCTCAATCTGGATACATATTGAAAGTGGGAGCATTTAGCTAGAGTAGCTTCATGTAGAGCATTGTAGACAAAGAAATTTGCAAAATGCATACGGATCTGAATGTGGCAGACCCGTTGACTAAACCTCTCTCACAAGCAAAACATGATCACACCTTAGTACTCTTTGGGTGTTAATCACATGGCGATGTGAACTAGATTACTGACTCTAGTAAATCCTTTGGGTGTTGGTCACATGGCGATGTGAACTAAGGGTGTTAATCACATGGTGATGTGAACAATTGGTGTTAAATCACATGGCGATGTGAACTAGATTATTGACTCTAGTGCTAGTGGGAGACTGAAGGAAATATGCCCTAGAGGCAATAATAAAGTTCTTATTTCATATTTCATTATATCATGATAAATGTTTATTATTCATTCTAGAATTGTATTAATCGGAAACTTGATACATGTGTGGATACATAGACAAAACGTTGTGTACCTAGTAAGCCTCTACTAGACTAGCTCGTTAATCAAAGATTGTGAAGTTTCCTAACCATAGACATGTGTTTTCATTTGATGAACGGGATCACATCATTAGGACAATGATGTGATGGACAAGACCCATCCGTTAGCTTAGCATGTTGATCGTTCACTTTTATTGCTATTGCTTTCTTCATGTCATATACATATTCTTTTGACTATGAGATTATGCAACTCCCGGATACGAGAGGAATAAATTGTGTGCTATCAAACGTCACAACATAATTGGGTGATTATAAAGATGCTCTACAGGTATCTCCGAAGGTGTTTGTTGGGTTGGCATAGATCAAGATTAGGATTTGTCACTCTGTGTATCGGATAGGTATCTCTGGGCCCTCTCAGTAATGCACATCACTATAAGCCTTGCAAGCAATGTGATTAATGAGTTAGTTACAGGATGGTGCATTACGGAATGAGTAAAGAGACTTTCCGGTAACAAGATTGAACCAGGTATGAGGATAACGACGACCAAATCTCGGGCAAGTAACATACCGATGACAAAGGGAATGACGTATGCTGTTATTGCGGTTTGAACGATAAAGATCTTTGTAGAATATGTAGGAACCAATATGAACATCCATGTTCTGCTGTTGGTTATTGAGCGGAGAGGTGTCTCGGTCATGTCTACATAGTTCTCAAACCCGTAGGGCCTGCACGCTTAACGTTTGATGACGATTTTCTATTATATGATTTATGTGATTTGGTGACCGAATATTGTTTGGAGTCCCAGATGAGATCAAAAACATGACGAGGAGCCTTGAAATGGTCGAGAGGTAAAGATTCATATATTGGACGATGATATTCGGACACTGGAAGTGTTCCGGGGGTACCGGGTGCATATCGGGTCACAGAAAGGGGTTCCGGGCATCCCCCTGGCAACTACATGGGCCTTAATGGGCCAAGAGGGGGACAGACCAGCCCCTAAGGGGCTGGTATGCCCCTCCCATATGGGCTGGACAAATTTGAGTAGAAAAGGGGAAGGAGGAAAGGAAAAAGGGAATAGGATTCCCCCTTCCCCCTCTTCCCTTCCTACTCCGAACAGGAATAGGAAAGGGGGGAGGCCAAATTGGGAGGCGCCCAAGTAGGATTCCTCCTACTTGGGGCACCCCCTTGGCTGCCTCTCCTCCCCTCCAACCTATATATATGAAGGGGGGCACCGCTGGAACACACACCAACAATTGTTAGCCGTGTGTGGCGCCCCCTCCATAGTTTACGCCTCTGGTCATATCTTCGTAGTGCTTAGGCAAAGCCCTGCGTGGATCACTTCACCATCACCATCACCATGTCGTCGTGCTGACGGAACTCTCCCTCGACACTTTGCTGGATCAAGAGTTCGAGGGACGTCATCTAGCTGAACGTGTGCAGAACTGGGAGGCGTCCTATGTTCGGTACTTGATCGGTTGAATCGAGAAGATGTTCGACTACATCAACCGCGTTAAACTAACGCTCCGCTTTCGTTCTATGAGGGTACGTGGACACACTCTCCCCATCTCATTGCTATGCATCTCCTAGATAGGTCTTGCATGATCGTAAGTTTTTTTTTGAAATTGCATGCTACATTCACCAACACAACATCTCATAGACCATGGACATGTGCCTGAAAGTTTGAGTTCTTGTGCTGTACCGGTCATTCTTGTACCAAAAGGAGATAGTACCTTTCGCATGTGTTCCGATTGTAGACCCATCAATGCTATCACCATTCTCTATAGGCATCCCATTCCACGCCTTGATGATATGCTAGATGAGCTTAGCGGTGCCACTATTTTCTCAAAAAATGATCTTAAAAGTGGTTACTATCAAATCCGCATACAAGACGGTGATGAATGGAAAACCTCTTTCAAAAGGAAGTTTTATTTGTATGAGTGGTTAGTTATGCCTACGGTTTTATCAGAAGCACCCGATACTTTCATGCGTACTATGCATTATGTGCTTCGTCCTTACATTGGTGTGTTTGTTGTGGTCTACTTTGACGACATTCTTTTGTTTAGCAAATCCCTCAAAGAGAATGTAGATCATCTTAGGGCCGTTTTGCAAATGCTTAGAAAAGAACGTCTCTATGCTAATATGGAGAAATGCACTTTTGGTGTTGACAAGATTGTTTTCATGGGCTTTGTTGTGTCTTCCCAGGTTGTGCATCTTGATGAGTCAAAAATCGAAGCAATTAAAACTTGGCCCCAACCCACTAATTTGCAACAAGTGCATAGTTTCCTTGGTCTAGTGGGTTTTTATCGTCGCTTTGTGAAAGACTTTAGCACTATTGCCACATCGTTGCATGCTTTAGTAAGAAAAATGCACCTTTTGTTTGGGGACCATCTCAATCTACCGCATTTGATGAGCTCAAATCTTTGCTTACAGATGCCCCAATTCTTACATTACCCGATTTCACTAAAACTTTTGAGGTTCATTGTGATGCTAGCGGTCATGGAATTGGTGGAGTCTTGATGCAAGAAAAGCAACCCATTGTATATTTTAGTGAAAAACTTTATGGTGCTCAACTTAACTATACTATATATGACAAAGAATTGTATGCTTTAGTGCGAGCATTGCATGTTTGGGAACATTATCTTCACCCACATGAATTTGTCACACATACCAATTATGAGACTCTAAAGTACCTTAAAGGTCAAACTAAGTTGAATAAATGGCATGCTAAATGGAGTGAATCTATTGAGTCTTTTCCTTATGTGATCAAGTACATCAAAGGCAAAGAAAATGTTGTGGCAGATGCTCTTTCCCGCATATGCATGCGTGTTACTACACTTGAGTTAAATGTGATTGGCTTTGAGCATATTAAAGATCTTTATGCAAATGATCATTCTTTTGCACTTCCTTATGCTAAATTTCTTACTCACACTTGTTGGGATCACTTTTATCTCAAAGATGGCTACCTTATGCGTGCTAACAAACTTTGTACACCCGAGTCTTCTCTTCATTTGTTGCTCTTGCAACAGGCTCACGGGGTGGACTCATGGGACATTTCAGACGCGACAAGACCTTCGCCACGCTCTCCTTCAAGTACTTTTGGCCAAAGATGTTCTGCGACGTGGCTCGCTTCACTAACAAATGCTCTACATGCCGCAAAGCTAACTCCAAAGCCCAATCTCATGGTTTACATATGCCACGTCCAATTCCATGTCAACCATGGGAGGATATTAGTATGGATTTCATGCTTGGTTTGCCTAGAACTCGAAATGGAAAGGATTCTGTCTTTGTTGTTGTGGACCGATTCTCAAAAATGGCACATTTCATACCATGCGACAAGATAGATGATGCTTCACATGTTGCTAATCTTTTTTTAGGGAAATCTTGAGGTTGCATGGAGTACCAAGGATGATTGTGTCAGACCGTGACGTCAAGTTCTTAAGCTACTTTTGGAAGACCATATGCACCAAGCTCAGCATCAAGCTTCTATTCTCAACGGCCTACACTACAAAAAAAGACACATTCGTGACATTTTGAGCCAAACGAATTTTTTTGTCATGCTTATGACACTTCTATGACGATAATTGTGACAAAACCCGGTATTGGTGGGCTCCTACTTCTATGACAAAAAATCATGGCAGAAAATGGGCTTTTCGTCCTGGGCGGGCCGGAGACGCAGCTGCATGACATTCTTTGGGCCGTCCATGACAGAAAAAACCATGGTAGAAGCAAGGGCGAGGAAAATATCGGGGGAGTTCCCGGTTACGGTGGGTGGTCGGGGGCTGAGCAATGCGCGTTTCTCTCGTACCTACGCGTGTGTGTGCGTGGCGTTGGGCTCTAACCGAACCCGAGCGATTGCACTAGCTACGTTACTGAACCCGAGTGATTGATCCCTTGCTGTTAACTGAACCCGAGTGATTCCTTTGCTACTGCTGCTAACTGAAGCCAATCGAACCTTGCTGCCTCCTTCCTTGGATGAACAAGGATCGTTGTTGGGGGGGGGGGTTGGATGAACAATTCCCGGTGGGGGGTTGGATGAACATGCCCCCGTGATGGTAGAGGCCGTTGCCGCTAGATGAACAGGACCCCGATCGAGCCGGTTGGGGGGGTGTGGATGAATAGGACCCCGTGGAGGGATGTATGAACAAGACGACCCCGTGGAGGGCTGGTTGAATAGTAGCCGGTGGAGGGCTGGATGAACAGTGGCTTGTGAAGGGGTGTTTGAACAGGACCCCGTGGAGAGGGCTGGTTGAACAGTAGTCGGTGGAGGAGCGATGGAGGCTGGATGAACATGAGCCCGTGGATGAACAGTGGCTGGTGGAGGCAGGAGGAGAGATGTCGTGGATGAACAGTCGTAGGTGGAGGCTGGAGGAGGTCGACGATGGATGGACAGTAGCCCGTGGAGGCAGTCGACGGTGGAGATGAACAGTATCCCGTGGTGTCCCGTTTTGCAGTACGCCACACCCCTCCTGATGAACAGGATCCCCATTTCGACCGTAGCGCTCCGACACAAGTTTGTTTCCTCCGTTTTGCGGTATGCCACACCCTCTCGATCAACAAGACCCCGTTTTGACCATAGGAGGTCCAAGAGAAGTCTGTTTCCTCCGTTTTGCGGTACGCCAGACCCCTCCCAATGAACATGATCTCGCTTTGACTGTTGCTGGTCGAACACAAGACCGTTTCCTCCATTCTGCGGTATGCCAGGCCTCGTTTCCATCGGCTGTTCCGTCCAGGGCGGTTGGCTCCTGATGAACAGCACGCGTTCCGTTGCATCCTGATGAACACGACGCATTCCGTTGCCTCCCCATGAACACGACGACGACGCATTCCGTTGCCTCCCCATGAACACGACGACGACGCAGTTTCTCCGTTCCAACCCAGCCATGTACACGAGCCCTAACCATACGTATGCGCGAGTAGGCGTTCAAGACCTTGCCCATATGTATGTATGCGGCCGTATTTACTTTCTTGCACCCTGGCCGTTGTACATATATGTACATGCTACGTGCACGCCTCTACTACGACACGTGCCCTTCCTTACACGGCCACGGTTCATCACTGTAGCCTGAAGACAGACCAATCGTATGTACGTACATGTTCGTGACCAGAATGACAACGCTATGTACGCTTTTACCTGGTGAGTCCTGACTGTCAGGCACTTCCTTCCGTGCGAAGATGTAGCTGGTGGGTCCCAGCAGTCAGGGGGAAATGTTTTTTGTGAAATACAGTGGCCCGTCCGATGGGTCCCTACTATCAGGTGGAGGAATAACTATTTTGCGTGTAATAAGGAGGCACTTCCTTGCTGCTGCCGTGGACCCAGCTGTCAGCCTCTCAATTCACGGTACTCTTCCGATGGAAGTCGTTTCTTACCATGTTGACCACACCGCGCCGAGAGCACTAGGGCGGTGGATGACGGCGAGGCCTAGGAAGGGGACGACGCGGAGCCAGGGGAGACACGACAGTGGAAGCCCGCGCGGAGAGGAGTATGAGGGTTCACTGGTTCAGCTTTGGTGTGAGGCTGTCGTTGCTGTAGAATAACAGGGGGTGTGGGTGAGTGAGGGATGGCCTGGCCAGCGGTGGGAGTAGTAGGGGGTGGTGAGGCCTCCGCGACAGCACATCCGGCCACGGGAGGCAGGAGAAAGCGGCACGACTGGCGCTGCTTTGGGCAGCTGGAGCAAGAACACCAGAGGTTGAAGAAGCACTACGGCCGTTGGATGGACATCATACGGTCACTGGAGCTAGAGTCGTTCATATTGACTAAGTTGACAAAACCCTCCATCCGCGTCAACTTAGTAGGCCCACAAGTCAGCCTCCCATATGGTGGGTCCAACCTAGCAGGGGGAGTATTCATGTTTTTGTGCGCAATAAGGAAGGACTTCCTTGCGTTCGAAGATATAGCTGGTGGGTCCGAGCTGTTAGCGGTGGGAACATTTTTTTTAGGAAATATAGAGGCTCTTTCGGTTGGTCCAAGATGTCAGGTGGAGGAATCATTATTTTGCTCATAATAAGGAGGCATTTTCTTGTGTGCGGTCGTGGACCCAGCTGTCAGCCTCTACACGTACAGTCCACGTCCGATGGATGTCGTTTGTTGACCACATTGACCACGACACGCCAAGAGCACCAGGGCGATGGACGACGACGAGCCCTAGGAAGGGGACGATGCTGAGCCGGGGAAGACGCGACAGTGGATGCCCACGCCGAGGGGTGTACGTGGTTTGAGTGCTTCAGCTGCGGTGTGAAGCTGCCGTCGTCGGAGAATAACATGAGGTGTGGGTGAGTATAGAGGGATGGCATGGCCAGCGGTGGCAGCACAGCCGAACATGGGAGGTAGGAGCAGGCGGCACGGCCGACGCTTGTTTGGGCAACTGGAGCAAGAAGACCAGAGGGTGAAGAAGCAGTACGGCCATTGGCTGGACATCATACGGTCACTGGAGCTAGAATCATTCATATTGACTAAGTTCACAAAGCCCTCCATCCCCGTCATCTTAGTAGGCCCACAAGTCAGCCTCCCACTATGGTGGGTCCCAGCTAGCAGGGGGAGTATTCATTTTTCTATGCATAATAATGAGGCACTTCCTTGCATGTGAAGATATAGCTGGTGGGTCCGACTTGTCAGCGGGGGGAACATTTTTTCACGAAATGCAGAGGCCCTTCCGGTGGGTCCCAGCTGTCAGCCTCTCCTTGTATAGTCCACTTCATATGCATGTCGTTCGTTGACCATGTTGACCACGCCGCAACGAGAGCACCAAGGCGGTAGACGATGGTTTGGCCTAGGAAGGGAACGACATGGAGCCAGGGAAGACTCAGCAGTTGTTTCCCACACGGAGGTGAGTTCGAGGGTTTACTAGTTCGTCTGCCGTCGCCGGAGATTAATAGCAGGTGTGGGTCAGTAGAGGGATGAATAGGCCAGTGATGGGAGTACGGTAGGGCGGTGAGGCCTCCTCGGCAGCACAGCCGGCCCCGGGGGGAGGGAGCAAGCAGTCCCGCCGGCGCTTGTTTGAGCCGCTGGAACAGGAAGAGCAGAGATTGAAGAAGCGCGAAGGCCGTTGGATGGACATCCAACAGTCACTGCTTGTGCGTAAACCTTTTTTTAGGAAAGCCTCAAATCTGTGGAAAATAGCATACATCCCATCTGCCATTATTTCTAATAATTTACAGCCCGTTTGCTAATTCTTAAGGTTTTTTTGGAGCCCATATTCTTTTTGTTAGCATTACATCCCATATTGTGGCCACAGTTAAAAAATTATACGAAATTTTGCATATTTCGGTGTGATACGAGCTGTTTTTAATCCCGAAATTTCGAGTCACATTCAAACTAATTTTAAAAATAAATGTATACCAATATAAAATCCAACAAATTTTCCACGCATAAAAATCAATGCAATTTAAAATCTAGAAATGAAAAATAATAATTTTAAAACTAGTTGTCGGTTTGATGTGTTTTAAAAATGTACAACCCATTTCTCATTACTGATAGGCCATTTTCTTGGCCAACCAAATGAAGCTCTCCTCGTCTTGAAAGATTTGCAGCCCAACAGGCCTGACAAAGTGACTTACTTGACAAATCACGAAAAAACTGGGCTAGCCATTTTTAGAAAGAAAAAAAAACTACTAGGCTGGTCTATGGTAAACATAAAAGAAAAGGCTGTCTAGACTGGCCAGAGTGCCCCGCACAGCCCAGTTGACACCCTGCTTCCGTCTCAAAAACAAATTAGATAAATGCCACTCCAATTATGGCGATTCATAAAAATGCCACTGCAATTTCCAAACTTTGAAAAATGCCACTGCAATTTTTTGCAAACTTTGAAAAACGCCACTGCAATTTTTGCAAACTTTGAAAAATGCCACTCTAGACTTCGAAAAATGCCACTGGAAATGGCATGAAATGACATTTTTCAAAGTTTGGAAATTGCAGCGGCATTTCTCGGAATCACCCGATTTGGAGTGGCATTTATCAAATTAACCCAAAACAAAAATAATTGGGCGAGCTACTGGGTCCCTGGTGTCATCCGCTTGTTGTGCAATTCTCTCGTTTATTGACTACGTTGACAATGGCATGGGATCCAGATGTCAGAAATCCATTAGGAGGAGCCATTTTTAATGGCTTGAAATAGGGAGGTACTTGCTTGCGTACTTCCATGACCTTGGTGGGTTCCTGCTATCATCCTCTCCATGTACAATCATCTCCTGATTGTGTACGCGTCAACCTTGTAAGCTCACAAGTCAGCCTCTAAACCTATGGCGGACAAATACTACCCATTAAAAAATAATAGCCCCTTCCATACGTTCAAACGGAAAGTTCAACATTCAGAGCAAAGTAACAGGTCTGATCCAGATATAGAGTACTGAACTTCCATGTTGACAACCATCATAGCCAAGTTAACTATCTACTCCCACTAATACTATAGTTTTGTACAAGTACTAACTTACTCTTAGCTACCAGGCGTCAAATCTGGTAAGCTATCTCAAAAAAAACTAACTTACTCTTAGCTAACTAGACGATGCCGGCCGCCATCTGCGGTACACGCTAAACGCCGACACCGGCGTCCTCTCCCTCGCCTCGGACTTGCCAAAGGTGCGATAGGGCGCGTTGCTTGCGCGCATTAGCCCTTTCCATGCCGGCTCGTCCACCGAAGCTTCAGCTTCTAAGCGGGAAACCCACTTGACGAGCTGGTAGTAAAATTCTTCGTCGCGAACGCGTGCGTGCCCGACAGCCTCCAGGGCTATTTGCCGGGCTCCGGCCTCCACGTAGTCAGCCCAGTTGCAGGCTCTATGCTCATGACTCAGAGCATCGGTGCCTTGCTGCTCCATGTCCCGCTGGCGGCGCCAATCGGTGATACGCTGCTCCTTCACCGGGAGGTCGCGCTCCAACAACTCCTCATACTCCGCATTGCCATCTAAAGACCGATAGAATGCCTCCTCCCTCCGTCTGCCTTCCGGTGAAAAACCGAACACTAGTTCCGGCTGTGACCTCCTCCAGCGTCACCTATCGCGGACGGGCGGGGGCATGGTGGACATGGCAAGAGAGAGGATAAGTGGCGAGCGATGTCAGGCCAGTGGGGGCTTATGAGGATATGCCGATTTGGGTGATGGTGCCACCGGAGATGGCCGGGAAACAGTACTTATAGGCGGAAGGTAGGCGAACCAGTGTGTCGCAGGAAACGCGACGGTCATCGCTGTCATTGGAATTCAATGCATAAGCAGGCATGGCTTAGCGCGCCAGCTTACTGTGGAAAACTAGAAAAACTGAAATTATGACTGTGCCGTCCCATCCCGTCACTGGTGCGTCCCGTCCGTGCTGGGTCGCACGCCGGCATGACGGTTAAACGAGTGTACTCGAATCATCCAGATGAGTTACTCCCTCCTTGTCAAAAATGATTCCACCACTCATCATCTACCTTGGTTGGTGAGATTTTTGAATTAAGCCCTGCAAACCGAAAAGGAGGTAGTACGTGCGTGATCCGCTATTTTTTCGTGTAGGATCGAGTAGGTCGTTTTTTGAATTGAGCCCTGCAATCCGGAAAAGAGGTAGTACATGCGTGATCCGCTATTTATCCGTGTAGGATCGAGTAGGTCAGATAGTGTACGTGTAGGTCGGATGGTGTATGTGTAGGACCACATTAGCTGATGACCGTTCACTAGAAGATAAGTCATTTGCGAATGTTTTTGCTGGCAGTTTATTCAGATTCGCATGGCATTTTCTTCAGAGTAGCTTGTCAGGTTCGTCAGAGGTAGGCATTTTTATTCAAAAAACTGCCACTTCGGATCTTGCCTCGCAACTAAAACTGCCAGGAGCGCATTAGTAGGCTAGCTAGTGATCGATCAGTAAGTTGTAAACACTGAGGGAATAGAAATAAGGAATAATTAGTAACTTGTAAACACCGAGAACACAAAAATATGGATCATGCTGTGCACAGCAGTAAGAGCCGATCCGTTCGAAATGTTCACACGAGACTCACAGGCCTGGCATTGTAATATGTTCACATTAGTAGCCCAAATTAAAAACCAACTAGTACGATTCCCATACATAAGATCAACATGTTAATGCGTCTCAATGATTCACAGATCATATACAAACATGTAGCTCCAAAAGCAAAGATCTAGAAAAAACATATGTTCTTCCTACTAACATGGATGCTTCTCTTTGCAAAATTCAGTATAGAGTGAAAGAAAAATTTGTTTGTGAAGTCTACAATTCCTCTTGCAAACGTAAGTGGTTTCACCAACAGCTGGAACCATGAGAATGAACCATACATGATGGAGGAACATCCACTGCAATATGATTTGGTCTTCTCTCGATCACACGACGAGACTATTTTCGGAGTACAAACTTTAACTTAGGCAAAATGATGCCCATTGTATAATCAGACCAAAGCAATGAAGCACCTAGTGTTGGCCAATAAATAGTACAGTACTACTTTTTTGCAGTCCATGAAGTGACTATCCAATCTTTCTGTGTCTATTTTCAAATGGCACTGCACTATACTATTCTCTTGTGCTGTTCAAACCAAATTGTGGTCACTTTGTTTGTTTGCCAAATAGGAACGAGCAGACATCTCTGTCTGCACAAATATCAAGCATCTAGTAAACATATACCCCACCTTGTATTTTCATTTTAAACATGTCTCTTCCGCTTAGCATCTGTCATGTTTTGCACTGGACAATTTGATACAATCATGTTTTGCCCTGGAAAATTTCATACTGAATTGATTTGTTGGTTCAGCGGAAAAATATAGCTCCTATTCTTCATCAGACCAAGGATATCTGGAAGTGCAACTATCCCTGGGTGGTTTTGGTAATTACTAACAACATATAGCTCATTGAACTAATGCTATTTCAAGATGATCATTCTAGAAAGTTCAATGATTGGCAGGCCATGGATAAGGAATGTGGACCCCTCAAAATGCTAAGGACACATATTGGCTCAAGCTCAAGACTCTAAATTTTCATTTTAGTGATCCAAGATCACATTGAGAACATAGGAAAAGCCAATACTATTAAAAGGGGATGAGGTGTTGCTTAATGGCTTGCTTGCTCAAAATGCTTAGTGATATGCTCCAAAAGCCCTCAACCACTTTCTCATATCCACATATGTCTGAAACCAAAAGTCAAACTCGGCCCTACCGATTTGATCTATCCGACGCCACTGAGTTCACTTGACAGAGCCACTGCCAAAAACCCAAGTCACTTTGGTCTCATCGATAGGGATCTTGGTCTCACCGAGATGGGATTGCAAACTCTATGTTTCCCTTCGTAACGTCTTAGTCCAACCTAGATGACTGATCGGTCCCACCGAGTTCGCAATGCAAACTCTCTGTTTCCCTTTTGTAACATTTCGGTCGAACCGAAATGTAACACCCCGGACACACCCGCCGGTGGTCGTTACTCCTGGCGGGATCTAGACTAGCCCCACAGATCAATACTAGTCTTTTCTGCACACTTTGTCCTCACTCATGTGCACGCGGGAGCAACTTCCCAGTCGATCACCCATCCTAAAACTACACCAAGCTGAGCATGCTTAACTTTGGAGTTCTGTCTGAATGGGCTCCCGGAAAAGAAGGAATTCCTTATTGATATGAATAGTCTATCATCCCTAAGAAGCGAGGCCATCACATATTGTGACGCCCCGAGACCGATCCGCCAGGTGTCTCCCAGTTATTCGCTATTGTTACCTTGCCATTTGTTTGCGTGTCATGCATTTCACATCATGTCATCATGTGCATCCCATTTGCATACGTGTCCATCTCATGCATCCAAGCATTTTCCCCATTGTCCGTTTTGCAATCCGACACTCCTACGTCACCCGGCGGCCCCTTTTGTCTTTTTTCATGTGAAGGTGTTAAACTTTCTCGGAATGGACCGAGATTTTCCAAGCCGCCTTGGTAAACCACCGGTAGACCGCCTGTCAAGATTCGTGCCATTTGGAGTTCGTTTGATACTCCAACGGTTAACCAGGGAACCATAAAGGCCTCGTGTGTGTTGCAGCCCAACACCCCTCCAAAGTGGCCCAAAACCCATCCAAACCCCCTCCATCCTCTCGGTCATTCGATCACGATCGCGTGGCCGAAAACCGCACCGCAATTGGACTCTCCTAGCTCCCTCTACCGATATTTATGTGTGCCTCCCCGAAAATTCGCGGTGCAAACCCTAGTCTCCTTCCTCTTCTCGCCGCCGGACACGTCCACCCCATGCCCGGACATGTCCGCCGCCTCCCGTGCCCAATCGTAGCTTGCCACGTCTCCCGGCCGCTCCTCTCCACCGTGTCGGCCCGCCGGGTCCATCGCGGGCCCTCCCGGCCCAGGCCGCCGCCCGCCGCCGCCAACCGTGCCCGCGCCTCCTCCTTGCCGCGTTCGCCGCCTCGCCGGTCGATGCCGGTCACCTTCGCTGGAGCTCCGCCGCCGGAGCACCTTGCGTGCCGCGCCACGCTGCTGCTTCAACCGCCGACCCGCGCCGCCGCACTTGCTCGCCGCCGCCGCCCTGCATCAGTCGCCCGGCGCCGCCTCGCCTCCCTTCCGCCGTTCGCCTCGCCAGCCGCCGCCGCCGGCGAGCACCACCACCTCCACGTTGGCGAGCTCCGCCGCCCGGAAGCCCGTCGTCGTCCGCCCCGTCTGGATCCACCGCGGGGTGGATCAGATCCACCCGCGCGGCACTCCAAAGGCCCTCGTCCTTCCTGGATCTCCTCGTCCCTCACGTCTCCGTCCCGAGTTGACTTTTCGCGGAGGTTAAAATTCCACTAAGTCCCCAGATCTGTGATATTTTCAAACCATGTTCATCGCATCATAACTCTGCATCCGTTGCTCCATTTTGCGCGTATCATATATCAAAATGTTCATCATTAGGTGCTCTTCATTTCATTCCATTGCACCATGCTTGTTTGAGTCCATCTTGATGCCCTAATTGTTGATGCAAGAGTGCTATAAAATGTTAGTTCCTGATTCTTATCAGTTTATGAGCATTTGTCATTTTTGCCATGATTATTGTGTGCCTCCTATGGGCATGAGCTCTACATGTGTTTTTGGCTATGCCATGCCATCTTTACAGGGGTGTATGCCATGTATTTTTGTGATCAATGTGGTGACTAGAACAAGCATGCAAAGTAGCTCTCGTGATGTATGCCATGCCATCTTTTCCCTGCTGCTATTTTATTGCCATGTATTCATGTTGCTACAAAGAGATCCATGCTTCTTTTGAGTATGTTTAGTAAGGATGATTTTGACATATGGTTGTGCTCTATCAATCAATGCCCTGTTTGCATTTATGGAGTACCCTAGCAAGACTCAATCTTGCTCTACTTTTGCTATAAAATGTTCCTGGCAGATTGTTTACGTGTTAATCAATTTTGCCAAGGTTGTTGTAGTAGATCCATGCATGCTATGAACTTGTTCATGCCATGGTTAGCCTTATGATCATGTCTTCTTGCTGGTAGTATGCCTAGCTTGTGATGCAATGCCTTGTGTTGAGTGCATCGAGCTCGCAAACATGCCTTCATAACTCTGTTTTTGCTGTGTCCAGTTTTCTGCTATGTCTGAATGTGTTAACGAAACTTGCTATGTTTTACATGGGTGCCATCATGTTTTATGTTCCCTTTTGGCTTATGGTCATTAAGGGACTTTTGTTATATGCTTTGAGTAGTTTCATGCCATGCCTTGTATTGCTATGATCCGTTCCTGTAGCATGTTGTTATCTTGCTCTAAACATTGCTTCCTGATGTTAAATCCTGACATGTTGCTATTTTCACTGAGTGTGTGAACCTAATATCTTTTGCACTTTTGCCATGCTTGTTTGAACCTGCTCTTGTGTGATTTAGCCGTAGCTCAGTGTTCATCTTTTGTCATGCATCTTGAGTAGAGCCCAGCCATGTGCTTTGTTGCTATGTTGGAGCGCAGTAGCTTAGTTTCTTGTTGCATTCTAGATGGCATCGTGCTGTTAATTGCAGAATTCTGCCATTCTTGTTTTGCTTGCCATTTGCAAACCGTGCATCCGATTCTGATGATCTTTATATCGATTTCGACCGAAATCAACCCATCTTTCTAGCGGCACTCTTGGTTTGCCAAGTTGATGCCTGGTTCAATCTTTTCCTTCCGGAGCTCGCATATGCATTGCATATCACATCTCGCATATCATACCATGTTTGCATCATGTTGCTTGCACATTGCACCGTGGTTGATTGTTGCTTCCTTGCTTGTGTTCTTGCCTTGGGTAGAGCTGGGAGACGAGTATGTGATCGAGGAACCCGTTGAGTATGCTTACGAGGATCAAGCTTTCGTCAACTCGGAGTACTTTGCAGGCAAGATGACCATACCCTCGAAATCACCTCTATCTTTGCTTGCTAGTTGCTCGCTCTTTTGCTATGCTGCGATACCTACCACTTGCTATATCATGCCTCCCATATTTCCATGTCAAGCCTCTAACCCACGTTTCCTAGCAAACCATTGTTTGGCTATGTTACCCAGTCCCTCTTATAGCGTTGCTAGATGCAGGTGAAGATGGAGCTTGTTCCATGTTGGAACATGGATATGTTCGGATATCACAATATCTCTTATTTAATTAATGCATCTATATACTTGGTAAAGGGTGGAATGCTCGGCCTTATGCCTGGTGTTTTGTTCCACTCTTGCCGCCCTAGTTTCTGTCATACCGGTGTTATGTTCCTTGATTTTGCATTCCTTATGCGGTTGGGTTATAATGGGAACCCCTTGACAGTTCGTCTTGAATAAAACTCCTCCAGCAAGGCCCAACCTTGGTTTTACATTTGCACTAACAACCTATCACCTTCCCTTGGGTTCTGCAGACTCAAGGGTCATCTTTATTTTAACCCCCAGGGCCAGTGCTTCTCTAAGTGTTGGTCCAACCTGAGCGATGTCCGGTGCCCCCCTGGGCAACCAGGGTCTATGCCAACCCGACGTCTTGCTCATCCGGTGTGCCCTGAGAACGAGATATGTGCAGCTCCTATCAGGATTTGTCGGCACATTCGGGTGGCTTTGCTGGTCTTGTTTTACCATTGTCGAAATATCTTGTAACCGGGATTCCGAGCCTGATCGGGTCTTCCTGGGAGAAGGAATATCCTTCGTTGACTGTGAGAGCTTGTGATGGGCTAAGTTGGGACACCCCTGCAGGGTTTTGAACATTCGAAAGCCGTGCCCACGGTTATGGGCAGATGTGAATTTGTTCATGTCCAGTGTAGAGAACTTGACACTTAATTTAATTAAAATGCATCAACCACGTGTGTAGGTGTGATGGTCTCTTTCCGGTGGAGTCCGGGAAGTGAACACGGTCTCGTGTTGTACTTGAACGTAAGTAGTTTCAGGATCACTTGTTGATCACTTCTAGTTCATGACCATGCTTTGCTTCTCTTCTCGCTCTCATTTGCGTAAGTTAGCCACCACATATGCTAGTGCTTGCTGCAGCTCCACCTCACTACCTTTTCCTACCCATAAGCTTAAATAGTCTTGATCGCGAGGGTGTGAGATTGCTGAGTCTCCGTGACTCACAAATTACTTCCAAAACCAGTTGCAGGTGAAGCAACCGAGCTCAAGGAGGAGGTCGATGAAAATCGTGTTCGTTGTGTTGTTTCGTTTCCAATTGATCCGTAGTGGAGCCCAGTCGGGGCGATCGGGGATCTTTTGCATTAGGGGTTGTCTTTCTTTATTTGGTTCCGTAGTCGGACCTTGATTGTATCTGGATGATGTAATGCTATATTTATGTATTGTGTGAAGTGGCGATTGTAAGACAACTCTTTATCCCTTTCTTATTCAGTACATGGGATGTGTAAATATTACCCCTCTTGCGACATGCCTACTATGCGGTTATGCCTCTAAGTCGTGCTCCGACACGTGGGAGATATAACCGCATCGTGGGTGTTACAAGTTGGTAATCAGAGCCTTCCCTGACTTAGGAGCCCCCTGCTTGGTCGAATCGCTGGCGTTGTTGAGTCTAGAAAAATGTTTTGAGTCTTTTAGGATTATATATATTGTAGAGTAGGATTCTTTTTACTCCTCAGTCCCTTCGTTGCTCTGGTGAGGCCTCCTAACGTAGAGTTTTGACTCTTCTCTTCTCAATTTTTCACTAATTTTTTTAGGATCACGTTGGTATCTTGGAATCGTTCCGATGGTTTTGTGACGAGAACATTGTTCTTGGTGCCTCCTGACATTTAGGGGTTGTAGCAGTGTCCCGGGGAGTTGAGCTCCGAGGTGTTGTCGTCACAATTTTATAGTTGCGGTTCTGGAATACCTGAGTTTTCCCGACATCGAAAATCTCTTTTATGTAGTTGTTGGTGAGATAACCTCGATGCCACCTAGTACTGGGGCGGGAGTTCGGGAGTATTGCCATAAGTTGTATACCGGATGCTTTTTGAAGGTTGAGGTAAATGATTTCCGAAGATTTCTTGGTTATGTGTTGAAGGATGGATACATCTGGATGTAGGATTTGCTAGTTTTGGGTGAGATATTATGCTTCCCCTATATCCCCAACACCTGATTGCATAACCAGAAAGTTTCGGGAGTTTATAAGTGGGAATTCAAGTAGTTCTTAGGATATCTTTCCGACAGATGTATGATATGAAATTGGGGTTTGACGTCTAGTGGTCCGCCTATCCACGGTTGGTTTTACAGTGGTCTCGTTGTGTCTTAAAGAGTCCTTGGCTATGCTGACTCGGGGACACTTCGTATGTCATGTGCACTGCCTTGTACATGATGGTGCTATACGATCGAGCCCCTGTGGGCCCCACCACGAAAACTTTGGACGAAATCTCTATCCTATGTTTGTTCCAGCTTATTCTGCAAGCCAATCCTTTGTTTTGTTTTGAGTTGTGGTATTCGAGTTGCTTCAATGTCAAGTGTTGATTCCATAACTTTCCTAAGTTGTGTTCTGACACTCCTATGTGAATACTAATCCTTCTTGACCATCGAGGTTGTCATGCCAATTCTTTTCAACCGGCGTGTTTCTCCTCAAGTGGATCCGATCATTTTCAATATCTGCAAGATCAACTAAAGTCTTCTCAATGTTGTTCATTTCATCCGTTTCAGGTTGTCTTTGTTTTTTCCCACCCTCCCACCCTTTTTCATTCAAGGATTCAGATTTCTTAATCAAGTATCCTTTTTATTGATGTGAAGTCTCTCCATTCTTTTCCGTCAATGTTCTTCCCCGGTGGTTCTCATGAAGATGCTCTACAAGTTCATCATTTTTCGTTCTTTTTCTTCTCCGGTGGATTCAATCAAGCTTTTGGTGTTGATCATGTCCCTTTCCCTCGTTTCAAATACCTTCTCATGCCGGTGCACCTCATAATCATTCACTTCTCGCTATTCATTTGTTTGGGAGTGCTAAAGATATCTCAGAAGGCTCGTCTTGTCATTCAAGATCTGTTCAACTTATTTCGAGGTTGTTATCTCATTCAAGCCGTTTAATTCGACCGGTGCTACTCCTTTTCAAGTAATCATTCAACGGTGTTTTCTCTTGAGTGGGCCCTAACCCACAGGTCTTTTTCCAGGATCTTACCTGACTCTTCTAATTTTCCCAGAGCTATCCTAAATTCTTTTTGAAGTTTGAGGTAAGAATGAATCATCATCAGTCAAATGTATTTCTCCAAGATTGGTCAAATTCTTTTCATCGTTGGCTCAACCATTTTCGTTTTTGGGTTCTCCCGGAGTGTCTCATCAATTGTCATGGTGATTCTCGTCGTCATTCTAAACATTCGAAGACCGAAGAAGAGTTTCTCTCAAATCCTGGTCCATTCTCTCGAAGATGCGTAGTTCTAGCGTTATGCCATCCCCTCATAATTATTTTCGATTGTGAGAATTCTTTTCACCCATCCGGAGCAATTCAGGAGTCTTTTCAGTTTGATTCTTCGGAGCCCAACATTTCGGGTTTATTCATTCTCAGCTTTCAGCTCTCATTCTCCAAATCTTACTAGTGCATAAATCATGTTTTCTCTAATCAGTTCGGGATCTCTTCATTCTCTAGTATCTAAATTCTCTCAAGTATCTTCATTCATTTTTCTAATTCTTCCCGGTGTTTCCTTATATTTTCTTTGTTTATTTTCAATTCATACGGTGGTTCGTTCAAGATCTCTCTTCCTTGGTTATCATATCAATTCATGCGTTCTTTCCAATCCTACCGGTGGTTCGCATAAGACCTTCTCAAGTTTGCGCTATATCTCTATTAATCCTTTTTACGAGAATAAGTAGTATGCCAAATCCGTTGCTTGTCATCAATTTAAATTGGTGAAGGATAAGCATAATGTAATTCTTACTCTTGTTTCATCCAAGTGATTAATTCCTTATTCCGGAGGCTCATCAAATTCTCGGTTTAAATTGTTTCATCTTTTCTTTTTTTGGAGTTCCATGTTTTTACCCATTATATCATCACGAAGATCCATCTAAATCATTGCAAGGCTTCACCTTGTGTTTTCAATTCCTCTTCCTTCCTACCATTTCTTTTATTACCAAAGTTCTTCATGGAGGCTCTACATGATGGTTCATCAAGGATTTAATTCCTTCTCGAAGTGTTCATTGAGATTCTTTTTAGAGGAGCTCAAGTATTCCTCTTCTTGCATTCCGAAGTGCAATTCTTTCTACTGTATCATTTGAGTTGGTATTATGTCATTCTTGATAATTTGAGTTCATGTTTCATGATTCACAAGTCTTCAAGAGTGACATATCTAAATCCATCATTTTCTCTTCGCTCAAGACATCTTTTCAATCCATCAATCTCTTCTTTGGAATTATCTTGGGTTATATTTCACCTAAAGCTTTTCCCTAAGAATTGTTGCTATTTATGGTGCTTATAAATGACCCAAGTTCTTCATTTACCCTCCCGGTGAAATAAGTTTCTCGTTTCCTTGTTCATATCAATCCAATCTTTTGTTTCCATTAGTGGCAGAATTTCACCTCATAGTTTTGAGATGTTCTCCATAAGCCCACTACAGTCTTACTCTTTTTGTTGTTGGTTTCCCAACAATTACGTTCGACCTTTCCCATAAAGATGCTTTCAAGCTCATTCGAGGTAGAAGATATTGTTTTCTCCTCCGTTCATTCCATTCCATCCTCTCATTTCTTCCAGAGGATTGTGATGTTGCTCTCTCCACCCATCATCCCATTTTTGTCAAAGATCATGTTCCTTTCCTTGCTTGTCCATTTAACCGGAGTGTTCTGCCCTCTGCTCAAGTACTTTTCATCTTATCAAGTTCCATATTCACTTTTCAACCGGAGTGCTGCCCGAATTTGTTCTTCCTTGTTCCTCTTTCCTAACGGAGTGCTTTCAACTTCGTTCATCTTCGTTCTATTCTTTCTTTCAATTTGCTCAACCTCGCCAGGTTCTTTGGTTTCACTCGTTTGTCAAAGAAGCAACTTAGTTTTTCCTCTCTTCTTCCTCTTCGTTTTCCCTCTGGTGCCATCCTAGATCTCGGGACGAGATCCTCTCGTAGTGGTGGAGTGTTGTGACGCCCCGAGACCGATGCGCCAGGTGTCTCCCAGTTATTCGTTGTTGTTTCCTTGTCATTTGTTTACGTGTCATGCATTTCATATCATGTCATCATGTGCATCTCATTTGCATACATATTTGTCTCATGCATCTGAGCATTTTCCCCATTGTCCGTTTTGCAATCCGACACTCCTACGTCACCCGGCGGCCCCTTTGTCTCTTTTCATGTGCGGGTGTTAAACTTTCTCGGAATGGACCGAGATTTGCCAAGCGGCCTTGGTACACCACCGGTAGACCGCCTGTCAAGTTTCGTGCCATTTAGAGTTCGTTTGATACTCCAACGGTTAACCGGGGAACCGCAAAGGCCTCGTGTGTGTTGCAGCCCAACACCCCTCCAAAGTGGCCCAAAACCCATCCAAACCCCCTCCATCCTCTCGGTCGTTCGATCACGATCGCGTGGCCGAAAAACCGCACCTCATTTGGACAGTCCTAGCTCCCTCTACCTATATATATATATATATATATATATATATATATATATATATATGTGTGTGTGTGTGTGTGTGTGTGTGTGTGTGTGTGCCTCCCCGAAAATGCGCGGTGCAAACCCTAGTCTCCTTCCTCTTCTCGCCGCCGGACACGTCCACCCCATGCCCGGACATGTCCGCCGCCTCCCGCGCCCAACCGCAACTTGCCACATGTCCCGGCTGCTCCTCTCCATCGCCCTAGCCCGTCGGGCCCATCACGGGCCCTCCCGGCCCGGGCCGCTAACCGCGCCCGCACCTCCTCGCCGCGTTCGCCGCCTCGCCGGTCGACGCCGATCACCTTCGCCGAAGCTCCGCCGCTGGAGCACCTTGTCTGCCGTGCCGCGTCGTTGCTTCAACCGCCGACCCGCGCCGCCGCCTCCCTGCATCAGTCGCCCGGCGCCGCCTCGCCTTCCTTCCACCGTTCGCCTTGCCGGCCGCCGCCGCCAGCGAGCTCCGCCGCCCGGAAGCCCATCGTCGTCCGCCCCGTCCGGATCCACCGCGGGGTGGATCAGATCCACCCGCACGGCCATCCAAATTCCCTCGCCCCGCCTGGATCTCCTCGTCCCGCACGTCTCCGTCCCGAGTTGACTTTTTGCGGAGGTGAAAATTCCACGAAGTCCCCAGATCTGTGACATTTTCAGACCATGTTCATCGCATCATAACTCCACATCTGTAGTTCCGTTTTGCGCGTGCCATATAACAAAATGTTCATAATGATGTGCTCTTCATTTCATTCCATTGCACCATGTTTGTTTGAGTCCATCTTGACGCCCTAATTGTTGATGCAAGAGTGCTATAAAATGTTAGTTCCTGATTCTTATTAGTTTATGAGCATTTGTCATTTTTGCCATGATTATTGTGTGCCTACTATGGGCATGAGCTCTACATGTGTTTTGGGCTATGCCATGCCATCTTTACAGGGGTGTATGCCATGTATTTTTTTGATCAATGTGGTGACTAGCACATGCATGCAAAGTAGCTCTCGTGATGTTGCTGATTTCAGAGACTTAGAATTTCACTAAGTCTTTTCCCTGCTGCTATTTTAATGCCATGTATTCATGTTGCTACAGAGAGATCCATGCTTCTTTTGAGTATGTTTAGTAAGGATTATTTTGGCATATGGTTGTGCTCTATCCATCCATGCCCCTGTTTGCATTTATGGAGTACCCTAGCATGACTCAGTCTTACTCTACTTTTGCTATAAAATGTTCCTGGCAGATTGTTTACATGTTAATCAATTTTGCCAAGGTTGTTGTAGTTGATCCATGCATGCTAGGAGATTGTTCTTGCCATGGTTAGCTTTTTGATCATGTCTTCTTGTTGGTGGTATGCTTAGTTTGTCATGCCATGCCTTGTGTTGAGTGCATCGAGCTCGCAAACATGCCTTCATAACTCTGTTTATGCCATGTCCAGTTTTCTGCCAAGTCTGAATCTGTTAACGAAACTTGCTATGTTTACATGGGTGCCATTATATCTTCTGATCCTTTTTGGCTTATGGTCAGTAAGGGACTTTTGTTATATGCTTTGAGTAGATTCATGCCATGCCTTGTATTGCTATGAGTTGATCCTGTAGCATGTTGTTATCTTGCTCTAAACATGTCTTCCTGATGTTAATTCCTGACATGTTATTTTCACCAAGTCTGTGATGCTGTTATCTTTTGCCCTTTTGCCATGCTTGTTTGAACCCGCTCTTGTGTGATTTAGCCGTAACTCAGTGTTCATCTTTTGTCAAGCATCTTGAGTAGAGCCAGCCATGTGCTTTGTTGCTATGTTGGAGCGCAGTAGCATAGTTTCTTGTTGCATGCTAGATGGCATCGTGTTGTTAATCGCAGAATTGTGCCATTCTTGTTTTGCTTGCCATTTGCAAACTGTGCATCCGATTCCGGTGATCTTTATATCGATTTCGACCGAAATCAACTCACCTTTCCAGAGGCACTCTTGGTTTGCCAAGTTGAGTACTGGTTCAATCTTTTCCTTCCAGAGCTCGCATATGTATTGCATATCACATCCCGCATATCATACCATGTTTTGCATCATGTTGCTTGCGCATTGCACCGTGGTTCATTGTTGCTTCCTTGCCTCTGTTCTTGCCTTGGGTAGAGCCGGGAGACGAGTACGTGATCGAGGAACCCGTTGAGTATGCTTACGAGGATCAAGCTTTCGTCAACTCGGAGTACTTTGCAGGCAAGATGACCATACCCTCGAAATCACTTCTATCTTTGCTTGCTAGTTACTCACTCTTTTGCTATGCCGCGATACATACCACTTGATGTATCATGCCTCCCATATTGCCATGTCAAGCCTCTAACTCACCTTTTCTAGCAAACCATTGTTTGGCTATGTTACCGCTTTGCTCAGCCCCTCTTATAGCGTTGCTAGTTGCAGGTGAAGATGGAGTTTGTTCCATGTTGGGACATGGATATGTTGGGATATCACAATATCTCTTATTTAATTAATGCATCTATATACTTGGTAAAGGGTGGAAGGCTCGTCCTTATGCCTGTTGTTTTGTTCCACTCTTGCCGCACTAGTTTCTGTCATACGGGTGTGATGTTCCTTGATTTTATGTTCCTTATGCAGTTGGGTTATAATGGAAACCCCTTGAAAGTTCGTCTTGAATAAAACTCCTCCAGCAAGGCCCAACCTTGGTTTTACATTTGCACTACAACCTATCACCTTCCCTTGGGTTCTGCAGACTCAAGGGTCATATTTATTTTAACCCCCCGGGCCAGTGCTTCTCTAAGTGTTGGTCCAACTTGAGCGATGTCCGGTGCCCCCCTGGGCAACCAGGGTCTATGCCAACCCGACGTCTTGCTCATCCGGTGTGCCCTGAGAACGAGATATGTGCAGCTCCTATCGGGATTTGTCGGCACATTCGGGTGGCTTTACTAGTCTTGTTTTACCATTGTTGAAATGTCTTCTAACCGGGATTCTGAGCCTGATCGGGTCTTCCTGGGAGAAGGAATATCCTTCGTTGACCGTGAGAGCTTGTGATGGGCTAAGTTGGGACACCCCTGCAGGGTTTAGAACATTTGAAAGCCGTGCCCGCTGTTATGGGCAGATGGGAATTTGTTAATGTCCGGTTGTAGAGAACTTGGCACTTAATTTAATTAAAATGCATCAACCGCATGTGTAGCCATGATGGTCTCTTTCCGGCGGAATCCGGGAAGTGAACATTGTCTCGTGTTATGCTTGAACGTAAGTAGTTTCAGGATCACTTGTTGATCACTTCTAGTTCACGACCGTGCTTTGCTTCTCTTCTCGCTCTCATTTGCGTAAGTTAGCCACCACATATGCTAGCGCTTGCTGCAGCTCCACCTCACTACCTTTTCCTACCCATAAGCTTAAATAGTCTTGATCGCGAGGGTGTGAGATTGCTTAGTCTCCATGACTCACAGATTACTTCCAAAACCAGTTGCAGGTGCCGTTGATACCGTGCAGGTGATGCAACCGAGCTCAAGGAGGAGCTCGATGAAGATCGTGTTCATTGTGTTGTTTCGTTTCCAGTTGATCAGTAGTGGAGCCCAGTCGGGGCGATCGGGGATCTTTTGCATTAGGGGTTGTCTTTCTTTATTTGGTTCCGTAGTCGGACCTTGATTGTATCTGGATGATGTAATGCTATATTTATGTATTGTGTGAAGTGGCAATTGTAAGCCAACTCTTTATCCCTTTCTTATTCAGTACATGTGATGTGTAAAGATTACCCCTCTTGCGACATGCCTACTATGCGGTTATGCCTCTAAGTCGTGCGCCGACATGTGGGAGATATAGCCGCCTCGTGGGTGTTACACGAAATGACCGAATCGGTCCCACCAAGTTTGCCTGACCAACTCTCTGTTTTCTTATTACAGAAATCGGTCCTACCGAGTTTATGTGATCGGTCTCACTGAGATTAGTTATGCCCTAACCTAATGAAATCGGTCGTACTGAGTAGACATGTCGGTCCCACCGAAAATCCTAACATTCACATTTTAAACTAAATCGGTCAGACCGAGTTTCATGATTCGGTCCCACCGAGTTTGGTGATTTGTGTGTAACTGTTAGATTTTGTGTGGAGGCTATATATACCCCTCCACCCTTCCTTCATCAGTAATGACAGCCATCAGAACATGCATGCACTTCCAACATACATTTTCTGAGAGAGAATGTAGCGATCCGACCTCAAACTGTCAAATCTCTATGCATAACTGTCAAATCCCTGGATCGGTAATGTTGACACACATAGTACTTGAAGGATTTATAGCAGAGTTCAATCACACACTTATTACATCGAATATCTCAAGAGAGATTACTTATTTCAATAATATGGCTTAAGGCCATCTAATGAAGATCAGTGGAAGACTTCGAAGGTAAATGAGTCCATCAACTCCAACGGCACAGCTGAGTGCAAGACAACGACCTAGCGCACCTTACTCTTCATCTGAAAAGTCTGCAACATAATACGTTGCAGCCCGAAATGGGTCAACACATGGAATATGCTGGCAAAATAACACTGTAGAGCAATGAAGAAGTGGCAACTATATCTATATGCATATTTGGCTGGTGGAGGCTCTATGGTTATTTTTACAGAAAGCTAGATTTTCCCTAAAACAAAGGAATCTATTTTATTTAACTACATGTTTGTGAAAACATTGAGAATGGTAACCCCATCTCAATCCCAAAATTAATAATCATTAACCCAACAAATTAATTTAAGTAAACTGATGAGATCAACATAATAATTCAAGCACCAGATACTCAAGATGTCCGTAACCGGGGACACGACTAACCATGATTAGTGTGTACACTCTGCAGGGGTTTGCGCACTTTTCCACAGAAGACTCAATCTCCTCTGTTGGATTTCTCACACTTCATGGTGTTTGAGAAACGGATGACCGAGACACAGTCTTTTAGAAGCATTAGCCCTTTCGACGGGTAAACTGTACCACCTACAATCCCCTACATCTGCTAGTTTACCACTGAAAGAGGTCACGCGACATACCCAACTATGCCAGAGCCCATAATGGCTTGTGGCTGCACACGGAAGTTTCTAGCATGAATAATTTTATGATCCCTTTGAGCCCGGGTGGCGGACCCTAGGATGATCACACGGATTCACCGGGATCTCCTTGGACAACACTGGATTACCCGAGGTGCCCACAAACAATCCACCCAGATGTGTGTTAAAGTAGCCACCTTAAATAAACCCTTAGTTCATAATAATGCTCACAACTATCACGAATCACTCAAACCAAACCACGTCTACGAGCATAGCGTAGCAACATAAGCATAACGTAGAAGTAACTCCGAGGGTTTAATTGAAAAGGGCAATAGGTACTACCTCAACAACTACTTCCCAAAACCCACATGTTAAACAATTCCTACTCATGCAATGTTTGAGGGTTTGAAACTAATGCATAAAAACTGGGTAATAAAGGGGCATGATCAAAGTGTTACTTGCCTTGCTGACGATCTAAAATCCTTAGTAACTCGTAGTAGCACGCTTCGCACTCCAGAAACTCTATCACAAACAAACAATAGCATACATAAGAACTCAAACAATAGATGCAAGGGTAGAACTCAAGAGAAAATATCCAAATGGAAATTACAAGAGAAGAGCTTCAATTTGCAAAAAGAATCAATCAAATCGGAGCTACGAAACTCAAACTGCGGTCAAAAGAAATTCAAATTCAAATATGCTTGCAACCAAATTTTAAATTGTCAAAATCATGTTCAACTTGGTTAACTAGAAATAGGGGTCTGAGATGAATATTTTGGCATTGGTTTCACAAGATTTGGACGAGGGAGCAAAAAGTTGCATGCATTTGAAGATCAGGGGCTAATCTGCGATAAAAATAATCGTGGATAGGTCCCTGGCAGAAAATAAATAAAAGAAAAAGACTATCGAACGAACGCTCGCTATCAGGGACAAACGGACGAAAAGCGTTCGCTAATAGAAATGTTTGGATGAATGTTCTCTAATTAGCAAAAACAAAAAAACCAAATTAATGAAAAAAATTGGGGCGACCGTTTTGTCGGTTTTACCGATTCAACAAAAAAACCGGCGGCGGCGGGCAACGGCGGGGCGGGGCGGCGTCGCGGGCGGCCGCGACGCGTGCAGCAGCAGCAGGCGGCAATGCTGGCCTGCGGCGGCGACGGTGGTTGCGGGTGGCGGGGTGAGGTGGAGATGAGGCAGCGGGGTCGGGCTTTAAAGGGCTGGGGCGGCTTCGCGGCCTGGAGGATGGGCGGCGCGAGCCAGAGTCTGGCTCGGACTCTCCTCGACGTCCGTGCGGCGCACGGCGGGAGGAAGGCGGCGGCGACGTGGGCTTCGTCCTATCGGTGGGAATGACAACTATGGGATGACAAGAATCCCTACTGTGGTTAGCGGGGCGCGGGGCGTGAGAAGAGCGGATCTAACAGATAGCACACGGTTCGTTTATCCAGGTTCGGGCCGCGAGGATGCGTAAAACCCTACTCCTGCTTTGGTAGATTGTATATCTGTGTTCTTGAGCTAGCTATGGGGCATGAGGAGGTCCAAAAAGCCGAATCCTTCCTCTGGTCGCCTCGGGCCTCCTTTTATAGAGTTTCTTGATTCCGAGGTCCGCCGCAATCCTAAGACCGGCAAGCAGCCCTTCGTACTCAGCCGTATTGTTTGTTGACACCTCCCTGGGAAAGTGCATCTGGATCACGTACTTGAGGTGCTCTCCGGTGGGTGCGACAAGCAGTACGCCAGCCCCGGCGCCCAGTAAGGAGAAAGCTCCATCAAAGTACATGATCCAGTCACAACTTGCCTCCTTGCCGGGGAGAGCAGTCTCTTGGGTTTCTTCGTCAGGCGTCGCGGTCCATTCTGCAATGAACTCCGCCAGGACTCGGCTTTGAATCGTCGAGGTACTCTCAAACTTGAGGCCAAAGCTGGACAGTTCGAGTAACCACTCTACGATCCTTCCCGTTGCGTCTAGATTGTGCAATATCCATTGCAGAGGGAGGCGAGTGACGACAGTGATTTCGTGCGCCTGGAAGTAGTGACACAGCTTCCTCGAGGCCATAAGAAGGCCGAAGAGCAGTTTCTGCACACCGGAGTACCTCGATCTAGCCCCCTGCAGGAGGGAACTAACAAAGTAGACCAGGTGCTGCATCATTTTCTTCTTCGGCGGCACTTCAATTGGCTGTGTTGTCTCGACATCGGTGGCATCGAGCTTCGTCGCTGCTATTACCTCATCATCAATTTCTCTCTGTGCTACTAGTGCGGCGCTGACCACCTGGTTCGTTGCTTCCATGTACAGCAGCAATGGTTACTGTGGCCTAGGCGCAACTAGTATTGGCGCGGAGGAGAGGTACCTCTTCAAATCTTGCAATGCTGCTTCGGCTTCTAGTGCCCCCTCCATCGGGCCCGCCTTTTTCAAAATCTTGAAAAAGGGAAGGGCGTGCTCAGCGGACTTGGAAATGAACCTGCTCATGGCGGCAATGCAACCAGCAAGCCGACGCACATCCTTGACTCGCTTGGGCGCTTCAATTTGCTCTATAGCTTTGATCTTGTCCGGATTGGCCTCTATCCCATGTTGTGACACAAAGAACCCGAGAAGCTTGCCAAACGGGACGCCAAAGACGCACTTCTCAGGATTCAGCTTGAGATTGATCTTGCATAGGTTTGCAAATGTTTCCTGTAAATCTAATATGAGGGTTGCCCTGTTCTTGGTTTTGACCACTATATCATCCATATAAGCTTCCATATTCCTATGGAGCTGGGGTTCAAAACCAATCTGGACCGCCCTTGCAAATGTTGAACCAGCACTCTTCAACCCGAAAGGCATCCGTATAAAGCAATACGTACCACATGGGGTGATGAATGTCGTTTTCTCTTCATCTTTCCTTGTCACGAAGATCTAGTGGTAGCCGGAGTAGGCATCGAGGAATGACAACAGATCACACCCAGCTGTGGAGTCAACAATCTGGTCGATGCGCGGCAACAGGAAGGGGTCTATTGGACAAGCCTTATTAATATTTGTGTAGTCAATACACAGCCTCCACTTCCCATTTGCCTTGCGCACTATCACCGGATTGGCCAACCACATTGGATGGAGCACTCCTCTTACCAAACCCATTGCTTCCAGTTTCCGGATCTCCTCTATGATGAACTCTTGTCGTTCCAAAGCTTGCTTTCTGACCTTCTGCTTGACGGGCCGCACATGAGGACAGACAGCAAGGTGGTGCTCAATCACCTCCCTGGAAACGCCGGGGATGTCGGATGCTTTCCATGCAAACACATCGACATTCGCCCGCAGGAAGGTGATGAGTGCGTCTTCCTATTTGTCGTCAAGGGTGGAGCTTATGGTAAAAGCTCCTCCCGTGCCGTCCTCCTTGACAGAAACCTTCTTGGTTCCCGGCGGTGTGGCCCTGGACTTCTTGTTTCTGTCCGTGGAGGTCTCTGGCACGTCCTCGACGGGAGCGCTACACTCCGAAGAGGTGCGCTTGCCGGAGTGGGTGCCTGAGGTCTCACCGGTCTTCTTATTTCGCCTTCCCGGGGCTCCAGCGGCAGGAGCAAGCGCCTTAGCAGTGGCGGCTGCTGCAACTTCTTGTTGGTAGAGTTGGTCAGCGCAAATTAGCGCATCCTTCTTGTCTGACGGGACGGTGATGATCGTCACAGGCCCCGGCATCTTCAGGGTGTTGTAGGCGTAATGTAACGCTGCCATGAACTTGGCCAGCGCTGGGTGTCCAAGGATCCCGTTGTAAGGCAAGGGGATCTTGGCAACGTCGAACACAATCCTTTCTGTCCTGTATTTCAGATCACTCCCAAAAGTCACGGGCAACGTGACCTTTCCCTTTGGTTGACTTATTCCCGGGTTGACCCCCTGAAACGTGCTCGTCTCTTCGAGGTCTTCATCAGGAATCTGCAATTTCTCGATCACAGCAGGCGAGACTAAGTTCAGACCGGCCCCGCCATCGACTAGCATCTTTGTCACCTTGAGGTTGCGTATTGTTGGTGAAACCAACAATGGCAAGCACCCGACTGCAGTAGTGCGATCAGGGTGATCCTCAGTGTCAAAAACGATAGGTGTGTTGGACCACTTCAGCGGCCTTTGGGCATCAAACAACGGTTCCGCAGCTGTAATCTCACGCGCCCACTGTTTAGGCTGGCGGTGAGAGGTATGCAGCGAGGCGCCGCCATCGACGCACATGGCCTCTGTAGCTTTTTGAAATTCTTGGTCACTAGACTCATCGTCCTCTTCGTGATCATCGTATTCTGGCTTTTTATCACGGCCCCGGGCGGGCCTCTCCTATTGTTTATCTTTGCCGCAACGGCCCGCCTGGCCGTTATGCTTCTTGCTGGACCCCTCAGCATTGTCCTGGCCTTTCTCCTTGTCCCGCCTCTCATATTCAGCCCTCTGCTTCTTAGCAAGGAGCTCAACCTGTCGGCAGTTCTGGAGATCATGGCCTTTGGTATGATGGATCTTGCAGTATTGCTTGTCGGAGTTTCTTGGCTTCTCGGCAGCCACCAAGGCCCGGCAGGCGACACATCCAGCAATTTCCTTGACGAGGTCATCTGCCTTGGTTTTCTTGGCGGAGCCGGCGTCGTCAGATCCCTCAACGGCAAGCACAACCTTACCTTTGCGCTTCCTGTTGCGGCACCGGCCTTTCTTCGCCGGGGCGGCAGTATCCTCATTTGAGGATTCAGTTTCCACGCTGGCATCTTCGCCGGGGTACTTCCTTCCCTCTTCAGCTCGGGCACATCTATCAGCAAGAACATAGAGTTCTGCCACATCTTTCACCTTGTTCATTGCCAGTTCTTCGCGCATCTTGCGGTTATGCACGTTCTGATGGAATGCGCTGATGATGGCGGCAGGGTGAACATCAGGGATATTGTACTGTACCCGGCTGAACCTCTGTATATACTTGCGCAGACTCTCTCCTCCCTTCTGGGGAATGACATGCAGGTTGCTTGCTTGGCCATGGGCTTGGTGACCTCCAGTAAAGGCGCAAACAAACTCATGGCACAAATCCGACCAGGAGGAAATAGAGTCTACCAGCAAGTGCATCAACCACGACATAGCGTTGGGTTTAAGAGCCAATGGAAAGTAATTCGCAAGCACCTTATCGTCACGGGCTCCGGCGGCTTGCATTGCGATGGTGTAGATGCTGAGGAACTCAGACAGGTGAGTCTTGCCGTTGTACTTTTCGCCAATGTTAGGTTTGAAGGTGTGGTGAGTGGGCCACTGGAACTGCCGCAGCTCACGGGTAAAAGCCGGACAACCTACCTCGTAAGGTAGGCCTCCAGGGCTCTCCGGGGCCGAGTGGTTTACAGCAGGCCCTGCTCACCTGTCTGACTGGTGGCGCGCTCCGCGTCAGTGCTCGATAGTGGTTTGAGTGTCTTCATGGGCTCGTTCCCGAAGAACTTGGCGCTGGTCACAGTGGGTCTGCAGGTCAGACGATGCTATGAAGATGTCGTCGCCCGCGACGTCGCGATGAGCCGGCGTCTGCGGTACCGGATGGGGAAGAGGTGAATGCACCATGGTCGCGCCGCCGCCGGCTTTTCCGCCACTGGTCTGTGGGACTCCATCGGAGCGTCGACCCGGGGGTCCCAGCGGACTTGGTTCGTCTTTGTTGGCCACCGCAACAAGGCTTTGGATAGTGGCTCTCCATTTGTCGTGTTTCCCCGTAGTGGGAGGAAAATCGAGGAGCAACTTCGCGCGCGCCAGAGCCCCTGCTGCCGTCGGGGCAGTGAAACCTGCACGGGTCGCGATGTGCTTCAACTTCTGACCATGTCAGAAGGAGCTCTATCACGACCCCGTGGTCGCATGCCGTTTTCACCAGCGCCTTGGCGAGTGGGCACGTCTTCTACGTCCCGGGAGTGGTGCTCGGGGCTCTTCCCGCGGCGACGCCCGGGATCTTCGGCGTGATTACGCCGTTCGTCATGCGCTGCCTGGGAGGAGCGCGCTGTTGGCGCCGGCATGGGAGTCTTGGAAGCCCTTGCGTCGCCTTCGGGCGGGGTGGCGATGACCCTGGAAGGCTCCGCTCCACCCGTGAAGGGCTTGGCTCCGCCTTTGGATTTGGCGACGTGTGGCCCGTTACCAGGCGCACAAACATCGCCGCCTCCCAAACTCCGGTTGCTGGGATGGTGTTGGTGTTCGCAAGCAGCGCCCCGGGTCCTTTCTGCGACCGGTCCGCTGCTCGCCCGCGTCGGGACGGGCTGTCCGGCTTCCGACTGGACAACCGCCACCGTCGTCTTCTTCTTGGGCGCCATGATGATGAAGAAGCGCCGAACTAACTGCTAAAGCCGATTCTCACAACTGCGCCCCCTACCTGGAGCACCAGAGATGTCGGTGGGAACGACACCTATGGGATCACAAGAATCCCTACTGTGGTTAGCGGGGCGCGGGGTCGTGAGAAGAGCGGATCTAACAGGTAGCACACGATTCGTTTATCCAGGTTCGGGCCGCGAGGATGCATCAAACCCTACTCCTGCTTTGGTAGAGTGTATATCTGTGTTCTTGAGCTAGCTATGGGGCGTGAGGAGCTCCAAAAAGCCGAGTCCTTCCTCTGGTCGCCTCGGGCCTCGTTTTATAGAAAAAGGGGTTGCCATAGTGGCACACAGGAGGTGGAAAGGGTACAGTGATGCGAGGTTATCCCTCGTATTACATGACAAGGCACATTTAATGCGTATTGCTTAGGTGTCCTTGCTTTATCGGGGACGGGGGAGAAACCTGTCTCGTCCGTCGCCGCTCCTTCTTGTGTCGACACGCGCCCTGGCCAGCGACGGCTGCGATGCCACGTAGGTAGGCAGGCAGCTGAGGTGGCGCAGTGGTGGGTCTTCATGAAGATCTGCATGCCGCCACGTAGGTGCCTACCCAGCTGGTTGGGTCGGCAGCTGCATGCATGCGGTGGTGGAGGTTTAGTCGGCGTGGGCCTGATGGTGGCCCTGCAGGTGTCCTCGGTAAGGGCCTTGCTGGGGCCCCGGCAAGGGTCTTGCCGGGGCGCCTGCTGTCATCCCCGGCAAGGCGCTTGCTGTGGGCCTTTTGGTCTTCCTCGGCTGGGATCCCGCCAAGGGTTGTCGTCTCCTTAGTGCATATCTGATCTTGAATGTCTTCACAAAGATCTGCATGCCGCCACGAGGATGTCTCCCGAATCCTTGCCCTTTGGGGGCAGTGGACTCAAGGGTGATTTGCTCCGTAGGCGCGGGACGAGTCACCGCGGCAAGGGTCTTGCCGGGGCTGCTAGAACTGTCTCCCAGCAAGGATCTTGCCGGGGGAGTCCGCTTCGTCCCTTTTGCTCTTCGTGGTCTGGGCCTTGGCATTGTTCTAGTTCTCTTGAGCTTCGGTCTTACCCTGGCTCACCTCCCTTGCCATGCTTGGTGTGGTGGTGCCCGTGGCTCAGACTGCCCATGCACAGTTATAGGGGTACAAAAAGTGTACCCCTCTTTTTGTACACCGACAGGCCCGGCGCGGTTGGGCCTTTGGCCCAGTCGGGGGGAGAACTTTGTTTTAAATAAAATTCCGCCCGAGTAAAAATCCTAATAAATATAAAAAAACTGAAAATGCCAAAAACAATTTTTACCTTCTAAATAAAATATTTAGAACAAAGTGAACATTTTTCTGGCCTAAAATGCAATTTTCAAAAATGCATATTCTTTTCTAATTCAAATAAAATCTCAAATAAAATCCAAATAAAATATTTATTTGATTTTAAAAATTTTCCTCCAATATTCCTCTCTTTTTTAAAAAGTTCTATTATCTTCTCTCTTTTAATTTAAATTTTGGAAATAATTCGAGAGAAAAATATTAAAACCAAATTGATCCTTTTTTCAAATTTGAGAAAAATTCAAATATGAAAATAAATGAAATCCCCAACTCTCTCTCTGGGTCCTTGAGTTGCTTAGGATTTCTAGGATCACAACCAAAGTGCAAAAAAAATTATGGTATGCATATGATGACCTATGTAAAACATCCAAATTGAAAATTGGGATGTTACAAACCTACCCCCTTAAGATGAATCTCGCCCTCGAGATTCGGGTTGGCTAGATAATAGGTGTGGGTGGTCTTTACGTAGGTCTTCCTCTCACTCCTAGGTGGCTTCATCCTCGGTATGGTGGCTCCACTGAACTTTGCAAAACTTGATAACCTTGCTGCGCGTAACTCGGCTGGCAAACTCGAGAATCTTGATAGGTTTCTCCTCGTAGGTTAAATCACTATCCAACTGAATTGCTTCCAGGGGCACTGTGTCTCTCAGAGGAATATCGGCCATCTCTGCATGATACTTCTTCAACTGGGAAACGTGAAACACATCGTGAACTCCTGACAATCCTTCGGGTAACTCCAACTTGTAGGCAACTTCTCCCATACGTTCCAGAACTCGGTATGGTCCTACAAATCTCGAGGCTAACTTTCCCTTAACTCCTAATCATTTAATTCCTCGGAGTGGTGACACACGAAGATATGCTCGATCTACAATTTCATAGGCTACCTCCTTGCGTTTGGTGTCGGCATAACTCCTCTGCCTGGACTAAGCTACCTTCATTCTATCTCAAATCAACTTAACCTTCTCTTCAGACTCTTTGATCAGATCTGGTCCAAACAACTGACAGTCTCCAACTTCATCCCACATCAGCGGTGTCCTACATCTCCTTGCATACAAGGCTTCAAAAGGTGCCATCTTCAAACTAGCCTGATAACTATTGTTGTAGTAAGATAACTCTGCGTAAGGCAAATTGTCATCCAACTAGATCCATAATCTAGCCTACAAGCTCTCAACATGTCCTCTAGAATCTGATTGACTCTCTCAGTCTATCCATCGGTCTGCGGATGAAAGGCTGTACTGAACTCTAGCCTAGTACCCAAAGTCTGGTGCAATTGATTCCAAAACTTCGAATTAAACTGTGTCCCTCTATCTGATATGATGGTCCTCGGAACTCCGTGCAGACATACGATCCTGGTCATATATATCTTGGCCAACTTCACGCTTGTATAGGTGGTTTTCACTGGGATAAAGTGAGGCTACCTTGGTCAAGCGATCAACTACTACCCACATTGAATCATATCCCGATCAGGTCCTGGGTAATCCGGTGATGAAATCCATGCCAAGCTTGTCCCACTTCCATTCGGGTATCGTCATAGGCTGAAGCAATCCTGCCAGCTTCTGATGTTTTGCCTTCACTCTCTGACATACATCACATACTACTACATACTCGGCAATATCCTTGTTCATACCTGTCCACCAAAAACATTCCTTCAAATCCAAATACATCTTGGTGTTTCTGGGGTGAATCGAGTATGGCAAGTCATGAGCTTCCTGAAGTATTAACTTCCTGATCTCCGCATTATTGGGCACATATATACGATCCTCAAACCATAAAGTTTTGTGCTCATCCTCACGAAAACCCTTGGCTTTTCCCTTTCTCATCTTCTCCTTTATCTCAGCGATTTCCTTATCATCCTTATGAGCTTCTCGAATCTTTCCCAATAACATAGACGGCACCTCCATTGCTGCAACAAACCTCTTGGAACTATCTCCAAATGAAGTTCCTTGATATCGTCAACTAATTCCTGCGGTAATCCTCCGCTTATGAGGGTATTGGTATAACTCTTGCGGCTCAAAGCGTCTGGTACGACATTGGCCTTCCCTGGATGATAGTGCAACTTCATATCAGAATCCTTTATGAGCTCCAACCATCTCCTCTGCCTGAGATTCAACTCCTTCTGCGTAAAAATGTACTTCAAACTCTTGTGATCCGTGTACACCTCACATCTATTTACAATCAAAAAATGTCTCCAGGTTTTGAGCATATGCACTACGGCTGCTAACTCCAAATCATGTGTGTCAACTCATGAGGTCGAAGCTGACGTGAGGCATATGAAACAACTCTTCCATCCTGCATCAGTACTCCTCCAAGTCCTAGGCGAGAAGTATCGCAATACACTTGGAAATCCTTGCGTATATCCGGAAGAATCAACACTTGGGCTGTAACCAAATATTTCTTCAACTCCTGAAAACTGGCCTCACAATCTTCAGTCCATTTGAACTTGGTGTCCTTCTTCAACAACTCGGTCATGAGTTTCGCAATCTTGGAGAAATTCTCAATGAACCTCCTGTAATATCCAGCGAGTCCCAAAAAACTGCGAATCTCTCCAACTGAGGTGGGTGCCAACCACTCAGTGACAGACTGAACCTTGGTGGGGTCTACTGCTATACCTTCTCCTGATATAACATGTCCAAGAAGTCCAACTTCCTTCAACCAAAACTCACATTTGCTAAACTTGGCATACAACTGATGTTCCCTGAGCTTCTCGAGAACTAAGCGCAAGTGCTCCTTGTGTTCCTCTTCATTCTTCAAGTACACCAAAATATCATCAATGAACACCACTACAAACTTATCCAAAAACTCCATGAACACCTTGTTCATCATGCTCATAAAATAGGCAGGGGCATTAGACAGTCCAAATGACATGACCGTGTACTCATATAGCATGTACCTTGTGGTAAAAGCTGTCTTAGGTATATCCTGTTCTCGGATCTTCAGTTGGTGGTATCCTGATCGTAGATCGATCTTGGAGAATACTTTATCTCCTTGCAACTGGTCAAATAGATCATTGATCATCGATAGTGGGTACTTGTTATTGATCGTCACTTCATTTAAGGCCCGATAATCAACAACCATTATCAAAGATCCATCCTTCTTCTCAACAAAGAGCACTGGGGCTCCCCACTATGACGAACTTGGTCAGATGTAACCTTTCTCCAATAACTCCTTAATCTGCTTCTTAATTTCCTCCAGGTCATTTGCAGGCATCCAATACGGTCTCTTCGATATTGGTCCGGTGCCTGGCAACAACTCAATCAAAAGTTCTATGTCTCAATCTGGCGGCATGCCTGGTAGTTCCTATACATCTGGGTAATCCTTCACAACATGCACTTCTTTTTGAACAACTCCCGAGAGAGAATTTACTTGGGTCCTCCTTGGCGCATGCCTAGACACATACTTGATCCTTTTTCTCTCAGGGGTGGTGAGTAAAATTAACTTACTAGCACAACTGATGTTTCCTCCATACGTCGATAACCAATCCATGCCTGAGGGGAAAATTATTAGGTCTGAGGGGAAAACATGGTTACCAATGGTTAAGGGTAACCGATCACACCATCGGCTGGCCATATACTCTGCTCCTGGCGAGCTTACTAACATGGGTGACCTAAGTGCTAAGGTTGGAAATTTAAACTTGTCCACAAATGCCCTTGATATGTATGAATGTGATGCACTAGTGTCAAAAAGAATGAGTGCGGTAAATGACTTAATCAAAAACTTACCGATCACTGCGTCAGGCTGATCTTCCACCTCCTCCACGTTGATGTGGTTCACCTGACCTTTGGTGAAGGGATTGGGATTCTTCCCAGAGTTTCCATTTCCGTTGCCATTCTTCAACTCCAAGCAATCATTGGCGTAATATCCATCCTGCCCGCACTTGTAACAGGTAACATGGCTCAGGTCCTTCTTGGCGGGCGTTGCTGGGTTGGGACGGTTCTGGTTGCTACTTGCTCCATTCTCGTTTCCATTCTTAGGCCCACTGTGGTTATGTGAGCTTCCTCCATTGTGGGTATGGCCTCCATGGTTATGGGTGTAATCTCCGGAGTTAGGGGTAAAGCGAGGCTTTTATTGAGCTGCAGAATTGTACTTCCCCTGTCCATACTTCCGTTTGCGGCTCTCTATCTGCTTCTGTTTGGTTTCAACCATAATGGCCATATCTACCAAATCCTGGTAGTTATTGAATGTTGCCACCATCAACTGCATGCTTAGCTCATCATTCAGCCATTCCATAAACTTCTCCTGCTTCGCAGCATCTGTGGCCACATCATCCGGGGCATAATGAGCTAACTTGCTAAACTCATCCATGTATTGCCCCACAGTACGATTTCCTTGGCGTAAGTTGTGAAACTCACGCTTCTTCATACTCATTGCTCCAGTTGAGACATGAGCGGTATGGAAAGCTTGCTGAAACTGATCCCATGTGACATTGGCTATGGGGAAAGTGGATGTGTAATTCTCCCACCATGAGGCCACTGGTCCATCCAATTGATGTGTGGCCAAGCGCACCTTCTATACATTTGTGCAACCTGCGGTGGTCAGCTCCCTTCCAATTCTACGGAGCCAGTCATCAGCAACAATCGACTCGGTACTACTGGAAAACACCGGCGGATTTCACCTCAGAAAATGGGCTAAGTTGTCAACTGGAGGGGTGGTGGTGGGTTGTTGCTATTGATGTTGTTGTTGTTGTTGCCTTGGTTTTGTACTAGTAGCTGCATCAAGGCATTCTGCTGCCGGATCAACTGGGTGAGCTTTGGCGGGAAGACAAATCCGGGGTCACGCCTCGGAGGCATCTGATAGGTTTTAGAGGGGAGAGATTAGAATAGAGTGTGGTCTAAGGACAAACACAATCATAACACACCACTCAATTCAAACAACGGCATACAATCGATCTGTCTACCATTACAAAAATACTCGGACTATTCTATACATGGGGGAATACTACTGATAATATGGTGGTCAACTAGAAATTTTGATCGGCAGAAGATTCCATGATATCTGCTCCAGCTTCGTCTTCATAGTCATCATCACTTTCAGGGTCGGAGTCGGTGTCGTCGATGATGATGTAGTCTTTGGGATGGTCGTCACCTCCTGGCGCAGGGTCTCCCATGAATACTCCTAGCTTCTTCTTCAGATCTTCATTCTTCTCCAGTAGAACTGCAATTTCCTCTTCATATCCATCACATGTAGACTTGAGTTCCTCTTCTAGCTCCATGTTCCTGGTCATCACCTTCTTCAGCTCTATCATGCTGGTGCACATCTAGTTCTCCTCATGACAAATGTGTTGGTTCAACTCCTAGATGTAGGCTACAATGGACTTGTCCCTCCTAGTGTTGATCATCTCCCATTGCTCATCTCGGCGTCCACATATCTGGTAGATGGTGTCCTTAAGATCCTTGTGGTAAACTTCGCCGATGCGTCCCATGGCAATGTGAGCTGCCATGCTCCTTCCTAGACTCCAGGTTGGTGCATCAAAGAAAAACTCTATGGGCTCAGTAACTGGTATGAATGTCCTTCCTGGGACATGTACTCGAATGGTCCAGCGCTCTTCTTCCTGTAGAGTGGCGGTGTAGGTCCCAGTGAAGCTTGGTATTCTGATGTTCAGGTGTCTAGTGGCCTCCTCCAAGTGTCGTCCAAAACGGGTGTCTTCATCCGGTTGAGCAAACTTGTTCCTTGAATCTGCCATCTATAGAGTGGAAAGTGGAGAAGAGTCAGAAATGAGTAGAGAAGAGTGACCTAAGGCTTATCTTAGTGGTCCCGTCCTACAGTCAGCATGTGCTCTGATACCATCTTGTAGCGATCCGACCTCAAACATTCAAATCTCTGTGCATAAGTGTAATCCCTGGATCGGTAATGCTGACACACACAGTACTTGAAGGATTTATAGCAGAGTTCAATCACACACTTATTACATTGAATATCTCAAAAGAGAGTACTTATTTCAATAATATGGCTGAAGGCCATCTAATGAAGATAACAGCGGAAGACTTCGAAGGTAAATGAGTCCATCAACTCCAACGTCATAGCTGAGTGCAAGAAAATGACCTAGCGCACCTTACTCTTCGTCTGAAAAGTCTGCAACATAATACGTTGCAGCCCGAAACGGGTCAGCACATGGAATATGCTGGTAAAATAACACTGTAGAGTAATGAACAAGTAGCAGCTATAACTATATGCATATTTGGCTGGTGGAGGCTCTATGGTTATTTTTGCAGAAAGCTAGTTTTTCCCTACAACAAAGGAATATATTTTATTTAACTACAAGTTTGTTGAAAACATTGGGAATGGTAAGCCCATGTCAATCCCAAAATTAATAATCATTAACCCAACAAACTAATTTAAGTAAAGTGATGAGATCAGCATAATAATTCAAGCACCAAAAACTCAAGATGTCCGTAATCGGGACACGGCTAACCATGATTAGTTTGTACACTCTGTAGAGGTTTGCGCACTTTTCCCCACAAGACTCGATCTCCTCCATTGGATTTCTCGCACTTCATGGTGTTTGAAAAACGGATGACTGAGACACAGTCTTTCAGAAGCATTAGCCCTTTCGACGGGTAAACCATACCACCTACAATCCCCTACATCTGCCAGTTTACCACTGAAAGAGGCCACACAACATACTCAACTATGCCAGAGCCCATAATGGCTTGTGGCTGCACATGGAAGTTTCTAGCATGAATAATTTTATGATCCCTTTGAGCCTGGGTGGCGGACCATAGGATGATCACACGGATTCCCCGGGATCTCCTTGGACAACACTGGATTACCCCAGATGCCCACAAACAATCCACCCAGATGTGTGTTAAAGTAGCCACCTTAAATAAACCCTTAGTTCATAATAATGCTCACAACTGTCATGAATCACTCAAACCAAACCACGTCTACGAGCATCGCATAGCAGCATAAGCATAACTGTTGTTGTATGAGAACTCTGCGTACGGTAAATTGATGCGGAGCATCCCATGATCATCTCCATGGACGCACCTACACCTCCAACGACACCACTTGGACCAATGACAAGAGCCCGAGCCAAGGCTATCAAAGATAAGGTGAACTCACTCCTCTCCGAACTTCCACTTTCTATGCATGAGACATGGCTACTACCCAAGTCCGAGTTGTTGTGCATGATTAGGTACAAAGAGGACCCTCCCAAGAATGCACATGAAGATGTACAAGTCCCCAAGTTTATGGATGAAGAGAACGATCGGAAGGAGTCAAGTACACCTCCCAGGCCCCGGACATCCGGCCGTGACCCCGGACGACCGGCCCCTGGAGCTCCTCCCACCACAGCCGCGCAGTCGCCAGAAGCTACAGGCCTCGGATATCCGGCCTCACCAGCCCGGACATCCGGCCTTTCTCGAGCCCCCGGATATGCGGCCACCAGCCCGGAAATTCGGACCCCTCTGAACCCGAGAGCAACAAAGCCCACCGCTATAGCCCGGACATCTGGCATCCCCACCCCAGACATCCGGCCCGACGCCCGGACGTCCGGCCTCCCCTGTCTGCGCACAGTGAAGGGCCGAGGCCCGTGTATCCCTTCTCCCCCTAGACTATATATACTCCACATCGTCCAACTTTCTAGGGTTAGCAAAGGTTCAGCTCATGTTTGTGTAAGAGCTTTGCTCATCCACTTGGTTACCTTCTCCACGGAGATTCGATTCAAGACCCCTCTTTAGGGAAGAACTCAAGACCTCCTCACGGAGAAGACCGGCTACCCTTGTACCATCCTTAGTTGTCCGTGGATCGTGTATCTCCTCTTATGTATTCAAGGATCTAGCACTTGTGTGACTTGTTCTTGTTAGTTTGAGTGTTCCTGTTGTGTTTCCCCTTGTGTTTTCCCTCGTTACCCTCCTCGTGTTCTTCGTGTTCTTCGCGGGATTCGCTTATTTCGTGAAAGATCGGCCGATTAGGGTTCCACCCTACATCATCTTGGTATCAGAGCCACGTTGATCACAATTTCGGAGCCTCCCCCCTTGTTTTCTATCCTAATTTTGTTGTGTTCTTCCCCAATTTCGAAAATCCCCACCAAAAATAGACCCAATTTTTTTGTGATATGTTGGTGTGATGAAGTTTTGTTGGATTTGATCCACATATTTCGTATGTTGCAGGTAGATCTAGTTTTCCATCCATTTTCCCCCAATTTTCATCCATAAATTTCTCTGAATTTTGCCCGGATTTGACCTGTCCTCGCGACGATCTTCGAATCCATCCACGGATCCGGTGCCCGGACATCCAACTCCCCGGACATCCGGCCACGACCCCGGACGTCCGGCCCCTGGCAGCACAACTTCCTCTCCACTGCCCGTTTTCCGTCCATTTTCCCCTAATTTTGTTCCGGTGCCCTCATATACTTCCGCATAGCCCCACCATATACCACATACACAACCACCGCTTACCAACTCCAACTCCTACAATTTTGGTCCATTTTTGCTTTGAGAATTTGAGTTGCGATACCATGTCCTACTTGTGTTTCAGCTATTTAGGTACGGTTTGAAATTAACATCACCGCCGCTCATCTTCGCAACGGATGCGTCATCAACAACGACCACCTCAATTACATCTTGGTTTTCGTGCCACCATTTTGATACCATACCGTAATCAAGACCGATAACCTCGTCTTGGTATTGGACATATCACTCTTGCCATTACATTGATCGCCATCATAGGCTTACTCCTTTGCGTTGCTTACCCATCGAGACTAGCCATTGAGTATTGCCGGCAACGAGACTTGTGCACATTAATGATTATACTTCCCATATCATACATACATCATTGTTGCATATATTGGTATCATCTCTTGTGTCGCAAAGTTGTCATCGCATACTCATTTACTATCTTGGTTGGTCAAGCATTGCATGAGAAAAGAGCTCAAACATCAAAGAGCCAAACAAGCATTTAAGCAAAAGGAAAGATAAGCAAAGAGCTTTTAAGCAAGAACCATAGCATCATAGAACATTAAGATTGTCATACTAGATCATCTTTGATCATATCATCGAAACACCTTGCATAGAGCATACTTGGGATAGAAGTCGTTTCATTTTTGCTAAGTGGGTTGTGCATAAGTTCTTTGTATCCGCCTATTGTGCAATCGTGCTAGCGTCTCTCTAGTGTTATGCACCAAGAGCATTTTCGTGGATTCCACATTTTGGCTCATCCTTGGTTGCCCAACCCCACTTATCTTTTGCGTGTGTGTTTCAGTGTACCTTATATGCTTGGTCTACTTGTTACATTGCATCTTGCGAATCTTTTCCAACATTATTGAAGCTCACTTACAATTGCATGAAATTTTGTGCCACCATCCTAACCAAGCTCCACCAAAAGCTTTTCCTTGTGTAGGTGTGAGAAACCGACAACAGCTAGTACCAATTATGCTATTTCCTTGTCCTACATTGGAGTGATCATCGATCCACTTTCAACTTTGGTCAAGGTACATTTGGTATTCGTTCTTCTCTTTCTACCACTCACATTGTTTATCTTGGAAGGATGGATAGGACTAGTACTTGTACCAACCCACTCATCATGGAGCAAGACGACGACATGAACTCCTTCGTCACCAAGAATCACATCTTTGGTGCACAACGTGCTTTGCATCAAGAGCAACAAGCTATGAGTGAACGCATCGACAACCTCGCCACCGACTTGCGACACACAATAAAATGATGCAAGAATGGACGAGATTCGTGCCTTGTTGCTCAACCGCTCTTCTTCCACTTCAAGAAGGAGCCACTCAAGTTGCCAATCTGACTTCACCCTCTCCGGCTCAAGTACACGGACATCAAACACTCTTCGCCATGCCGCGCACAACGAGCATCAAGCAAGCCTCAATCCTCTATGCGACACCGACTCGAAAGAGCACCGACGACGTCAAAACCAAGAGGCCTTTGCGCTAGCACGAGAATGACAATGACAACGCCAACATGAAGAGGAAGAGCGAGCGCGTCTACACCAAATTGCACAAGACGCCGAGGCACAACGCCAAGAAGAACAACTCCGTGAAGCTCAAGCACTTGAGGCTCAACAAGCTCTACGCGATTCAAGTCGAGCCGTAGCCGACAGAGGCCGACAAACTCGTGAACACGCAGAAGCACTTCGCGAAGAAGTTCGCGAGAGGATTTATCAAGCTCGTGTGCATCGTCAAGTTCCTCCTCAAGCTCGACAAGCTCCTCCACAAGCACGTCAAGAACAACAAGTTCATCAAGAGCATGAATACAATGGAGATCATCCACGACAAGAGCAACATGAGGTTGACAACCCTCCGCGCCAAGAGCACCACGAGTTGAACAATCATCAACAACATGGGCGTCATCATCCCCGACCCCAACACAATGAAGAACAACGCTACGGAAAGCTCAAGTTCACCATGCCCAAGTTCAATGGAAGCAACAATCCCGAAGAGTACCTTTCATGGGCATTGAAGGTCGACAAAATCTTCCGTTTGCACAACTATGAAGAAGAGAAGAAGATCGCAATGGCATCCCTTAAGTTCCAAGATTATGTCCTCATTTGGTGGGAACAAGTTATCGAGCGTTGAGACGCAAGAGGTGAACCACCCATCACTACTTGGGCGCAAATGAAGGATTTCATGAGAGCAAGCTTTGTGCCTACATACTACAACCGCGACCTCTTCAAGAAGCTACAACTACTCAAGAAAGGAACCAAGAGCATTGAAGAGTACTACAAGGAGATGGAGATTGCAATGATACGAGCCAATGTCACGGAAGATGTTGAGCAAACTATGGCACGTATCTTGAATGGACTCAACCATCCCGTCAAGAAGATCGCGAACTTCCAACCATACTCGAACCTCATCGAGCTAGTGCATCAAGCTACCAAAGAGGAACACCAAGTGCAAGATGATTTCAAGTATGCCAAGTTCTCATCCAAGTCATTCGGCTTCTCCAACACCCAAGCTTCAACGACTCCAACAACGTCTACCAAGCCTTCTACAAGCAACGTCGACAAGTCAGTTCCAAGAAAGCTTTGCCAACTCCAAGTCATCCTACTACGAGCAACTTCAAGCCGAGAGCTTCATCATCATCAACCCCAATCAATGAGACCGTCAAGACGAGTTCCTTCAAGTGTTTTACTTGCGGAGGCCGAGGCCACAAGTCCTACAAGTGCACCAACAAGTGGACCATGATCCTCAACGACGACGGCACCTATGACTCCATGAGTGAAGGATAAATGGATGTTCTTGAGCAAGTCGCCATGCACCACAAGTGAACGATGAAGAGGAACAAGTCTTTTGCGATGAAGATTCAAGTCCCGCCCTTGTTGTCTCCAAGGTCTTGACTCTCCAACATCACCAAGAAGCAGATCAAAGATGCCACATATTCCACACTAAGGGCGGCATCAATGGACGATCTGTCAAGGTCATCATCGATGGAGGAAGTTGTCATAATCTAGCAAGTGAAGAACTTTGCTGCAAGCTCCAATTGCCCAAGACGAAGCATCCACATCCATACAAAGTGAAATGGCTTAGCGACTCAGGTACCATCCAAGTCGAGCACCGAGTACAAGTCTCCTTCAAAATTGGCGCCTACGAAGACACCTTGGAGTGCGACGTCGTTCCAACACTACTAGGGAAAAGCCTAGCAGTAGCACTGTTTTTGGGTGTATCAGTAGCGCGGGTGCCCGCGCTACTGATACGGCGCCACATCTAACTTGTAGCAGTAGCGCGTGTTGAAACGCGCTACTTCTATACATGGTTAGCTATAGCATGCGTTGCAGTACAATGCTACTGCTAATTATCTGTAGCGGGTCTTATAACTCGCGCTACTACTATTACTTTCGAAAGCAAAAAAATATCTCGATCCCGTGCGTGTTGTCAATGGCAGCAGTTGTTCGATCCAACGATGGTTGGGGTCGTCGGAGGCATGAACGAGTAGCGGCAGACCAGATCCAGTGGTGGCTGTTGGAGGAGGGCCTGTTTCCATGGAAGAGCAAGGCAGCGGCGTGGGGCTCCACTTCCCGACCATGCCAGATATGGTCATCCATGGCGACTACCTGCACAGGCATGGACATGGGATTGTGAGTCAAACCAGAGGGAGAGAGAGAGAGAGAGAGAGAGAGAGAGAGAGAGAGAAAGAAAACCGAGGGAGAGAGGAAGGAGATGGAGGGAGTAGCGGGGCTGGTCACAAGTGGTTAGGTCTTCGGTGTGGTGGCGCGAGGCGGCGGCCTCCTAGACGCTGGTGGAAGACCGGCGAGCTCCTAGACGCCGGTGGCGCGATGCGGCGCCCTCTTTCGGTGCCATGGAGGAGGAGGGGCGCATGGGCAAGAGGTCAATGTGAGAATGTATGGAGAGAGAGAGAGGAGGGAGTGGCGGAAGAGAGGAGGGATTTGGGGGAGGGGGAGGACGTGTGGGGAAAAGGTGGTGGGTGCGGATTAGCAGTAGCGCGATACGTAAAACGCACTGCTGCTAAGAAAGTAGCAGCAGCGCACTTTCGGTACAAGCGCTACTGCTAACCGGGACCAAAAGTTTGCCCGATTTGAAAATTAGCAGCAGCGACCTCAAAAAAACCTCGCTACTGCTACAGCTATAGCAGTAGCGCGGCTCGCGGCACCGCGCTGCTGCTAAATGGAGTTGGGTGGGCACTGTCGGTCGATATTTGTAGGAGCGCGGGTTACGCCGAGCGCGCTACTGCTAAGCACTTGTCAGTAGCGGGTTATCCACACCCGCGCTACTGCTAATTAGCAACAGCGCTCCTTTTTGAGTCGCGCTACTGCTAAGATTCTATGTATAGGGTTTTCCCTAGTAGTGCAATGACCGTTTGCCATCTTCTCCTTGGATGCCCATGGCAATTTGATAGAGGAGTCATCCACAACGGCTGAACGAACCACTACATCTTCAAGATGAAGGGCAAGGAGTATGTAGTTCGTCCCATGTCTCCAAGCCAAGTTGTCGCCAATAAGCAGGCCACCCATCATGGAGATAATAGTGAGAGAGCGAGCCACCAAAAAGAGAGTGAGCGCCACAAGCCCAAATCGAACACCTCCACGATGAGCGCAAAGGAGAACCTAGTCCTATTTGCTACCAAAAGTGAGATAAGAGGAGTGTGTGAGAACCCACCTAGTGTCCTACACTATGTCCTCATGTGCAAGGACAATGCACCACAAACTAACACTTCTCACACTCTTCCTATAGTGTTGTCTTCTCTTTTGCAGGAATTTCATGATGTTTTCCCCGACGAGCTACCTCCGGGACTACCTCCACTACGAGGCATTGAGCACCGCATCGACCTCATCCTCGGAGCACCGCTTCCTAACAAAGCTCCCTACCGCGTCAACCCCGAAGAGACCAAAGAAATACAATGGCAAGTAAAGCATCTTATAGACCATGGACATGTATGTGAAAGTTTGAGCCTTTGTGTCGTCCCGGTCATTCTTGTGCAAAAACGAGACGGTAGCTTTCGCATGTGCTCCGACTGTAGACCTATCAATGCTATCACCGTTCTCTATAGGTATCCCATTTCACGACTTGATGACATGCTTGATGAACTTAGTGGTGCCACTATCTTTTAAAAAATTGATCTTAAGAGTGGTTACTATCAAATCCGCATAAAAGAGGGTGATGAATGGAAAACTGCTTTTAAAAGCAAGTCTAGCTTGTATGAATGGTTAGTCATGCCTATGGGTCTTTCGGAAGCACTGGGCCCTTACATGCTTTGAGCAAGAAGAATGCGCCTTTTGTTTGGGGACCATCCCAAGATACCACTTTCAATGAGCTCAAGAACTTGCTTACTCATGATCCCGTGCTTGCTTTACCCAACTTTGACAAACCCTTTGAGATTCATTGCGATGCTAGTGGTAATGGCATAGGAGGTGTGTTAATGCAAGAGAAGCGCCCCATATCTTACTTTAGTGAGAAACTCTCTGGCGCGCAACTCAATTACCCCATCTATGGCAAAGAGCTCTATGCTTTAGTGCGTGTCTTGCATGAATGGGAACATTACCTTCGTCCCCATGAGTTTATCATTCATACCGATCATGAGACTCTCAAGTATCTTAAGGGCCAAACCAAGTTGAACAAGCGTCATGCTAAGTGGGGTGAATTTATTGAGTCTTTTCCTTATGTCATCAAGTACATTAAGGGTAAGGAAACCATTGTAGCGAATGCCCTTTCTCGCATATGCATGCTTGTCACTCAACTTGAATTGGATATCATTGGTTTGAGCATATCAAAGACTTGTATGAGCATGATCCTACTTTTGCTACTCCATATGCCAAGTGTTTGTCGCACAACTTTTGGGAACGCTATTACATCAAAGATGGGTATCTTATGAGAGCTAACTAACTTTGCATCCCCGAGTCTTCTCTTTGTTTGTTGCTTTTGTAGGAATCTCATGGAGGAGGCTTAATGGGACATTTTGGACGAGATAAGACGTTCGCCACGCTCTCGAAGAACTACTTTTGGCCCAAGATGTTTCTCAAAAATGGAACATTTTATTCCTTGCAACAAGATAGACGATGCTTCACATGTTGCTAATCTCTTTTGTAGGGAAATATTGCGCCTACATGGAGTGCCAAAGACTATCGTCTCGGACCGCGACGTGAAGTTCCTTAGCTACTCTTCTCTACGGCATATAATCCACAAACCGACGACCAAACGGAAGTTACCAACCGCACACTCTCTGCTCTACTTCGAGTACTAATGAGGAAGAACATCAAGGAGTGGGAGGAGTGCCTACCTATCGCCGAGTTCGCCTACAACCGAGCAAGACACTCAACAACCAGCAAGTCCCCCTTCGAGGTCGTATACGGGTTCACCCTTTGTTACCAGTGGATATTCTCCCTTTACCACTCCAAGAGTGCATCAATTTGGACGCAAGTGCACGTGTAACTCATCTCAAGAAGGTGCATGAAGATACAAGACATACTATCGAGCGCCAAGTACAACGACTTGCGACCAAGCGCAACATCAACAAGCACCCCATGATCTTCAACTTTGGTGATCTCGTGTGGCTACACCTTCGCAAGGACCGCTTTCCACAAGAACGCAAGTCCAAGCTTCGACCACGAGCGGATGGACCATTCAAGGTGCTTGCACGCTACAACAACAATTCTTACAAGATCGACATCCCACGTGACAAGTACTCCGTGATCGACATCTTCAACATCAAAGATCTCTCGCCCTACCATGGTGATGAGGATTTCAATTCGAGGACGGATCTTCCCCAAGGGAGGGGAGATGATGTGGAGCATCCCATGATCATCCCCATGGACGCACCTACACCTCCAACGACACCACTTGGACCAATGACAAGAGCCCGAGCCAAGGCTATCGAAGATAAGATGAACTCACTCCTCTCCGAACTTCCACTTTCTATGCACGAGACATGGCTACTACCTAAGTCTGAGTTGTTGTGCATGGTTAGGTACAAAGAGGACCCTCCCAAGGATGCACATGAAGAGGTACAAGTCCCCTAGTTCACGGATGAAGAGAACCATTAGAAGGAGTCAAGTACACCTCAAAGGCCCCGGACATCCAGCCGTGACCCCGGACGACCGGCCCCTAGAGCTCCTCCCACCACAACCATGCAGCCGCCAGAAGCTACAGGCCCCGGACATCCGGCCTCGCCAGCCCGGACATCCGGCCTTTCCCGAGCCCCGGGATATCCGGCCACCAGCCCGGAAATCTGGACCCCTCCGAACCCGAGAGCAACAAAGCCCACCACTCCAGCCCGGACATCCGGCCTCCCCAGCCCGGACATCCGGCCAACGCCCGGACGTCCGGCCTCCCCTGTCTGCGCACAGTGAAGGGACGAGGCCCATGTACCCCTTCTCCCCCTAGACTATATATACTCCACCTCGTCCAACTTTCTAGGGTTAGCAAAGGTTTAGCTCATGTTTGTGTGAGAGCTTTGCTCATCCACTTAGTTACCTTCTCCACGGAGATTCGAGCCTCCACCGGAGAAGACCCCCCAAGCGGATTCAAGACCCCTCTTTAGGGAAGAATTCAGGACCTCCTCACGGAGAAGATCGGCTACCCTTGTATCATCCTTAGTTGTCCGTGGATCGTGTATCTCCTCTTATGTATTCGAGGATCTAGCACTTGTGTGACTTGTGCTTGTTATTTTGAGTGTTCCTCTTGTGTTTTCCCTCGTTTCCGTCCTCGTGTTCTTCGTGTTCTTTGTGGGATCCACTCCTTTCGTGAAAGATCAGCCGATTAGAGTTCCACCCTACATCATAAATTTTCATCCCAACTAGATCCATAATCTAGCGCACAAGATCTCAACATGTCCTCCAGAATCTGATTTACTCTCTCACTCTGTTCATCTGTCTGCAGATGAAAGGCTGTATTGTACTCTAGCCTAGTACCCAAAGTCTGGTGCAATTGATTCCAAAACTTCGAGGTAAACTGTGTCCCTCTATCTGATACGATGGTCCTCGGAACTCCATGCAGACATACGATCCTGGTCATATATATTTTGGCCAAGTTCGCACTTGTATAGGTGGTTTTCACTGGGATAAAATGAGCTACCTTCTTCAAGCGATCAACTACTACCCAGATTGAATCATATCCCGACCGGGTCCTGGGTAATCTGGTGATGAAATCCATGCCAAGCTTGTCCCACTTCCATTCGGGTATCGGCATAGGCTGTAGCAATCCTGCTGGCTTCTGATGTCCTACCTTCACTCTTTGAGATACATCACATAGTGCTACATACTCGGCAATATCCTTCTTCATACCTGTCCACTAGAAACGCTCCTTCAAATCCAGATACATCTTGGTATTTCCGGGGTGAATTGAGTATGGCGAGTCATGAGCTTCCTGAAGTATTAACTTCCTCATCTCCTCATTATTGGGCACATATATACGATCCTCAAACCATAAGGTTTCATGCTCATCCTCACGGAAACACTTGGCTTTTCCTTTGCTCATCTTCTCCTTTATGTCAGCGATTTCCTTATCATCCTTCTGAGCTTGTCGAATCTTTCCCAATAATGTAGATTGTACCTCCATTGTTGCAACAAAACCTCTTGGAACTATCACCAAACGAAGTTCCTTGAGATCGTCAACTAACTCCTGTGGTAATCCTCCACTTACGAGGGTATTGGCATAACTCTTCAAGCTCAAAGCGTTTGCTGCGACATTGGCCTTTCTTGGATGATAATGCAACTTCATATTGTAATCCTTTATAAGCTCCAACCATCTCCTCTGCCTGAGATTTAGCTCCTTCTCAGTGAAAATGTACTTCAAACTCTTGTGATCCGTGTACACATCGCAACGGTTTCCAATAAGAAAATGTCTCCAAGTTTTCAGCGCATGCACTACGGCTACTAACTCCAAATCATGTGTGGCATAATTCAACTCATGCGGTCGAAGCTGTCGTGAGGCATATGAAACAACTTTTCCGTCTTGCATAAGTACACCTCCAAGTCCTAAGCGAGAAGCGTCGCAATACACTAGGAAATCCTAGCGTATATTCGGAAGAATCAACACTGGGGTTGTAACCAAACGTTTCTTCAACTCCTAAAAACTGGCCTCACAATCTTCAGTCCATTTGAACCTCCTATAATATCTTGCGAGTCCCAGAAAATTGCGGATCTCTCCAACTGAGGTGGGTGCCAACCACTCAGTGACAGATTAAACTTTTATGGGGTCTACTGCTATACCTTCTCCTTATATAACATGTCCAAGAAATCCAACTTCCTTCAACCAAAACTCACACTTGCTAAACTTGGCATACAACTGATGTTCCCTGAGCTTCTCGAGAACTAAGCGCAAGTGTTCCTTGTGTTCCTCTTCATTCTTTGAGTATACCAAAATATCATCAATGAACACTACTACAAACTTATCCAAGAACTCCATGAATACCTTGTTGTGACACCCCGAGACCGATGCGCCAAGTGTCTTCCAGTTATTCGTTGTTGTTGCCTTGTCATTCGTTTGCGTGTTACATCTTTGCCATGTCATCATGTGCATTGCATCATCATGTTTTCAAAACATGCATCCGTTCGGGTTCCCCCAGTTCCGTCTGTTGTCCGTTCTGAGCCCAGACACACTTGCACGCGCCCATAGCACCTCCGAAATATTAGTTTATAAGTAGCCGGAAAATGTTCTTGGAATGGGTTGAAAGTTGGCGTGCGGTCTTATCATAGTGTAGGTAGGTCGCGTGCCATGTTTCATCACATTCGGAGTCCGTTTGACGCCCCAATGGATAAATATAGCGGCATTATAGTCGGTCAAACGTCGGACGTTTTCGGTCTCCGGAAGCGGTTGCCAGGCTACTTTACTTCCATCTCATCTCAGCCCAACCTCTCTAGCATAGCCCACTAGCCCACCTATCTAACCCCCCTCTGCTCCGCACCCTCCGATCGAGATCGAATGGCTCCGAAACGGCCTCAAACCCCCTAACCGTAACCCTTTTCCCTATATAAAAACACCCCTTCCAAATTTGGGCATCCCCTAGCCTCCACCTACCTTCTAGCCTTCCTCTCGGGGTCCCCGCAGATGCCAGCCACCTCCATCCTCGTTTTCAGCGTCGGCGCGCTCCCCCACCGCCACTTGTCGCTGCTAGACTGGCCGAGCCGCGACCTTCGTGCCACTTTAGCCAACCAGAGCTCTCCACTTGTCCCGGACACATCACTCACTCCTCCCCGCCGCCGCAGGCCCGCGCCAGGCCCGCTCGGGCCCCGATCTGGGCCCGAGGTGCCCGAACTGCGTCGCCGCCTCACCCTGGATCGGGAGGAGCCCCGATCCCGCAGCTCGTCCCGCTGCCTCCTCCCGCCGGCGACCCCGACCCCATCGCTGGACTCCGCCGGTGCCTCCTCGGTCGTCCCTTGTCACCGCCCTCGCTGGAGATGAGTCCCGGCCGCCCTTTTCCCTCTCCTTCTCTCTCTATCTCTCTCTGACCTCCCCTTCCTCCATTGCCCTACAAGAACTTTCACCGCCCATGGAGCTTGCCCCGGCCGCGTTCTTCGCCTGATCCGGTGGGGATCCGCCGGATCTGGAGTACCTCTGCCATTCCCGGCCTTCCCGCTCGGATCCGTCGCCGGAGTCCGAGTCTCCGCCGCTCGCCGGTGACATGCATGGTGCCGCCACGCCTTTGCTCGATCCGCATGCGTTGATCGGTGCGGTCGACCGCGTGGCCCGCCATCCATCCCGCGCCCAGGCCCAACAACGTCTTCTCGTCACCAGAACCGGCCCAGCCGCTTCTCCATTTTCGGCCCATGGCCCAATGTGAGCATGGCCCAGCCCCTCCGCTATTTTTTGCATGTGCGTCTGATAGTTATGTTGCGCCTGTTGCCTTCCCCGGCCTCTCCTTAGATTCAGCCCAGTATAGTTTTTATCCTGTTATGCGAATTAGTCTATTTATCTAGTGAGCTGCAGTTTTACAGAAAGGTCCCTCATGTTCATGCATATAATAACTCCACAACCGTGCATCGGATCTAAATAAATTATCTATGTAACTTGCTTAGAATTTTGTCTAGTTTCATAATATGCAACTTTCAACCATGTTAAAAATGTTTAAAACGTTGTTTGTGTTTATTTTGCATAATGCCATGCTAAAATGCCTTAATTCATAACTAAATAAACGTAGGTCCAAATTTATTAAACTTTATATGTAAATGGGGTAGAAAAATGCATAGTTTAACATGGTGGCATTACTTTACATGTTTAATAATTCTAAAATTGTGTATAGGGAAGAATAGTACCAAACCTATAAATTGAAGGAAATATGCCCTAGAGGCAATAATAAAGTTATTATTTATTTCCTTATATCAGGATAAATGTTTATTATTCATGCTAGAATTGTATTAATCGGAAACATAATACACGTGTGAATACATTGACAAACAAAGTGTCACTAGTATGCCTCTACTTGAGTAGCTCGGTGATCAAAGATGGTTATGTTTCGTAACCATAGACATGAGTTGTCATTTGATTAACGGGATCACATCATTAGGAGAATTATGTGATTGACTTGACCCATTCCGTTAGCTTAGCACTTGATCGTTTAGTTTGTTGCTATTGCTTTCTTCATGACTTATACATGTTCCTATGACTATGAGATTATGCAACTCCCGTTTACCAGAGGAACACTTTGTGTGCTACAAAATGTCACAATGTAACTGGGTGATTATAAAGGTGCTCTACAGGTGTCTTCGACGGTACTTGTTGGGTTGGCATATTTCGAGATTAGGATTTGTCACTCCGATTGTCGGAGAGGTATCTCTAGGCCCACTCGGTAATGCATATCACTTAAGCCTTGCAAGCATTGCAACTAATGAGTTAGTTGCGGGATGATGTATTACGGAACGAGTAAAGAGACTTGCCGGTAACGAGATTGAACTAGGTATTGAGATACCGACGATCGAATCTCGGGCAAGTAACATACCGATGACAAAGGGAACAACGTATGTTGTTATGCGGTTTGACCGATAAAGATCTTCGTAGAATATGTGGGAGCCAATATGAGCATCCAGGTTCCGCTATTGGTTATTGACCGAAGACGTGTCTCGGTCATTTCTACATAGTTCTCGTACCCGTAGGGTCCGCACGCTTAACGTTTCGATGACAGTTATATTATGAGTTTATATGTTTTGATGTACCGAAGGTTGTTCGGAGTCCTAGATGTGATCACGGACATGACGAGGAGTCTCGAAATGGTCGATACATGAAAATTGATATACTAGAAGCCTGTGTTTGGATATCGGAAGTGTTCCGGGTGAAATCAGGATTTTACCGGAACCGCCCGGGGGATAATGGGCCATAGTGGGCCTTAGTGGAGAAGAGGGGATGAGGCGAGGGCAAGGGCCGCGCGCCCCTCCCCGTTAGTCCGAATGGGACAAGGAGAGGGGGGCGGCGCCCCCCTTTCCTTCTTCTCCTCCACCTCTTTCCCCCTCTTCTCCTAATCCAACAAGGAAAAGGGAGGGAGTCCTACTCCCGGTAGGAGTAGGACTCCTCCTGGCACGCCCCCTCCTGCCGGCCGCACCTCCCCCCTTGCTCCTTTATATACAGGGGCAGTGGGGCACCCTAGAGACACAACAATTGATCATTTGATCTTTTAGTCGTGTGCGGTGCCCCCCTCCACCATAGTCCAGCTCGATAATACTGTAGCAACGCTTAGGCGAAGCCCTACGTCGGTGGAACATCATCATCCTCATCACACTGTCGTGCTAATGAAACTCTCCCTCAACACTCAGCTGGACCGGAGTTCGAGGGACATCATCGGGCTAACGTGTGCTGAAATCGGAGGTGTTATACGTTCGGTACTTGATCGGTCGGATCGTGAAGACATACAACTACATCAACCGCGTTGTGCTAACGCTTCCGCTTTCGGTCTACGAGGGTACGTGGACAACACTCTCCCCTCTCGTTGCTATGCATCACCATGATCTTGCATGTGCGTAGGATTTTTTTTGAAATTACTACGTTCCCCAACAGTGGCATCCGAGCCAGGTTTTATGCGTAGATGTCATATGCACGAGTAGAACACAAGTGGGGTGTGGGCGATATAAGTCATACTGCTTACCAGCATGTCATTCTTTGGTTCGGCGGTATTGTTGGATGAAGCGGCCTGGACCGACATTACGCATACGCTTATGCGAGACTGGTTCTACCGACGTGCTTTGCACACAGGTGGCTGGCGGGTGTCATTTTCTCCAACTTTAGTTGAACCGAGTGTGGCTACGCCCGGTCCTTGCGAAGGTTAAAACATCACCAACTTGACAAACTATCATTGTGGTTTTGATGCGTAGGTAAGAACGGTTCATGCTAATCCCAGTAGTAGCCACGTAGAACTTGCAACAACAAAGTAGAGGACGTCTAACATGTTTTTGCAGGGCATGTTGTGATGTGATATGGTCAAGACATGATGCTAAATTTTATTGTATGAGATGATCCTATTTTGTAACCAAGTTATCGGCAACTGGCAGGAGCCATATGGTTGTCGCTTTATTGTATGCAATGCAATCGCCCTGTAATGCTTTACTTTATCACTAAGCGGTAGCGATAGTCATAGAAGCATAAGATTGGCGAGACGACAACGATGCTATGATGGAGATCAAGGTGTCGCGCCGGTGACGATGGTGATCATGACGGTGCTTCAGAGATGGAGATCACAAGCACAAGGTGATGATGGTAACAATTACACGGACTGGGTCTGTAACTTATATTGATTGCATGTGATGTTTATCTTTTATGCATCTTATCTTGCTTTGATTGACGGTAGCATTATAAGATGATCTCTCACTAAATTTCAAGATAAAATTGTTCTCCCTGAGTATGCACCATTGCCAAAGTTCGTCGTGCCCAGACACCACGTGATGATCGGGTGTGATAATCTCTACGTCCATCTATAACGGGTGCAAGCCAGTTTTGCACATGCAGAATACTCAGGTTAAACTTGATGAGCCTAGCATATGCAGAGATGGCCTCGGAACACTCAGACCGAAAGGTCGAGCATGAATCATATAGTAGATATGATCAACATAGTGATGTTCACCATTGAAAGCTACTCCATTTCACGTGATGATCGGTTATGGTTTAGTTGATTTGGATCACGTGATCACTTAGAGGATTAGAGGGATGTCTATCTAAGTGGGAGTTCTTAAGTAATATGATTAATTGAACTTAAATTTATCATGAACTTAGTACCTGATAGTATCTTGCTTGTCTATGTTGATTGTAGATAGATGGCCCGTGCTATTGTTCCGTTGAATTTTAATGCGTTCCTTGAGACAGCAAAGTTGAAAGATGATGGTAACAATTACACGGACTGGGTCTGTAACTTGAGGATTATCCTCATTGCTGCACAGAAGAGTTACGTCCTGGAAGCACCACTAGGTGTACCACCTGCGCCAGCAACTGCAGACATTGTGAATGCGTGGCAGTCACGTGTTGATGACTACTCGATAGTTCAGTGTGCCATGCTTTATGGCTTAGAACCGGGACTTCAATGACTTTTTGAACGTCATGGAGCATATGAGATGTTCCAGGAATTGAAGTTAATATTTCAATGAGAGATATGAAGTCTCCAATAAATTCTACAGCTGCAAGATGGAGGAGAATATTCTGTCAATGAGCATATACTCAAGATGTCTGGGTACTGCAATCACTTGATTCAACTGGGAGTTAATCTTCCGGATGATAGCGTCATTGACGGAATTCTTCAATCACTGCCATCAAGCTACAAGAGCTTCATAATGAACTATAACATGCAAGGGATGGATAAGACGATTCCTGAGCTCTTCGCAATGCTAAAGGCTGCGGAGGTAGAAATCAAGAAGGAGCATCAAGTGTTGATGGTCAATAAGACCACCAGTTTCAAGAAAAAGGACAAAGGGAAGAAGAAGGGGGACTTCAGGAAGAACAACAAGCAAGTTGCTGCTCAAGAGAAGAAACCCAAGTCTGGACCTAAGCCTGAAACTGAGTGCTTCTACTGCAAGCAGAGTGGTCACTGGAAGCGGAACTGCCCCAACTATTTGGCGGATAAGAAGGATGGCAAGGTGAACAAAGGTATATGTGATATACATGCTATTGATGTGTACCTTACCAGAGCTCGCGGTAGCACCTGGGTATTTGATACTGGTTCCGTTGCTAATATTTGCAACTCGAAATAGGGACTACTGATTAAGCGAACACTGGCCAAGGACGAGGTGACGATGCGCGTGGGAAACGGTTCCAAAGTCGATGTGATCGCCTCGGCACGCTACCTCTACATCTACCTTCGGGATTAGTATTAGACCTAAATAATTGTTATTTGGTTCTAGCATTGAGCATGAACATTATATCTAGATCTTTTTTGATGCGAGACGGTTATTCATTTAAATCAGAGAATAATGGTTGTTCTATTTATATGAGTAATATCTTTTATGGTCATGCACCCTTGAAGAGTGGTCTATTTTTGATGAATCTCGATAGTAGTGATACACATATTCATAATGTTGAAGCCAAAAGATGCAGAGTTGATAATGATAGTGCAACTTATTTGTGGCATTGCCATTTAGGTCATATTGGTGTAAAGCGCATGAAGAAACTCCATAATCATGGACTTTTGGAACCACTTGATTATGAATCACTTGGTACTTGCGAACCGTGCCTCATGGGCAAGATGACTAAAAGCCATTCTCCGGTACTATGGAGAGAGCAACAGATTTGTTAGAAATCATACATACAGATGTATGTTGTCCGATGAATGTTGAGGCTCGCGGCGGATATCGTTATTTTCTCACCTTCACAAATGATTTAAGTAGATATGGGTATATCTACTTAATGAAACATAAGTCTTTGACATTTGAAAAGTTCGAAAATTTCAGACTGAAGTTGAAAATCATCGTAACAAGAAAATAAAGTTTCTACGATCTGATCGTGGAGGAGAATATTTGAGTTACGAGTTTGGTCTACATTTGAAACAATGCGGAATAGTTTCGCAACTCACGCCACCCGGAACACCACAGCGTAAAGGTGTGTCCGAATGTCGTATTCGTACTTTACTAGATATGGTGCGATCTATGATGGCTCTTACTGATTTACCGCTATCGTTTTGGGGTTATGCTTTAGAAACGGCTGCATTCACGTTAAATAGGGCACCATCGAAATCCGTTGAGACGACGCCTTATGAACTGTGGTTTGGCAAGAAACCAAAGTTGTCATTTCTTAAAGTTTGGGGCTGCGATGCTTATGTGAAAAAGCTTCAACCTGATAAGGTCGAACGCAAATCGGAGAAATGTGTCTTCATAGGATACCCAAAGGAGACTATTGGGTACACCTTCTATCACAGATCCGAAGGCAAGACATTCGTTGCTAAGAATTTATCCTTTCTAGAGAAGGAGTTTCTCTCGAAAGAAGTGAGTGGGAGTAAAGTAGAACTTGATGAGGTAACTGTACTTGCTCCCTTATTGGAAAGTAGTTCATCACAGAAACTGGTTCCTGTGACGCCTACACCAATTAGTGAGGAAGTTAATGATGATGATCATGGAACTTCATATCAAGGTGTTACTGAACCTCGTAGGTCAACTAGAGTAAGATCTGCACCAGAGTGGTATTGTAATACTATTCTGGAGGTTATGTTACTAGACCATGACGAACCTACAAACTATGAAGAAGCGATGGTGAGCCCAGATTCCGCAAAATGGCTTGAGGCCATGAAATCTGAGATGGGATCCATGTATGAGAACAAAGTGTGGACTTTGGTTGACTTGCCTGATGATCGGCAAGCCATTGAGAATAAATGGAACTTCAAGAAGAAGACTGACGCTGACGGTAATGTTACTGTCTATAAAGCTCGACTTGTTGCAAAAGGTTTTCGACAAGTTCAAGGGATTGACTATGATGAGACTTTCCCACCCGTAGCGATGCTTAAGTCTGTTCGAATCATGTTAGCAATTGCCGCATTTTATGATTATGAAATTTGGCAAATGGATGTCAAAATTGCATTCCTGAATGGATTTCTGGAAGAAGAGTTGTATATGATGCAACCAGAAGGTTTTGTCGATCCAAAGGGAGCTAACAAAGTGTGCAAGCTCCAACGATCCATTTATGGACTGGTGCAAGCCTCATGGAGTTGGAATAAATGCTTTGATAGTGTGATCAAAGCATTTGGTTTCATATAGACTTTTGGAGAAGCCTGTATTTACAAGAAAGTGAGTGGGAGCTCTGTAGCATTTCTGATATTATATGTGGATGACATATTGTTGATTGGAAATGATATAGAATTTCTGGATAGCATAAAGGGATACTTGAATAAAAGTTTTTCAATGAAAGACCTCGGTGAAGTTGCTTATATATTGGGCATCAAGATCTATAGAGATAGATCAAGATGCGTAATTGGACTTTCACAACGCACATACCTTGACAAAGTTTTGAAGAAGTTCAAAATGGATCAAGCAAAGAAAGGGTTCTTGCTTGTGTTACAAGGTGTGAACTTGAGTAAGACTCAATGCCCGACCACTGCAGAAGATAGAGAGAAAATGAAAGATGTTCCCTATGCTTCAGCCATAGGCTCTATCATGTATGCAATGTTGTGTACTAGACCTGATGTGTGCCTTGCTATAAGTCTAGCAGGGAGGTACCAAAGTAATCCAGGAGTGGATCACTGGACAACGGTCAAGAACATCCTGAAATACCTGAAAAGGACTAAGGATATGTTTCTCGTTTATGGAGGTAACAAAGAGCTAGTCGTAAATGGTTATGTCGATGCAAGCTTTGACACTTATCCGAACGATTCTAAATCGCAAACTGGATACGTATTTACATTGAACGGTGGAGCTGTCAGTTGGTGCAGTTCTAAACAAAGCGTCATGGCGGGATCTATGTGTGAAGCGGAGTACATCGCTGCTTTGGAAGAAGCAAATGAAGGAGTCTGGATGAAGGAGTTCATATCCGATCTAGGTGTCATACCTAGTGCATCGGGTCGAATGAAAATCTTTTGTGACAATACTGGTGCAATTGCCTTGGCGAAGGTATCCATATTTCACAAGAGAGCCAATCACATCAAGATACGCTTCAATTCAATCCGGGATCTAGTCTAGGTGGGAGACATAGAAACTTGCAAGATACATATAGATCTGAATGTTGCAGACCCGTTGACTAAGCCTCTTCCACGAGCAAAACATGATCAACACCAAGTCTCCATGGGTGTTAGAATCATTACTGCGTAATCTAGATTATTGACTCTAGTGCAAGTGGGAGACTGAAGGAAATATGCCCTAGAGGCAATAATAAAGTTATTATTTGTTTCATTATATCATGATAAATGTTTATTGTTCATGCTAGAATTGTATTAACCGGAAACATAATACATGTGTGAATACATAGACAAATAGAGTGTCACTAGTATGCCTCTACTTGACTAGCTCGTTGATCAAAGATGGTTATGTTTCCTAACCATAGACATGAGTTGTCATTTGATTAATGGGATCACATCATTGGGAGAATGATGTGATTTACTTGACCCATTCTGTTAGCTTAGCACTTGATTGTTTAGTTTGTTGCAATTGCTTTCTTCATGACTTGCATGTTCCTAGGACTATGAGATTATGCAACTCCCGTTTACCAGAGGAACACTTTTTGTGCTACCAAACGTCACAACATAACTGGGTGATTATAAAGGTGCTCTACAGGTGTCTCCGAAGGTAGTTGTTGGGTTGGCGTATTTTGAGATTAGGATTTGTCACTCCGATTGTCGGAGAGGTATCTCTAGGCCCACTCGGTAATGCACATCACTTAAGCCTTGCAAGCATTGCAACTAATGAGTTAGTTGTGGGATGATGTATTACGGAACGAGTAAATAGACTTGCCGGTAACGAGATTGAACTAGGTATTGAGATACCGACGATCTAATCTCGGGCAAGTAACATACCGATGACAAAGGGAACAACATATGTTGTTATGCGGTTTGAACGATAAAGATCTTCGTAGAATATGTGGGAGCCAATATGAGCATCCAGGTTCCGCTATTGGTTATTGACCGGAGACATGTCTCGGTCATGTCTACATAGTTCTCGAACCCGTAGGGTCCGCACGCTTAACGTTTCGATGATAGTTATATTATGAGTTTATATGTTTTGATGTACCGAAGGTTGTTCGGAGTCCCAGATGTGATCACGGACATGACGAGGAGTCTCGAAATGGTCGAGATGTGAAGATTGATATATTGGAAGCCTGTGTTTGGATATCGGAAGTGTTCCAGGTGAAATCGGGATTTTACCGGAACCCCCCGAGGGGATAATGGGCCATAGTGGGCCTTAGTGGAGAAGAGGGGAGGAGGCCAGGGCAAGGGTCGCGCGCCCCTCCCCCCTAATCCGAATAAGACAAGGAGAGGGAGGCGGCTCCCCCTTTCCTTCTTCTCCTCCACCTCTTTCACCCTCTTCTCCTAATCCAACAAGGAAAAGGGAGGGAGTCCTACTCCCGGTAGGAGTAGGCCCCCTCCTGGCGCGCCCCCTCCTGGCCGGCCGCACCTCCCCCCTTGCTCCTTTATATACAGGGGCAGCGGGCACCCTAGAGACAGGACAATTGATCGTTTGATCTTTTAGCTGTGTGCGGTGCCCCCTCCACCATACTCCACCTCGATAATACTGTAGCGGTGCTTAGGGGAAGCCCTGCGTCGGTAGAACATCATCATCGTCACCACGCCATCGTGCTGATGAAACTCTCCCTCAACACTCAGATGGATCGGAGTTCGAGGGACGTCATCGGGCTGAACGTGTGCTAAACTCGGAGGTGTCGTACGTTCGGTACTTGATCGGTCGGATCATGAAGACGTACGACTACATCAACCGCGTTGTGCTAACGCTTCCGCTTTCGGTCTACGAGGGTACGTGGACAACACTCTCCCCTCTTGTTGCTACGAATCACCATGATCTTGCATGTGCGTAGGTCTTTTTTTTGAAATTACTACGTTCCCCAACATAAGTTGCACATGAGGATTTTTTTGGACTTGTTGCTTGTTGTTCCGGCCTCATTTAAACTTGCCTAGATAGGTAGTTTTCATATGCTTCACCTCTTGCCATGCTAACCAACATTTAATATTGTTGAGTACATAGACGGGAGAGAACTAAATAAATCATGTGGTGTTCCGTCAATATGCAACTCGTTGCATATTGAGCTCCACTTAATTTGTAGTATTGTTTGTGCACTTTGCCATGCCATGCGTCTTTAAACCGGACATGCATTATACCTGGTTGTGCATCATGCCATGTTTATGTGATGGTTGTTTACTATGTTGCTTGCTTCTTTCCGGGTTCCTTCTCTCGTTAGCTTCGGTTTTGGTCCGGAGTTGTGAGGATCCATTCGACTACGTTCATTTGTCTTCTTCATGGACTCGTTCTTCTTCCTTGCGGGATCTCAGGCAAGATGACCATACCCTCGAAATCACTTCTATCTTTGCTTGCTAGTTGTCTGCTCTATTGCTATGTCACGCTACCTAGCACTTGTTATATCATGCCTCCCATATTGCCATGTCAAGCCTCTAACCCACCTTTCCTAGCAAACCATTGTTTGGCTATGTTACCGCTTTTTGTCAGCCCCTCTTATAGCGTTGTTAGTTGTAGGTGAAGCTGGTACCATGTTGGAACATGGATATGTTGGTATATCACAATATCTCTTATTTAATTAATGCACCTATATACTTGGCAAAGGGTGGAAGGCTCGGCCTTATGCCTGGTGTTTCGTTCCACTCTTGCCGCCCTAGTTTCCGTCATACCGGTGTTATGTTCCTTGATTTTGCGTTCCTAACGCGGTTGGGTGTTATGGGAACTCCTTGACAGTTCACTTTGAATAAAACTCCTCCAGCAAGGCCCAACCTTGGTTTTACCAATTCCTCACCACCACCTATACTTTTCCCTTGGGAGTCATGCTCCCGAGGGTCATCTTTATTTTAATCCCCTCAGGCCAGTGCTTCTCTAAGTGTTGGTCCGAACCAGAGCACCGTGCGGGACCGTCCCTTGGCAAGTTGGGTTATGTTGGTACCTGTACGCTTAGCTTATTCGGTGTGCCATGAGAACGAGATATGTGCAGCTCCTATCGGGATTTGTTGGCACATCCGGGCTGTCTTGTTGGTCTTGTTTTACCATTGTCGAAATGTCTTGTAACCAGGATTCCGAGTCTGATCGGGTCTTCCTGGGAGAACGAATATTCTTTGTTGATCGTGAGAGCTTGTGATGGGCTAAGTTGGGACAGCCTGCAAGGTATAAACTTCCGAGAGCCGTGCCCGCGGTTATGTGGCAGATGGGAATTTGTTAATGTCCGGTTGTAGAGAACTTGACACTTGACTTAATTAAAATGCATCAACCGCGTGTGTAGCTGTGATGGTCTCTTCTCGGCGGAGTCAGGGAAGTGAACACGGTTCTTGTGTTATGTTTGAACGTAAGTAGTTTCAGGATCACTTATTGATCACTTCTAGTTCCCGACCGTTGTGTTGCTTCTCTTCTTGCTCTTATTTGCGCATGTTAGCCACCATATATGCTTAGTGCTTGCAGCAGCTCCACATCATTACCCTATCAAACCCATGAGCTTAAATAATCTTGATCTCGCGAGTGTGAGATTGCTGAGTCCTCGTGACTCACAGATACTTCCAAATAGTAACAGGTGCCGATGATACCAGTGCAGGTGATGCAACCCAGCTCAAGTGGGAGCTCGATGAAGATCTTGTTCGTTGTTTTGTGTCTTTCCGGTTGATCAGTAGTGGAGCCCAGTTGGGACGATCGGGTATCTAGCATTTGGGGTTTTCTTCTTTTATTTTGGTTCCGTAGTCGGACCTTTGATTGTACTTTGGATGATGTATATTTATGTATTGTGTGAAGTGGCGATTGTAAGCCAACTCTTTATCCCTTTCTTATTCAGTACATGGGATTGTGTGAAGATTACCCTTCTTGCGACAAACCTACCATGCAGCTATGCCTCTAAGTCGTGCCCCGACACGTGGGAGATATAGCCGCCTTGTGGGTGTTACAAGTTGGTATCAGAGCCATCCCCGACTTAGGAGCCCCCTGCTTGATCGAATCGCTGACGTTGTTGAGTCTAGAACAAAATGTTTTGAGTCTTACATTTATATATATCGGAGAGTAGGATTCTTTTTACTTCTTAGTCCCTTCGTCGCTCTCGTGAGGCCTCCTAGCATAGAAGTTTTGACTCTTCCCTCCTAAAAATTCACGAAATTTTTTTAGGATGACGCGGGCATCTTGGAATTGTTCCGATGGTTTTGTGACGAGAACATTGTTCTTGGTGCCTCCTGACATTTAGGGGTTGTGGCAGTATCCCGGGGAGTTGAGCTCCGAGGTGTTGTCGTCACAATTTTATCATTGCAGTTCTGGAATACCTGAGTTCGCCGACATCGAAAATCTCTTTTATGCAGTTGTTGGTGAGATAACCTCGACGGCGCCCAGTACTAGGGCGGGAGTTCGGGAGTATTTCCATAACTCATATAACAGTTGCTTTTTGAAGGTTGAGGTACACAAATTCCAAAGGTTTCTTGGTTATGTGTGGAAGGATGGATACAGCTGAATGTAGGAATTGTTAGTTTGGGTGAGATATCATGCTTCCCCTGTATCCCCAACACCTGATTGCATAACCAGAAAGTTTCGGGAGTTTATAAGTGGGATATCTTTCCGACATATGCATGATATGAGGTTGGGGTTCGACGTCTAGTGGTCCGCCTATCCACGGTTGGTTTAATAGTGGTCTCGTTGTGTCTTAAAGAGTCCTTGGCTATGCTGACTCGGGGACGCTTTGTATGTCATGTGCACTGCCTTGTACATGATGGTGTTGTACGATCGAGCCCTTGTGGGCCCCACCACGAAAACTTCGGATGAAATCTCTATCATATGTTTGTTCCAGCTTATTTTGCAAGCCAATCCTTTGTTTTGTTTTGGTTTGTGGTATTCGAGTTGCTTCAATGTCAAGTGTTGATTCCATACCTTTTATAAGTGGTGTTCTCATATTTCTATGTGAATACTAATCCTTCATGATAATCGAGATTGTCATGTCAATCCTTTTCCAACCAGTGTGTTTCTCTTCTAGTGGATCTGATCATTTCAACATCCGCAAGATCAACTCTAAGTTTTCTCGATGGTATCGATTCCATCTGCCCAAGTTGCCTTAGTTTTCCCATCCTCCCACCCTTTTTCTTCAAGGACTCAGATTTCTTAATCGAGTATCCATCTTATGGATGTGAAGTCTTTTTATTCTTTTCTTTCAATGTTCTTATCCGGTGATTCTCAGGAAGATACTAACGGAGCTTCAAGTTATCATTCTTTGTTCCCTTTTCTTTTCCGGTGGAGCCAATTCAAGCTTCGGTGTTGAGCATATTCCTTTCATTTGTCCAATGCTTTCTCATGCCGGTGCACCTCTTAATCATCCACTTCTCGCTATTCAATTGTTCCGGAGTGCTCAAGATATCTTGAAGATTCGTGTTTCCACTCTGCATTCGTTCAAGCTCTTTCGAGGATGTTATCTCATTCAAGTCATTTAATTCAACTGGCACAATCTCCCTTTTAAATTGTTCAACGGTGTATCTTTTGAGTGGGCCTAACCCACAAGTTTTTTCCCCAGGATCTTACCTGACTCTTCTAATTTTTCCCGGAGCTATCCTCAGATTCTTCCAAAGTTGACATAAGAATGGCTTATCGTCAGTCATATGTCTTTCTCCAGGATCTTTCAAATTCTTTTCATCGTTGGTTCAACATTCCCAATTTTCATTCCAGAGTGCCTCAACAATTCATGGTGGTATTTCTCGTTGTCATTCTCGGATTTGAAGACCGAAGAAGAGTTTTCCTCCAAATCTTATCCGTTCTCTCAAAGATTCATGGTTCTAGTGTTATGCCATCCTCTCATAATTGTTTTCAATTGTGACAATTCTTTTCACCCATCCGGAGCAATTCAAGAGTCTTTTCAGCTTGATTCTCCATAGGCCATCATTTTGGGATTATCCATTCAAGCTTTCAGCTCTCATTCTCCAAATCATACCGGTGCATCATTCAAGTACTCTCTAATCAGCTCGGGATCTCTTCGTTCACTTGTATCTAAATTCTCTCAAGTATCTCCGTTCATTTTCGAACTCTTCCCGGTGTTTCGCTATCTTTTCTTCAATCGTTTTCGATTCTTACGATGGTTTGTTCAAGATTCCTCTTCCTATGTTCTCATATCAATACATTTGTTCTTTCCTATCATACCGGCGGTTCGTTGAAGTCTTTTCCGAAGTTTGCGTGATATATCTCTTAATCCTTTCTATGAGAATAAGTAGTATGCCAAATCCGTTGCTTGTCATCAATTTAAATTGGTGAAGGATAAGCATAATGCAATTCTTGTTCTTGTTTCATCGAGTAAATTCAATTCTTTCCTTATTCCGGAGGCTCATCAAATTCTTGGTTTTATTGTTTCATCTTTTCTTTTCCCGGAGTTCCAAGCTCTCATCATCACGAAGATCCATCTAAATCATTGCAAGGCTTCAATCTTATTCTTTTCATTCTTCACTTCTTTTTGATCATTCTTTTATTACCGGAGTTCTTCATGGAGGTTCTACATGATGGTTCAGCAAGGATTTAATTCCTTCTCGAAGTGCTCATCAAGATTCTTTTCAGAGGAGCTCAAGTATTCTTCATCTTGCATTCCGAAGTGCAATTCTTTCTATCTTATCTGTTGAGATGGTGTTATATCATTCTTGACAATCTCCCTTCGTGATTCATGATTCACAAGTTGTCCGGAATGACATATTTTTAACCCATCATTTTCAATTCGTTCATGAGATCCTTTGCTACCCATCAACCTCTTCATTGGAGTTATCTTTGGTTATATTTCACCTAAAGCTTTCCTGATGAGGACATCAATACCATTGTTACACCCACAGCCCCTGCTGATATACATACTGGACCAATTACTAGAGCTCGCGCACGCCAATTGAATTATCAGATACTTCCGTTTCTTGGTAAGGATTCTAATGTTCATGAGAACGTGATGCTGCCTAAATTGGATACATTTGTTTTGCTTACAAATGAAGGGCCTAGCTTGGACAAGAAAGATGAACCTTGTAGCAAGTTCAAGCATGGAGATGATGGCATGCGCAAGGGGATCAAGAACGGAGTTACAAGTGATGATTTCAGGACATTGAAGCCACCATAAGGAGTGCATGAAGCCTTGGACGAAATATACAAGATGCCACTTCATAAGTTTCGTGCAGAGGCTATTCTAGGTGCTACGTCACCTTATTATTGGGCCAGGCCCATGTATTTTCGAAATACATAAGTATAGGCTGTTTTTAGAGTCCGTATGTGTGGGGAAACAAGAGTTAGGGTTGGCTTCGGATCCCTCCTCCAAGGGCCACGAAATTCTCCCCTCTTCCTCCTTATATACAGCCCTTAGGGCGTCGTTTAGACTTTGGGATTTGTTTAGTTAAAAGTTAGCCATTGCAACTTCGTGTACTTTGTTTGTGTCCAACGACCAGGCCAAGACCGCTTACGGATCGCCACCATTATCAATACTTCATATATATTCGCAATATTTAGATTGTTTTATCATATTCTTGCTCGTTCTTCGATTGCTTGCAGGAATAGACCCTCGTGGTAAGGCTGGCCATGCTTCCGGCATCGTCAGCAACCTCAGGAGATTGGATTAGCGATTGCTAAGGCGCCACGTCGTGCACGTTTGTAGTCGGATCGTCAAAGTCGTCTCCACCAAATCGATAGTTATCATCTCATCGAAAGATGAGGACACCCTCGCCTCTATCAAGTGGTATCAGATTTCCAGGTTACTCGGTGAGATTTTACAGTTTTTCATAGTTTAGATCGAGTCGGTTCTTCATACCTATAGTCCACAAAAAAGCCAAAAAAATAGGGTCAGTTCATCATATCCGAACCAATCTGAGCTTTTGCATAGTCTTTTCAGTATTTTGCTTTGTTGAATTTGCGGTTGCATCGTCGTGTCTAGTTGCTGGTCTTAGAGTCTAGTCTTTTAGAGTTTCGAGTTCTGGTCATAAGTTGTCACGCCGCCGCCGCACCGTCATCATCGCCCCTGCCATCTACCACCACCGCTTATCCGCCATCGATCCGTGTCCATATACCATCACCAATCTGTATCCATATACCACCACCAATCCGTCTCCATATACCATCACCAATCCGTATCCATATACCACCACCAATCTGTATCCATATACCATGATGAGGACATGGGTACCACAGTTACACCCATATCCCCTGCTGTTTTACCTCTTGGAATAGTTGCTAGAGCTCAGATATGCCATTTAAAGTATCAGGTACTTTCGTTTCTTGATAATGTTTCTAGTGTTCATGAGAATATGCTGCTGCCTAACTTAGATACATTTGTGTTGCTTGCTATTGAAGGGGCTAGCACGGACAAGAAGGTTGAACATTGGAGCATTGTCAAGCACGGAGATGAAGGTGCGTGCGAAGAGAACAAGAACTGAGGTTCAAGTGGAGATTTCCGGACTTTGAAGCCACCATGATGACATATAAGAAGATGGAAGAAATATACAAGATGCCCTTTCAGAAATTTCGTCCATAGCTTATTATTGGGGTTGCGCCACCTTATTTTGGGCCAGGTCCATGTAATCTATTTTTAGAGTCCATATTGTGGGGGAAACGACTTAGGAGGTGTTTTAGTCCCACCTTGCCAAGGGTGGACAAAATCCCCTCTCTTTCCCCTATAAATATAGCCATTAAGGCATCGTTTAGACTTGGGTTTTATTTAGTTAAAAGTTAGCCATCTTTGCAACTTCGTATACTTCGTTTGTATCCAACGACCAGACAAAGACCGCTTATGAAACCCCACTTTTATCAATACTTCATCCATACTCACAATATTCAGATTGCTTAATCATATTCTTGCTTGTTCTTCGATTGCTTGCAGGAATAGACCTTCGTGGTCAGGTTGATCGTGCTCTAGCGTGGTCAATAACCTCTCGGAGTTGGTTTAGCGATTGCTAAGGCGCAACGTCGTGCACGTTTGTAGTTGGATCATCAAAGTTGTCTCCACGAAATCGATAGTTATTATCTGATCGAAAGATCGGGACCCTCGCCTCTATCAAGTGGTATCAGTTTTCAGGTTGCTCGGTGAGATTTTCCAATTTTTTGTAGTCTAATTTGCATATGTTTTTCATACATAGAGTCTAAGAAATAGCCACACACAAAAAATAGATTAGTTCATCATATCCCAGACAATCTGAGCCTTTTTCGCCACTGCCACTTAGTTTTTGCATTGTTGAATTTTCGGTTGCATCGTGTGTCGAGTTGCTGGTTTAGTGTCTAAACTTTTAGAGTTTCGAGTTCTAGCCACGTTTTGTTCACACCACATCCACATACACCATTGCCCACTTCATTGTCATCTTCCGCTATCACATATTATTTCGATCGCCGCTGACACCAATCATCAATTGTTTTGTTGCCGTCATCATATTTATCTTTGTGTATGTCACATAGTAGACAAAAGCAAACAGAAAAATAGGGAGACAGAAGTTAAAAAACTGCTGGTTGCCACGTTTGCCTTGGGACTTGTTTCCCATGTTGCTTTATCTTTGGGAAAGATATATGTTGTGTTGTTTGGAAAGACAAAGAATAGGCTGAAAAAAAGGCAACCGCAGATCTGTTTGCTAATACTTTTGGAAGGTGGTAAGAAAAAAGGTCTGAAAAAAATATATAGCAGGAGATATTCTCGTGGCGAGAAGTAAAGAAAAAGGAACGTGAAAGACAAGCTGCCACGTTTGGATTTGGGGAGTCTGATCCCTTTGTTGAAAAAAAAACTGGTTTGCTGACCGCCTCATAATACTAGTTGCCACGTTTGGATTTTCAAGTAAAAAAAATCTGACCGGTCAATTATTAGAGCTGATCCGAATAGTCAAGAAAAAATTGAGAAAGGAAAGAGATTAAAAGGAGGAAGTTTGTCCATCGCTTGTGTGTATTTGGCATGTTTTAATTAGCTTCTACCTTTGTGCCTTGTTATTTTCGGCAGGAAAGCAGAGAGAATCACGTTCAGATCTCTTGCCCTGTACAAGGAAAGAAATTTTGGATACTTGGAAGGTTCGGATTAGGATATAAGAAAAAGGGCAACTGCCAATCGGTTCGGTTGGAAGAAAGCGTGAATAATGGCTTAGATATTGAGGTTGTTGGCGTGAGGTTGTTGGAAAAAAAAGAATTGAGAGAGAATATTTGGCCATATTAAAAGGCAAGTCTGGTCAGCAAAACGAATTAAAGGAATTAAACGAGATAGTAGAGAGAGAGAATAAGGAAGGAGAGAAAAAAAAGGAAAACCACATTTCGGTTGGAGGTTTCCAAGTCTGGTCGTGTCTCAAAAAAAAAGAAGAGAGATAACGTGACAAGTTTGGAAGGTTTTGATCTATTGGAGACAAAAAAAAGGAGTTGCTTCGTTTAGAAGATTTGATCGGTAAAAAGAAAGGCAGGTTTGGATCAATTTTTTTTGCCTTGTTTTCTCTCAAGGAAAGACCACGCTGGTTGCCTAAATCTTGGATTCGTTTTTGCCATAGAACAATTTCGGTTGGGATTTATTGTTGCGAGACCCATCCATTGATCACGTGAGGAAAGACATCCTTGTAGTTTTTTTAAAGGGAATAGTACAAGGAGCATTGCACCAACGTTTGTGTTGGCTGGAGTATTTTTTTGTATAGAAGGAAGGGGAAGAAGGACTGATAAAAGAGGAAGCACGTAATAGAAAAAAAAACAGTAAGAAAAGTTGTGTTCGAATCTATTTCCTTTTGGACTTGTAGTTCGTTTGTACTTTGGAGAAAGAAAAAAAAATAGCGGTACTTTGTTGTGCTATAAACCAGTACGCACTATAGTTACTTTGGAGTGGAAAAAAAGTGGAAGGAGCCTTGTACCAAAGTGTGGTGTTGGCAACATCTTGTGAATTCGTCTGTGTCTTAGGCTCGCGTCTGTAGCACGGTCTAGTCTAGGGCCAGTACTCGACCACTTTGAACGAATTTTCAGTTTGCATTAATTAACGTGGTTGTAGCATTTTTCCCACATATATAAAGCCAACCCAGCTTCACATATTTCTACACTGTGCATACATACGTTCACCTAACAATCGCTTTACCCAATTCTTGCAGTTATTAGACACCACTGGCTGCCGGTCACCACCTGTTGCATGGTAAGAACTTGTAAGATTTTGATTTGCTATACTGTGAGCGTTTCACCATCATTTCACAGTAGTTCATAGAAACATTATTTTTGGATTTTGTTTCTTATTTCTACTAATCATGACAGGATCTAGAGTCAATTCATGGGGTTTGTCGATCATGGGATACGTGCCATCACCTATGCAAATACCACAACAGTCACGAGAGGTGCACAAACATCCAAATGCACATGATCAGGTTAATGTTTCTATACCACCATATAATGGCCGTTTTAGACTTGCTTTATATATTGAATGTGAGTTTGACATAAATAATATATTTTCTTTCAATAATTTTGATGAACGTAAAAAATTTAAGGTTGCGGTTGGTTCTTTCACTCGTTATGCTATAGTTTGGTGGAGTGAATATTGTCGGGTACACCCTAATGATATACCTCCTACTTGGGATGATTTGAAACTTGCCATGCGACATACATTCGTTCCAGCTTATTATACTCGTGACATGATTAAAAAGTTGGAACTTTTAAAACAAGATAGTGACACCGTAACGAAATATTATGATACTTTACAAACTACCTTGCTGCATTCCTCTTTAGAAGAAAGTGAAGAAGATTTTATGGATAGATTTTGAGGAGGATTAAATCCTGACATTCAAGAGATACTAATTCATGAAGAGTGTTATCCTATGGACCATTTGTTTCATCTTGCTTGCAAAGCTGAACAGGAAGTAATACAACGTGTTTCCCACAAGGAGAACAAGTGCGAGATGCACATTCCAAGAGTTGATATGGTTGTCCCTTCAACTACTAGGCATACTATGACAACCACATCCATTGTTGTGAGGACTACATCACCTCTACCATGTGACACATCACCACCGAGGGTGCCTACATCATCTGAGTTGATCATAGGAGGTAATGACAAAGCTACTAATCTTCCACCTCCACATGAGTATGATGAATGCCTTGTCAATTTCAATGAACCATACGATGACCTACCCACTACTATGATCACACGAGCTATTTTAGAAGACTATGTTCATGATTTGACTTTGCCATGTGATCAAACAATTTTGATTGAACCCATTGAACTAACTATTGATGCGAAAGAACCATGTGAATCAGGGAATAACTCAGATTTGGATCAAATACGTTTGAAAATAATTGTGCCAATGTTTAATCATTTTGATATGACCTCCAATCTTGGTGATTGTTCATCATTGTTGGAATGGTTTAATGATAAGCATTGTCAATCTTTTGATATGAATAAAAGCTTCACTTATATGTGCAAACTGAGTTGCAATATTTTCATGCCTTTGACTTCTTGTGATAATATATTGGTTTTATATTTCACGACTTTTGAAGGATGCTCTTGTATAACTGTGCCACATGTGCCCCAACTGAGATTAGTAAAATGGATGACATATACATATACAACGTATACACTTTGTCTTTTTTGTTAGCCAGATTTCAGATTAAGCAACACTGAGGACGGCTTTGTTTTCAAGAAGGGGAGGATGATGAGGACATGGGTACCATAGTTACACCCATATCCCCTGCTGTTTTACCTCTTGGAATAGTTGCTAGAGCTCAGATACGCCAATTAAATTATCAGGTACTTACGTTTCTTGATAATGTTTCTACTGTTCATGAGAATATGATGCTGCCTAACTTAGATACATTTGTGTTGATTGCTATTGAAGGGCCTAGTACAGACAAGAAGGTTGATTATTGGAGCATGGTCAAGCACGGAGATGAAGGTGCGTGCGAAGAGAACAAGAATGGAGGTTCAAGTGGAGATTTCCGGACGTTGAAGCCACCATGATGACATACAAGAAGACGGACGAAATATACAAGATGGCCTTTCAGAAATTTCATCCATAGCTTATTATTGGTGTTGCGCCACCTTATTTTGGGCCAGGCCCATGTAATCTATTTTTAGAGTCCATATTGTAGGGGAAACGACTTAGGACGTCTTTTAGTCCCACCTTACCAAGGGTGGAAAAATTCCCCTCTCTTCCCTATAAATATAGCCCTTAAGGCATCCTTTAGACTTGGGTTTTATTACTTAAAAGTTAGCCATCGTTGCAATTTCGTGTACTTCATTTGTGTCCAACGACCAGACCAAGACCGCTTATGAAACCCCACTTTTATCAATACTTCATCCATACTCGCAATATTCAGATTACTTAATCATATTCTTGCTTGTTCTTTGATTGCTTGCAGGAATAGACCTTCGTGGTAAGGTTGATCATGCTCCAGCGTGGTCAATAACCTCTCGGAGTTGGTTTAGTGATTGCTAAGGCGCAACCTCATGCACGTTTGTAGTCGGATCGTCAAAGTCGTCTCCACCAAATCGATAGTTATCATCTCATTGAAAGATCGGGACCCTCGCCTCTATCATACCACCACCAATCCGTATCCATATACCACCACCGCTGCCATATCCTACCACCATATATCCACCACCAATCCGAGTTCCTTTAATATTAGGTTTGTTTCCGAGATCCGTCTAATTTCCGGTTCGTGTTTCCTTGCCTGAGTAGGTTTTGAAAAAAAAGAGTCTAGAGACCCCCGGTCAGTTTTTAGGCCAAAATTTTCAGAGGCAAAAATATTTTTTCCCTGTCCTATTTTTAGGCTTTTCTCAGTCTTTTGAGTCACGTGCCATCATAGTGATTTTTTGTCGCACTTTCTCGTCGTCGCTGCCCTGATTTCCAAAAAAAAGTTAAAAAATTTCGTGCCCATCCTGTCAGTTTGACGAGGGAAGAGTTTTGAGACACTCGCCATTATAGTGATTTTTCACAAAAAAAGAGGAGCGCCAACAAAAAAAAGAGGAGCGCCAAAAAAGAGGAGCGCCAAAAAAACAGAGCGAAAAAAAGTCCCATAGTGTGCTTTTCCCTTGTTTACGTGCAGCGCCGTGATTTTGTTAGTGTTCTAGGCTCGCGTCTCTAGCACGGTCTAGCCTAGGACCAGCACAGTACCGTCATTGAGCGTTTATTCAACTTTGCATCTCTGAATTGATTATTGCTGGCCCTTTTTGCTACCGTATTATAAGCCTTCCCAGCTCCACATACATCTACGTCGTGCGTTTGACTTTCCCTGGTAATCGCTCTATCCAAGCTTTGAGAGTTTTGACTACGACGGTTGCCGATCACCGCCTGCCGCTGGGTAAGAACTGGTAAGAATTTGAGATTTGCTTGACGGATTTGTGACACCCACCACCACCTCTCGTTAGTAATCTATAGGATCATATTCTTATGTGTTTCTATTGCTGCTAACCATGGCAGGATCACAAGCCGACAAGACTGACTGGGAGAACATGACGAATAAGGATTTGCATGATAAATTTCAGCAAATGATGAGTGGACATGTGCAAGATGTGCTAAACAGATTTGAAGATGCCATGGAGAAGATAGATGGCATGGACAAGACATTCGAAACAAAGCTCGATAACAAGTTTAATGAATTGCTCGCGCGTCTTCCACCACCACCACCGGCTGCCCCTAACGCACTTTTACAACAACAACAACAACAAAAACAAAAACAACGTCGCTTTCCAAATCAAGTGGGACGAGCACAACGCGTTCCCATTGACCCTGGGAAAAATTCTGGTGCCGCTGTTGATGCTTCTGGCGCTCCTGCTGCTACTGAAGAGGTGGAGGACCATTACGAGGATGAGTGAAAGTGCAACTATCCCTAGGTGGTTTTGGTAATTCATAACAACATATAGCTCATTGAGCTAATGCTATTCCAAGATGATTATTTCACGAAAGCTCAATGATTGGCATGGCATGATTGTGAAAGTGGAACCCTCAAAATGCTAAGGACAAAGGATTGGCTCAAGCTCAAAAGCTCAAGACTCTTCATTTTATATTTTAGTGATCCAATATCACATGGAGTCTTTAGGAAAAGCCAATACTATCAAGGAGGGATAAGGTGTTGCTTAATGAGCCTCTTGCTTCATGTGCTTAGTGATATGCTCCAAAACTCTCAACTACTTTCCCACTTCCCCATATGACCTAAACCCTAAGCCAAACTCGGTCCTACCGATTCTTTCTATCCGGCGCCACCGAGTTTCATTTGTCATAAGCCACTGCCAAACCCTAGCAATTCGGTTCTACCGATAGGGATCTTGGTCTCACCGAGATGGGATTCCAAACTCTCTGTTTCCCTTTCGTAACTTTTCGGTCTCACCGAAAGAGCGAATCGGTCCCACCGAGATTGCAATGTAAATTCAGTGTTTCCTTTTTGTAACTTTTCAGTCTCACCGAAAGAGCAAATCTGTCCCATCGAGTTTGCCTGACCAACTCTCTGGTTAGCCAATTACCAAAATCGGTCTCACCGAGTTTGTGTAATCGGTCTCACCGAGATTACATTATTCCCAAACCCTAACCATATCGGTCCTACCGAGTTGCATGTCAGTCCCACCGAAAATCTCTAACGGTCACTAGGTTTACCTTTTCGGTCCGACCGAGTTTTTTGATTCGGTCCCACCGAGATTGGAAAACTGTGTGTAATGGTTGGATTTTGTGTGGAGGCTATATATACCCCTCCACCTCCTCTTCATTCGTGGAGAGAGCCATAGAACACACACACAATTCCAACTCATATGTTCTGAGAGAGAACCACCTACTCATGTGTTGAGACCAAGATATTCCATTCCTACCATATGAATCTTGATCTCTAGCCTTCCCCAAGTTGCTTTCCACTCAAATCTTCTTTCCACCAGATCCAAATCCTATGAGAGAGAGTTGAGTGTTGGGGAGACTATCATTTGAAGCACAAGAGCAAGGAGTTCACTACCTACACACCATTTGTTACTTCTTGGAGAGTGGTGTCTCCTAGATTGGCTAGGTGTCACTTGGGAGCCTCCGACAAGATTGTGGAGTTGAACCAAGGAGTTTGTAAGGGCAAGGAGATCGCCTAGTTCGTGAAGATCTACCGCTAGTGAGGCAAGTCCTTCGTGGGCGATGGCCATGGTGGGATAGACAAGGTTGCTTCTTCGTGGACCCTTTGTGGGTGGTTGCTTCTTCGTGGACCCTTCGTGGGTGGAGCCCTCCGTGGACTCGCGCAACTGTTACCCTTCGTGGGTTGAAGTCTCCATCAACGTGGATGTAGGATAGCACCACCTATCCGAACCACAGGAAAAACATCCGTGTCTCCAATTGCGTTTGAATTCTCCAAACCCTTCCCTTTACATTCTTGCAAGTTGCATGCTTTACTTTCCGCTGCCAATATACTCTTTGCATGCTTGCTTGAATTGTGTGATGATTGCTTGACTTGTCCTACAATAGCTAAAATCTGCCAATAACTAAAATTGGGAAAAGGTTAAGTTTTTATTTGGTCAAGTAGTCTAATCACCCCCCTCTAGACATACTTTCGATCCTATAAGTGGTATCAGAGCTTTGGTCTCCATTTGCTTTGATCTCCATAGCTTTTGGTGTATAGCCTTGGTTTCACAACCTAGGAGAGTATGGCGTCTAGCGAGGGAAATTATCACCGTAGAGGTCCTTACTTTGATGGTACTAATTTTGCTAGTTGGAAGCATAAAATGAAAATGCATATTCTTGGACATAACCCCGCCGTCTGGGCTATTGTGTGTGTTGGTTTGCAAGGTGACTTCTTTGATGGGAAAGAACCAAACCGTGAAGCTACCGCGGTTGAGTTGAAGATGTTGCAATACAATGCTCAGGCTTGTGATATTCTCTTCAACGGATTGTGCCCCGAAGAATTCAACAAAATCAGCCGTCTTGAGAATGCAAAGGAAATTTGGGACACTTTGATTGATATGCACGAAGGTACCGACTCCGTCAAGGAATCCAAGTTGGATGTGCTTCAAAGTCAACTTGACAAGTTCAAAATGAAGGATGGTGAAGGTGTCGCTGAAATGTACTCTAGGCTTCCTCTCATCACAAATGGGATTGCCGGCTTAGGAAGTGAAGAGATGACCGATAGATTCATCATCAAGAAGATTCTAAGAGCCTTGGATGGAAAATATGATACCGTGTGCACATTGATCCAAATGATGCCCAATTACAAAGATCTCAAGCCAACGGAGGTGATTGGAAGAATAGTTGCTCATGAGATGTCACTTAAGGACAAAGAGGAACTTCACAACAAATCAAGTGGTGCCTACAAAGCCTCATGTGAAGCCCCTACATCATCAAGTGAGAAACAAAACTTCAATGAAGAATTGAGCTTAATGGTGAAGAACTTCAACAAGTTCTACAAAAGTAGAAGCAAAAATAGAAGCTTCAAGTCAAGGTCCTACAATGACAAAAGATCTTCTAGTCGAGAGGGAAACTGCTACAGTTGTGGAAGACCCGGACACTATTCCAATGAGTGTACGGCTCCCTGCAAGAGAAGAGAAGATTCTCCAAAAAGAAGAAGCAAAGAATCACCACCAAGAGAGAGAAGGAGTAGAGATGATCGTTATGAACGAAGATACTCACGGAGAAGCAAGGATTCGGAAAGGAAGGAAAAATCATCAAGGAGCTACACAAAACAAAGACATCAAGCTCATGTTGGTGAATGGGTATCCGGCTCCGACTCCGACAGCCACTCCGAGAGAAGTTATCACTCCGACTCCGAAGATACTCAAGATGAAGGTGTTGCCGGTCTAGCACTTGTGTCAACCAACTCCTACGACATATTTGACTCACCAAATGAAGGAATTGGAAGATGCTTCATGGCCAAAAAGTCCTAAGGTAACACACCCCGAGTATGTTGATTTCAATAGTGATGAAGATGACTTGTTAGGTGATGATTTGCTTGTTGACAACTCTAGTGATAAATACTATGATGAAACGTCAATTAATCATGCTAATCAAGATAAAACAAATGACAATGATAAGGAGAAGATTGAGGCTCTAACTAAAGAACTAAACACTCTTAAGTTAGCTCATGAAACTTCTTCGAAGATCATCGAGAACTTTTAAGAGCTCATGAGAAATTATGCTTTGAAAAGCTCAATCTTGAGCAAGAGCATGAGTTCTTAAAAGCAATCAATGATGATCTCCGCAAGAAAAGTTCTTCTTACATTGCCAAGCATTTACTCTTATCCACTTACATGCCTCAAGTCAAGTCTAGTAACAAGAACAAGAAAGATTCTTCCTCTAGCAGTAACAATGATCATGCTAAATCCAATATTGTTGCTTCTAGTAGTTCTCTTGATTCCACTAATGATTCTCTTAGCCAAGTTACACTTGAGCAAGAAAATAGCTTATTGAAGGGAATTATAGAGAAAGGAGTGTACAAAAGCCTTGCCGGGAGTAAGCAATTCGAGGAAATTGTGCGCAAGCAAGGAACGCACCGGAAGAATCAAGGTGTTGGTTTTGAACGAAAGTTCAATGCCAATGGAGTTGAGTGGGAAGAAGATCAATATCCCAAGACAAAGTTTGTTCCTCAACAAGAAAAGTATGATACTTCTTTCAAGGGGACACAAGCTCAAGATGATCTTCCACCACAAGACTACAAGCAAAAAGGCAAGGACAAGCTTCAAGAGGAAATTGATGCATTTGAAGAAGCTCCTAAGACCTTAGTCAAGTGGATTCCCAAGACTACTTCAAGTTCCACTTCATCAAGTACGACTACAACTCCAAGGATTCCCATCAAGATGGTGTGGATCCAAAAGAAGAAGAACTAGAGAGTTCTTGAGGGTGACTCCGCCAACATACTTCACTCTTATCATTTTGGCAAGAACAAGTGAAATCAACTTCCACATCTTGCACTAGTTCAAGGAGTCACAAACCCTCTTGTTGGTAAGACAAGGGACAAGGTAACCTAAAAGTTTTCATGGACATCATCTTGTGTGTGCATCACTCTATGTCTATGGATATCCTTGTTTGTTCCTTGCAGGACTAACCCATGTAGGTATTGAAGGTGCAATTCACTCAAAGGGATAGCTCCAAGTGATCTACATCAACATTGAGCATCCACATCTTCAACATCTACATGAAGTCATCATCGACAAAACCCGAGGTTAGTTCATCCCTCTAAGGGGGGATATCACATCTAGGGGGAGCTTTACTCTAAGACTTGAGCTAAAGCAACTCTAAAGATGTGAACACAACAATGCTTTATGTAAAAGTGGTAACCCCACTTGAGCTTAAACGATGAGTATGACCTATGATCAAGTGTTCTCACTTGACTCCTAAGTCAATATACTCATATATAGATGACCTTGTCATCGCAAATTGCTTGATAGATGCTAGAATTGGTTGTGCATGCCTTGTCACATATTTCATTTGCCATCTTATTGTGTGAGCATGCTGGTTGCATATTTTACTCATTCGAGGACATCCACTTGTTGTTTTGATTGTTTGGTTTTATTTCCTTTTGCCAAGTGGATGGACAAGAATGCATAAGAACCTCCTCTAGCTATCTATGCTTTTCTCGTCTCAAACTCTATTCATGCTACATCACAAAATTTGATCAAGTCAGATTCGAACCACTCTGTGTGAGGAGCGCTCGGAGTCCCCGATTCGTCATAGACTTAAACTTCCAAAACCTCTTTATGATTCTCGGTCTGACCGATACCCCACTTTCGGTCCTACCGAGATCATTAAGTTGATCTAGGTTTTCGATCTTGGTGCAACCGATTTGAACCATTCGGTCACATCGAGTTGCAACAACTGTATACAGTTTTGCGTCTCGGTGCCACCGAGTTGTTCCACTCGGTCACACCGACAGGGTCGGGCTATATATAGTCATGGGCAAAAATTTGGAAATTTCTCCGAACCCCTTTGCCCGCGCGATAGCCTGCTCTGCCAACTTGGTCTCCGGATCGTCTCCTCGCCGCCAGCCGCCTCCAGTCGCTGGTCTCCGTCGCCGTCAACGGAAATTCAACCCCGCCGTTGCCGCCGTAGCGAGTCTCCGCCGAACTAGGGTATGGACTCGATCTTTGTGCTATTCCCCAATCTGATTCTTAGCACATTGTGATCATCATGATTCTTGCCACGATTGAAACACTCCTGTCCAGTCAATGCGTTCGTAGATTAGTTTTGATTCGAAAATTTTAGGGTTAGGTTTCCGCCGAAACCATCTCGGACCCACCGAGTTGAAAAACTCGGTCCCACCGATTTGGCTTATGCCATTGCACAAGTGAGACTCGGTCTGACCGAGAATTACTTATCGGTGTGACCGATTTTGGAACTCTGTGAAACCCTAGCAGTCTCGGTGCCACCGAACTGTGACTCGGTCTGACCGAGTTCACTAGTTTAGGTGCCAAAACTGCTTTGGTATCACCGAGTTTAGAAGTCGGTAGATCCGAGATGCTTTCAGTGGGAAACTAAAACTAAGTTTTTGAATTATTCTTTTGCAAAAATCTCTGCATTTTGTGATGCTTATCCACTCTATCTCATCTATAACCTATTCACAGGGTCAGCAGTCAGAGTTTGCATCATGTCAGACCAAAGTGATAGCCAGAACTTGTCAGAGCAGCAAGTGCAGATGAGTGAGGGCACTAGTCCCTCAAGTTCCTCAGATGATGGCAGCAGGAGCACCCCTAGCAATCTGCCTAAAGCTGCCACAAGACAGAGAAAGAAGAGAACCTCAGACTCAGAAGATGAGGATTATGTGGCAGAAGAGGAAGCAACTTCCAAGAGAGTTGAGCCAGCACAGGGCATAAAACCAGGGATGAAGATCAAAAGGCCAGCAGGCAGGCAGCCTATGTCAAAGGCCAGAGCTTCAACTAAGAAGCCCACTCCCATTGAGCCAGTTGCTGCTGAAGGCAAGAAGAGGAAATAAAGGGTGAAGAAAACTGTAGCCAGAGTGCTTGGCAAGGCTTCCATCATGGAAGATGAGGAGGAAGAAGAAGAGGTAGCTGCACCTGCACCTAAGGCACCCAAGCTGATGGGTGATGCCATAAGAACAGGGGTAGCTGCTTCCAAGGCCAAGCCAGCTCCAAAGCCAAAGCTAGAGAGGAACACAAGAAGCATCCCAGCTACTGAGAAGAACAAGGCCCCAGTGCCTGAAGCTGCAGAAGAAGAAGAAGAGAATGTTCTTAGAAAGCTCAAGCCCAAGATCCCAGACCACAACGATGCTCATCCTGTGGTTGAGGATATGAAACTCAGGAGAGATTCAGGGCTTCGGAAGTGGAGAGAAGCAGACCCGTATGCTTCAAGGAGAAGGACTGCAGTTGACTACAGGTTTCACACCAAGGAGCAGCAAGACTTTTATGAGACAGTGCTGCTAGACAAGAAGCCAATTGTCTGTGATATGAGATGGGTTGATTGGCAATACATCAAGGACAACGAAGAGTACTACCCTGGAGTGCAGGACAGCTTCAAGGCATGTGGAGTAGAGGACTTTGTTGGGCAGAAGCTCACAAAGTGGAACGAGGAACTCATCATGCAGTTCTACTCCACAGCCCATTTCTATCCAGATGGCAGGATTGTATGGATGTCAGAAGGAACCAGATACCAGTCTACAGTTGCTGAATGGGCTCAGCTGATTAATGCCCCAGAAGAGCATGATGATGACTTGGACATTTATGCCAAGAAGAAGATGGACCACAACTCAATGTCAAACATGTACAAGGAGATTCCAAATGAAGCACTTGATACGTTCAAGTTTGGCTCAGTACACTATCTTCTGTTAGGGCTACCAACCATCAACTGGATTCTTAGGCACACCCTATTGCCCAAGTCTGGAGATCACAAGATGATCAGGGGCCATGCGATCAACTTGCTTCATATCTTTGACGTGCCACAGAAATTCAAAGTCATGAGCCTTATGATTGAAACAATCAAGAGGACAGCAGCAGACCAGAAGAGGAGCTGTGGATATGCCCCACAGATTCAGGAGCTCATCAACTCTAAGATGGGCATGGGGATATACTTATTGGACAAGGAACACCTGCCCATCCGTCCAGATTTTGAAGATAATCAAGTGGTCATGACTGAGAATGAGACATCATCTGCCCAAGCACAAGCCAAGAAGGAGAAGGCGAGGAAGGAGAAAGCTGCCAACATGCCTACTCAAGAGGAGGCATCTGAATATTTCCTGAAAAACCAAACAAGAGCAGCTTGGTTACTTGATTGCATCCACCCTACGGATTGAGCAAGGACTAGCTACCCTAACTCAGAACCAGGCAAGCTTAGAGAGGATCATGGAACAAAAGTTCTATGACTTGGATGTCAAAGTGACAGAGATTCAGACTGCAGTGGAGCAGCTCCAGGATGACATGCAGGAGAGGAGAGGCAAGACTACAACTGATGCCTTTGCCAGAGTGCCACGAGGTCCGGGGTCGTCTGCAGTGCCAGTTGCTGACCCCAGAGCCACCACGTCTGCACCAGCTACAGCCTCAGTTCCACCAGCTCCAACATCCACTTCAGCCTCGACTCCAACCACGTCTACAGAAGGCTTCGTCCTTGGAGTGCTCCGGACTCCACCACCACCTGAAGATCAAGCCTGAGTGTCGACTTAGCACTATGCATTTTCTAGGAACTTTTTGGTAACTTATTGCCAAAGGGGGAGAAAATGTATAGATCATAGGCTTCGAGAGAGAGAGCGTTGCTTTTTTCTCTCTTGCTTTATTTGGTGGTTTTTCGAACTTTGTTTGCTTTTGAGTGCTTGAGATACTATGTCATTGCTCGTGAGACATTGATGATCATGTGTTTGATCATAAGCTACACTTATGCATGCTTGATATATCTTATCTATCTTATGTGATCATTCACTATTCTTGGTGATGAGTGCATGTATTTCATTCTTATCATTTTAAGCGCTCCACCAAGATGTATGTGACATGGAAGAGTAACCCATGACTCTAACTCTTTGTGCATTTGCAGTCCAAAGCAAATTTTAAATATGCACAAATTTAGGGGGAGCTCTCACTTGTCACATACTTCTCAAAGCGACGATATATTTCATGCTTATTATCATTTGTCGAAGCTTTGATCTATATGTTGTCATCAATTACCAAAAAGGGGGAGATTGAAAGTGCAACTATCCCTAGGTGGCTTTGGTAATTCATAACAACATATAGCTCATTGAGCTAATGCTATTCCAAGATGATTATTTCAGGAAAGCTCAATGATTAGCATGGCATTGATGTGAAAGTGGAACCCTCAAAATGCTAAGGACAAAGGATTGGCTCAAGCTCAAAAGCTCAAGACTCTTCATTTTATATTTTAGTGATCCAAGATCACATTGAGTCTTTAGGAAAAGCCAATACTATCAAGGAGGGATGAGGTGTTGCTTAATGAGCCTCTTGCTTCATGTGCTTAGTGATATGCTCCAAAACTCTCAACTACTTTCCCACTTCCACATATGACCTAAACCCTAAGCCAAACTCGGTCCTACCGATTCTTTCTATCCGGTGCCACCGAGTTTCATTTGTCATAAGCCACTGCCAAACCCTAGCAATTCGGTTCTACCGATAGGGATCTCGGTCTCACCGAGATGGGATTCCAAAATCTCTGTTTCCCTTTCGTAACTTTTCGGTCTCACCGAAAGAGCGAATCGGTCCCACCGAGATTGCAATGTAAATTCAGTGTTTCCTTTTTGTAACTTTTCCGTCTCACCGAAAGAGCAAATCTGTCCCATCGAGTTTGCCTGACCAACTCTCTGGTTAGCCAATTACCAAAATCGGTCTCACCGAGTTTGTGTAATCGGTCTCACCGAGATTACGTTATGCCCAAACCCTAACCATATCGGTCCTACCGAGTTGCATGTCAGTCCCACCGAAAATCTCTAACGGTCACTAGGTTTACCTTTTCAGTCCGACCGAGTTTTTTGATTCGGTCCCACCGAGATTGGAAAACTGTGTGTAACGGTTGGATTTTGTGTGGAGGCTATATATACCCCTCCACCTCCTCTTCATTCGTGGAGAGAGCCATCAGAACACATACACAATTCCAACTCATATGTTCTGAGAGAGAACCACCTACTCATGTGTTGAGACCAAGATACTCCATTCCTACCATATGAATCTTGATCTCTAGGCTTCCCCAAGTTGCTTTCCACTCAAATCTTCTTTCCACCAAATCCAAATCCTATGAGAGAGAGTTGAGTGTTGGGGAGACTATCATTTGAAGCACAAGAGCAAGGAGTTCACTACCTACACACCATTTGTTACTTCTTGGAGAGTGGTGTCTCCTAGATTAGCTAGGTGTCACTTGGGAGCCTCCGACAAGATTGTGGAGTTGAACCAAGGAGTTTGTAAGGGCAAGGAGATCGCCTACTTCGTGAAGATCTACCACTAGTGAGGCAAGTCCTTCGTGGGAGATGGCCATGGTGGGATAGACAAGGTTGCTTCTTCGTGGACCCTTTGTGGGTGGTTGCTTCTTCGTGGACCCTTCGTGGGTGGAGCCCTTCGTGGACTCGCGCAACCGTTACCCTTTGTGGGTGGAGCCCTCCATGGACTCGCGCAACCGTTACCCTTCGTGGGTTGAAGTCTCCATCAACGTGGATGTAGGATAGCAACACCTATCCGAACCACGGGAAAAACATCCGTGTCTCCAATTGCGTTTGAATTCTCCAAACCCTTCCCTTTACATTCTTGCAAGTTGCATGCTTTACTTTCCGCTGCCAATATACTCTTTGCATGCTTGCTTGAATTGTGTGATGATTGCTTGACTTGTCCTACAATAGCTAAAATCTGCCAAGAACTAAAATTGGGAAAAGGTTAAGTTTTTATTTGGTCAAGTAGTCTAATAACCCCCCCTCTAGACATACTTTCAATCCTACAATGAGGTTGATCAAAATCAGAACTACGTGCAACCACCAGCACCACCACCACAAGGTCGTCCTCAGGTATATCATCGCAATGGTAGGGCTGCACCACCATATGAGGTACGAGATCATGACCATCTTCCTAAACTGAAATTGAATATTCCACCATTTGAGGATAGATATGTTCCTGATATATATCTTACCTGGGTGTTAGAAACTGGACAACATTTTACATGTTTACAATATCCTGAGGAGAGACGTGTTCCTGCTGCTGTTTGTGATTTCACTAGCTTCGCATGTGTTTGGTGGTCTGAACATTGTAGATTATATCCTATTCCAACTACTTGGGCTACTTTAAAAACTGCTATGCGTACTCGTTGGGTTCCACCTTATTATAAACGTGAATTACTTCAAAAAAATTAGCGTTTAAGACAAGGAAAAAATTATGTAGAAGAATATTATCAGGAATTACAAACTGGCATGATTAGATGTGGTATTGTTGAGGAGAATGAAGCTATGCTTGCAAGTTTTATGGGTGGATTAAATAGAGAGATTCAGACCATTCTAGAGTATAAGGAGTATACTAATATCACTCGTTTCTTCCATCTTGCTTGTAAAGCTGAACGTGAAGTGCAGGATCGACAGGCATTGGCGCGAACTAAATTTTCTGCAGGTCGATCTTCATCATGGACACCACGCGCATCCTCTACTTCCACTACACCAGCACCTCCATCAGGTGCCACCTCCAGCCGTGATACAAGAAAGCAGGCACAACCACCACTATCTGCCAAGAGCACACCTGTCGGGCCTGCGCAGAGCTCTTCTTCTTCCATGGCATCAACAGGGCACACACGTGATATTATTTGTTGTCGTTGTAAGGGAAGATGACATTTTGCGAGAGAATGCAAATCAGCGTGTGATGATTGCGACTGAGGATGGTGGGTATGAGTCCGCTAGTGACTATGATGAGGAGACTTTGGCTCTTATTACACATGAAGAACACGGTGGAGATGATTCTGATCATGAGACGCAGTACATGGCTGCTGAAGATGCTGACATGTATGAATGTTTAGTTGCTCAACGTGTTTTGAGTGTGCAGGTTACACAAGCTGAGCAAAATCAGACGCATAATTTGTTCCATACAAAGGGAGTTGTGAAGGAACGTTATGTTCGCGTCATCATAGATGGAGGGAGCTGCAACAACTTGGCTAGCATGGAGATGGTGGAGAACCTATCTCTCACCACAAGACCACATCCACATGCTTACTACATCCAATGGTTCAACAACAGCGTCAAGGTTAAGGTAACACGTACTGTTCGTGTGGACTTTAGTATCTCTACACATGATGATTATGTTGATTGTGATCTGGTACCTATGCAAGCATGTTCCTTATTACTTGGTAGACCATGGCAATTTGATAAAAATTCTGTACACCATGGTAGAAACAATCAACATACTCTTGTTCATAAGGACAAAAATATTACTTTGCTTCCTATGACTCCTGATTCCATTTTAAAAGATGATAGTAATAGAGCTAATAATGCAAAACAGGAGCAAAATAAGAGTGAAAATCAGATTGTGGCAAAAGAATTTGAGCAACACATGAAGCCTAATAATAAACCATCTAATGTTGTTTCTGAAATTAAATTGAAAAGTGCATGTTTACTTGCCACCAAATCTGATATGGATGATCTAGATTTTAGAAAATCTGTTTGCTATGCTTTTGTGTGCAAACAGGCATTATTTTCATTTGAGGGTGTGCCTTCCTCTTGGCCTCCTGCTGTCACTAACATTTTGTAGGAATTCGATGACGTCTTTCCACAAGACGTGCCACCGGGATTACCACCTATTCGAGGGATTGAGCATCAAATTGACTTAATTCCCGGTGCATCATTACCCAACCATGCACCATACCATACCAATCCAGAGGAGATGAAGGAGATTATGCGTCAAGTACAAGAGCTGCTCGACAAAGGTTATACACGTGAATCTCTTAGTCCTTGTGCTGTTCCTATTATACTAGTGCCTAAAAAGGATGGTACATCGCGTATGTGTGTTGATTGTAGAGGCATTAATAATATTACTATTTGTTATCGTCATCCTATTCCTAGGCTAGATGATATGCTTGATGAATTGAGTGCCTCTACAATATTCTCCAAAGTTGATTTGCGTAGTGGATACCATCAAACTCGTATGAAATTGGGAGATGAATGGAAAACAGCATTTAAAACTAAGTTTGAATTATATGAGTGGTTAGTCATGCCTTTTGGGTTAACTAATGCACCTAGTACTTTCATGAGATTAATGAACGAAGTTTTACGTGCTTTCATTGGACGATTTGTGGTAGTTTACTTTGATGACATATTGATTTATAGCAAATCTTTGGAGGAACATTTGGAACATTTACGTGCTGTTTTTATTGCTCTACATGATGCGCGTTTGTTTGGTAACCTTGGAAAGTGCACCTTTTGCACCGACCGAGTATCTTTTCTTGGCTATGTTGTTACTCCATAGGGAATTGAAGTGGATAAAGCCAAGATTGAAGCTATTGAGAGTTGGTCGCAGCCCAAAATGGTCACACAAGTAATGAGTTTCTTTGGCCTTGCTGGTTTCTATAGGCGTTTTGTGAGAGATTATAGCACCATTGCTACGCCTCTGAACGAGCTTACAAAGAAGGATTTGCCTTTTGTTTGGGGTACCGCATAGGAAGAAGCCTTCACGGTATTGAAAGATAAGTTGACACATGCTCCTTTACTCCAACTTCCTGATTTTAAGAAGTCTTTTGAGCTTGATTGTGATGCTAGTGGAATTGGATTAGGAGGTGTGTTATTACAAGATGGCAAACCTGTTGCATACTTTTCTGAAAAATTGAGTGGGCCTAGTCTGAACTATTCTTCTTATGATAAAGAGTTATATGCTCTTGTTCGGACCTTAGAAACATGGCAACATTATTTATGGCCCAAGGTATTTGTTATACATTCTGATCATGAATCTTTGAAACACACTAAAAGTCAAGCAAAACTGAACCGTCGACATGCTAAATGGGTTGAATTCATTGAGCTTTCCCTTATGTCATTAAACACAAGAAGGGTAAAGAAAATGTTATTGTTGATGCATTGCCTCGTCGTTATACTATGCTTTCACAACTTGACTTTAAAATATTTGGTTTGGAGACCATCAAATATCAATATGTGCATGATGCTGAATTTAAAGATGTATTGCAGAATTGTAAGGAAGGGAAAACTTGGAAAAAGTTCGTTCTTAACGATGGATTTGTGTTTCGTGCTAACAAGCTATGCAATCCAGCTAGCTCCGTTCGTCTTTTGTTGTTGCATGAGGCGCATGGAGGAGGATTAATGGGACACTTTGGTGTCAAGAAGACGGAGGATATACTTGCTACACATTTCTTTTGGCCAAAGATGAGACGGGATGTTAAGCGTTTTGTTGCTCGCTGCACTACATGTCAAAAAGCTAAGTCATGGCTCAATCCTCAGGGTTTATATATGCCTTTGTCTGTACCTAGTGTTCCTTGGGAGGATATATCTATGGAGTTTGTTTTAGGTTTACCTCGAACAAAGAAGGGGAGGGATAGCATATTTGTTTTCGTGGATAGGTTCTCGAAAATGGCACACTTTATACCATGTCATAAAAGCGATGATGCTGTTAATGTTGCTGATTTGTTCTTTCGTGAAATTATTCGCTTGCATGGTGTGCCAAATACTATTTTTCCAGATCATGATACTAAATTTCTTAGCCACTTTTGGAGATGTTTATGGGCTAAGTTGGGGACTAAACTTCTTTTTAGTACTACTTGTCACCCCCAAACAGACGGACAAACTGAAGTAGTCAATAGAACATTGTCTACTATGCTTAGGGCTGTTTTGAAGAATAATAAGAAAATGTGGGAAGAATGCTTGCCTCATATTGAATTTGCTTATAATTGTTCATTGCATTCTACTACTAAGATGTGCCCTTTTGAAATTGTGTATGGTTTCCTACCTCGTGTACCTATTGATTTGTTGCCTCTTCCATCTTCGGAGAAGGTTAATTTTGATGCAAAAGAACGTGTTGAATTGATTTTAAAAATGCATGAGTTAACTAAGGAAAACATTGAGCGTATGAATGCTAAATATAAACTTGCTGGAGATAAGGGTAGAAAACATGTTGTGTTTTGCACCTGGAGATCTTATTTGGTTACATTTGCGTAAGAATAGATTTCCTAATTTGCGCAAATCAAAGCTAATGCCACATGTTGATGGTCCTTTTAAGGTGTTAGAGAAAATAATTGATAATGCATATAAACTTGAGCTGTCTGCAGATTTTGGGGTTAGTCCCACTTTTAACATTGCAGATTTGAAGCCTTATTTGGGTGAGGATGATGAACTTTCGTCGAGGAAGACTTCATTTCAAGAAGGGGAGGATGATGAGGACATCAATACCATTGTTACACCCGCAGCCCCTGCAGCTATACATGCTGGACCAATTACTAGAGCTCGCGCATGCCAAATGAATTATCAGGTACTTTCGTTTCTTGGTAACGATTCTAATGTTCATGAGAATATGATGTTGCCTAAATTGGATACATTTGTTTTGCTTACAAATGAAGGGCCTAGCATGGACAAGAAAGATGAACCTTGGAGCAAGTTCAAGCATGGAGATGATGGCATGCACAAGGGATCAAGAACAGAGTTATAGGTGATGATTTCAGGACTTTGAAGCCACCATAAGGAGTGCATGAAGCCTTGGACGAAATATACAAGATGCCACTTCATAAGTTTCATCCAGAGGCTATTCTAGGTGTTGTGTCACCTTATTATTGGGCCAGGCCCATGTATTTTCGAAATACTTAAGTATAGGTTGTTTTTAGAGTCCGTATGTGTGGGGAAACAAGAGTTAGGGTTGGTTTCAGACCCCTCCTCCAATGGCCACAAAATTCCCCCATCTTCCTCCATATATACAGCCCTTAGGGCATCGTTTAGACTTTGGGATTTCTTTATTTAAAAGTTAGCCATTGCAACTTCGTGTACTTCGTTTGTGTCCAACGTCCAGACCAAGATCGCTTATGGATCCCCACCATTATCAATACTTCATATATATTCACAATATTCAGATTGTTTTATCATATTCTTGCTCGTTCTTTGATTGCTTGCAGGGATAGACCTTCGTGGTCATGCTGACCGTGCTTCCGGCATCGTCGGTAACCTCAGGAGATTGGTTTAGCGATTGCTAAGGCGCCATGTCGTGCACGTTTGTAATCGGATCATCAAAGTCGTCTCCATGAAATCGATAGTTATCATCTCATTGAAAGATCGGGACACCCTCGCCTCTATCATTTCCCTAAGGATTTTTGCTATTTATGGTGCTCATACATGACTCAAGTTCTTCATTTATCCTCCCGGTGAAATAAGTTTCTCGTCTCCTTGTGGATATCAATCCAATCTTTTGTTTCTGTAGTGGCAGAATTTCACCTCATAATTTTGAGATGTTCTCCATAAGTCCACTACAAGCTTGTTCTTTTTGTCGGTGGTTTTCCAATAACTCTGTTATAACCTTCTTGGAAGGGTGTTTTCCAAGCTCATTTGTGGCAGAATATGTCTTTTTCTTCTCAGTTCTTTCCTTTCCTACGATTCAACTTCTATTCTTTAGTTCCGGAGGCATAGGGATGTTGCTCTCTTCACCTATCATCCCATTTTTGTCAAAGATCATGTTCTTTCTTTTGCTTATCCATTCAACCAGAGGGTCGTGTCCTTCATTCCAGTTCTCTCATCTTATCAAGTTTTGCCTCCCTTCTCAACCGGAGTGCTGTCTGAAATCTTTCTTAACCCTTGTGTCATTCTTTCAATAGTTTTAGAGGCAGTGTGTTGTTGATCTCATCAAGTATCCTCTCATCTTGTCAAGTTCATGTTCAATTCCTTCCATTTACAGTCGGAGTGCTTCCCAAATTACACCATTCTTTTTTCCTTCTCTATCTTGTTTTAACCAGAGTGTTGTGTCTATCATTCCACTTCTAACCAGACTCTCATCCAAGTGCTTTCATTTTGCCAAGCTCATATTGTTTACCTTCCATGTCCAACCGGAGTGTTGTCGTAATTGACCTTTATCGTTCCTTGTACATCTCGTTTCAACCGGAGTGCTTGCATGTACTTCTTGTCCATTGCAACCCGTGTTCTTATGTCTTTCAACCTACAAGGTTCTCGTAATGTTCCTTGTTCCTCTTTTCTAACGGAGTGTTTTCAACTTTGTTCATCTTCGTTGTATTCTTTCTTTCAACTTGTTCAACCTCTCAAGGTTCGTGGTTTCACTCGTTTTTCAAAGAAGCAACTTAGTTTTACGTCTCCTCTTCCTCTTCCGTTTCTCTCCGGTGCCATCATAGATCTCGGGACGAGATCCTCTTGTAGTGGTGGAGTGTTGTGACACCCCGAGACCGATGCGCCAGGCGTCTTCCAGTTATTCGCTGTTGTTGCCTTGCCATTCGTTTGCATGTTGCATCTTTGCCATGTTATCATGTGCATTGCATCATCATGTTTTCAAAACTTGCATCCGTTCGGGTTCCCCCAGTTCCATTCGTTGTCCATTCTGAGCCCAGACACACTTGCACACGCCCGCGGCACCTCCGAAATATTAGTTTATAAGTGGGCGGAAAATGTTCTCGGAATGGGTTGAAAGTTGGCGTGCGGTCTTATTATAGTGCAGGTAGGCCGCCTGCCAAGTTTCATCGCATTCGGAGTCGGTTTGACGCCCCAACGGATAACTATAGCGGCATTATAGTCGGTCAAACGTCGGACGTTTTCGGTCTCCGGAAGCGGTTGCAGGGCTGCTTTACTTCCCTCTCATCTCAGCCCAACCTCTCTAGCACAACCCACTAGCCCACCTATCTAACCCCCCTCCGCTCCGTACCCTCCGATCGAGATCGAATGGCTCCAAAACGGCCTCAAACCCACTAACCCTAACCCTTTTCCCTATATAAAAACACCCCTTCCAAATTTGGGCATCCCCTAGCCTCCACCTACCTTCTAGCCTTCCCCTCGGGATCCCCGCAGCCGCCAGCCACCTCCATCCTCGTTTTCAGCGCCGGCGCGCTCCCCCGCTGCCACTTGTCGCCGCTAGACTGGCCGAGCCGCCACCTGCGCGCCGCTTCAGCCAACTAGAGCTCTCCACCTGTCCTCGCCATGTCACCCCACTCCTCCCCGCCACCGCAGGCCCATGCCAGGCCCGCCCGGGCCCCGATCTGGGCCCGAGGCGCCCAAACCGCGCTGCTGCCTCACCCTGGATTGGGAGGAGCCCCGATCCCGCAGCTCGTCCCACTGCGTCCTCCCGCAGGTGACCCCGACCTCACCGCTGGACTCCGCCGGCGCCTCCTCAGTCGTCCCTCATCGCCTCCCTCGCCGGAGATGAGTCCCGGCCGCCCTTTTCCCTCTCCTTCTCTCTCGATCTCTCTCTTTGACCTCTCCTTCCAACATTGCCCTACAGGAACTTCCACTGCCCGTGGAGCTCTCCCCGGCCGCGTTCTTTGCCTGATCCGGTGGGGATCCGCTGGATCTGAAGTACCTCGGCCATTCCCAGCCTTCCCGCTCGGATCCGTCGCCGGAGTCCGAGTCTCTGCCACTTGCCGGTGATGTGCATGGCGCCGCCGCACCTTTGCTCGATCCGCGTGCATTGAACGGTGCGGTCGACCACGTGGCCCGCCAGCCATCCCGCACCGAGGCCCAACAACTTCTTCTCGTCACCACAACCGGCCCAGCCGCTTCTCCATTTTTGGCCCATGGCCCGATGTGAGCATAGACTAGCCCCTCCGCTATTTTGTGCCTGTGCGTCTGATAGTTATGTTGCGCCTGTTGCCTTGCTGGGCCTCTCCTAAGATTCAGTCCAGTATAGTTTTTTTCCTGTTCTGCGAATTAGTCTATTTATCGAGTGAGCTGCAGTTTTATAGAAAGGTCCCTCATGTTCATTCGTATAATAACTCCAAAACTGTGCATCGGATCTAAAGAAATTATATATGTAACTTGCGTAGAATTTTGTCTAGTTTCGTAATATGCAACTTTCAACCATGTTAAAAATGTTAAAAATGTTGTTTGTGTTTATTTCGCATAATGCCATGCTAAAATGCATTAATTCATAACTAAATAACCGTAGCTCCAAATTTATTAAACTTTATATGTAAATGGGGTAGAAAAATGCATAGTTTAACATGGTGGCATTACTTTACACATTTAATAACTCTAAAATTATGTATAGCGCAGAACAGTATGAAACCCATAAATTGCAGATGAGGATTTTTCCAGACTTGTTGCTTGTTTTTCCGGCCTCATTTAAACTCGCCTAGATAGGTAGTTTTCATATGTTTCACCTCTTGCCATACTAACCAACATTTAATATTGTTGAGTACATAAATGGGAGAGAACTAAATAAATCATGTGGTGTTCCATCAATATGCAACTCGTTGCATATTGAGTTCCACTTAATTTGTAGTATTGTTTGTGCACTTTGCCATGCCATGCCTCTTTAAACCGGACATGCATCGTACTTGGTTGTGCATCATGCCATGTTTATGTGATGGTTGTTTACTATGTTGCTTGCTTCTTTCCGGGTTCCCTCTCTCGTTAGCTTCGGTTTCAGTCTGGAGTTGTGAGGATCCGTTCGACTACGTCCGTTTGTCTTCTTCATGGACTCGTTCTTCTTCCTTGTGGGATCTCAGGCAAGATGACCATACCCTCGAAATCACTTCTATCTTTGCTTGCTAGTTGTCCGCTCTATTGCTATGTAGCGCTACCTACCACTTGTTATATCATGCCTCCCATATTGCCATGTCAAGCCTCTAACCCACCTTTCCTACCAAACCGTTGTTTTGGCTATGTTACCACTTTTGCTCCGCCCCTCTTATAGCGTTGTTAGTTGTAGGTGAAGCTGGTTCCATGTTGGAACATGGATATGTTGGGATATCACAATATCTCTTATTTAATTAATGCATCTATATACTTGGCAAAGGGTGGAAGGATCGGCCTTATGCCTGGTGTTTTGTTCCACTCTTGCCGCCCTAGTTTCCGTCATACCGGTGTTATGTTCCTTGATTTTGCATTCCTAACGCGGTTGGGTGTTACGGGAACCCCTTGACAGTTCACTTTGAATAAAACTCCTCCAGCAAGGCCCAACCTTGGTTTTACCATTTGCCTCACCACCACCTATACTTTTCAATTGGGAGTCATGCTCCCGAGGGTCATCTTTATTTTAACCCCCGGGCCAGTACTTCTCTAAGTGTTGGTCCGAACCAGAGCACCGTGCGGGACCGTCCCTTGGCAAGTCGGGTTATGTTGGTACCTGTACGCTTAGCTTATCCGGTGTGCCCTCAGAACGAGATATGTGCAGCTCCTATCGGGATTTGTCGGCACATCCGGCCGGTCTTCCTGGTCTTGTTTTACCATTGCCGAAATGTCTTCTAACCGGGATTCCGAGTCTGATCGGGTCTTCCCGGGAGAAGGAATATCCTTCGTTAACTGTGAGAGCTTGTGATGGGCTAAGTTGGGACAACCCTGCAGGGTATAAACTTTTGAGAGCCATGCCCGCGGTTATGTGGCAGATGGGAGTTTGTTAATGTCCGTTTGTAGAGAACTTGACACTTGACTTAATTAAAATGCATCAACCGCGTGTATAGCCGTGATGGTCTCTTCTCGGTGGAGTCCGGGAAGTGAACACGGTTCTTGTGTTATGTTTGAACGTATGTAGTTTCAGGATGACTTCTTGATCACTTCTAGTTCATGACCATTGCATTGCTTCTCTTCTCACTCTTATTTGCGTATGTTAGCCACCATATATGCTTAGTGCTTGCTGCAGCTCCACCTCATTACCATATCCTACCCATAATCTTAAATAGTCTTGATCTCGCGGGTGTGAGATTGTTGAGTCCTCGTGACTCACAGATACTTCCAAACAGTTGCAGGTGTCGATGATACCAGTGCAGGTGACGCAACCCAGCTCAAGTGGGAGCTTGATGAAGATCTTGTTCGTTGTTTTGTGTCTTTCTGGTTGATCAGTAGTGGAGCCCAGTTGGGACGATCGGGGATCTAGCATTTGGGGTTTTCTTCTTTTATTTTGGTTCCATAGTCGGACCTTTGATTGTACTTTGGATGATGTATATTTATATATTGTGTGAAGTGGCGATTGTAAGCCAACTCTTTATCCCTTTCTTATTCAGTACATGGGATTGTGTGAAGATTACCCCTCTTGCGACAAACCTACTATGCGACTATGCCTCTAAGTCGTGCCCCGACACGTGGGAGATATAGCCGCATTGTGGGTGTTACACTTGTTCATCATACTCATGAAGTAGGCAGGGGCGTTTGTCAATCCAAATGACATAACCGTGTACTCATATAGCCCAGACCTTGTGTCAAAAGCTATCTTAGTTATATCCTGCTCTTGGATCTTCAGCTGGTGGTATCCTGATCACAGATCGATCTTGGAGAATACTTTAGCTCCTTGCAGCTAGTCAAACAAATCATTGATCATCGGTAGGGAGTATTTGTTCTTGATCGTCACCTCATTCAATGCCCAATAATCAACAACCATTATCAAAGATCCATCCTTCTTCTCAACTAAGAGCACTGGGGCTCCCCATGGTGACGAACTTCGTCGAATATAACCTTTCTCCAATAACTCCTTAATCTGCTTCTTGATTTCCTCCACATCATTGGCGGGTATTCAATATGGTCTCTTCGATATTTGTCCGGTGCCTGGCAACAACTCTATCAAAAATTCAATGTCTCGATCTCTTGGCATTCCTGGTAATTCCTCTGGAAATACATCCGGGCAATCCTTCACAACCGGCACTTCTTCCTGAACAACTCCTGAGAGAGAATTTACTTGGGTCCTCCTTGGCGCATGTCTAGACACATACTTGATCTTTTTCCCTCCGGGGTGGTGAGTAAAATTGACTTACTAGCACAATTCATGTTTCCTCCATACTTCCGTAACCAATCCATTCCTAATATTATATCCTTGGGACTCCAAAATTATTAGGTCTAAGGGGAAAACATGTCTACCTATGGTCAATGGCATCTGAAAACATCCACTGCTTGCCATATACTCAGCTCCTAGCGACCTTACAAACATAGGTGTCTTAAGAACTTTGGTGGGCAACTTATACTTATCCACAAACCCCCTCGAAATGTATGAATGCGATGCACCAGTATCAAAAAGAACGACCACAGTAAATGACTCAATAAAAAACTTACCTATAAGTGCATCAAGCTGTTCTTCAACCACCTCCACGTTAACGTGGTTCACCTGTCTCCTGTTGAAAGGGTTGGGCTTCTTCGCAGAGCTTCCATTACCGTTTCCATTCTTTGCTTCAGGGAATTCAGTGGCGCAGTGTCTAGTCTTCCCGCACTTGAAACAAGTAATGTGACTTAAATCCTTCCTGGCGGGTGTTGCTGGGTTGGAACGGTTCTGTCCGTTGCTTCCTCCATTTCCTTTCCCATTCTTGGGCCCATTGTGGTTATGTGTGCTTCCTCCATTATGAGTATGGCCTCCATTATTATGAGTATGTATTCCCGAGTTCGGGGTCAAACGAGGATTCCGCTGAGCTCTAGAATTGTACTTCCCCTGTCCGTATTTCCTTTTGTGGCTCTCCATCTGTTGCTGCTTTCCTTCAATCATAAGGGCCCTATCTACAGCTCCTGGTAGTTAGTGAATGTTGTCACCATCAACTGCATACTCATCTCATCATTCAGCCCTTCCATAAACTTCTCCTGCTTCGCGACATCTATGGCTACATCATTTGGGGCATAGCGGGCTAACTTGCTAAACTCATCCACGTACAGCCTCACAATACGATTTCCCTGGCGTAAGTTGCGAAACTCACGCTTCTTCATGCTCATAGCTCCAGTTGAGACATGGGTGGTGCGGAATGCTTGCTAAAACTGATCCCAAGTGACATCTGCTATGGGAAACGTGGCTGCGTAATTCTCCCACCATCAGGCTGCGGGTCCATCCAATTGGTGTGCGACAAAGCGCACCTTCTCAGCATCTGTGCAACCTATGGTGGTCAACTCCCTTCAAATCCTGAGTAGCCAGTCATCAGCAACAATCGGCTCGGTGCTACTGGAAAACACAGGCGGATTCAACCTCAAGAAACAGGCTAAGTTGTCAACTGGAGGTGGTGGCGGTGGGTTGTTGTTGTTGCCTTTGTTCCGGACTAGCAACTGCATCAAGGCATTCTGCTGCTGGATCAACTGAGTGAGATCCGGTGAGAAGACAAATCCGGGGTCACGTCTCGGAGGCATCTGATGGGTTTAGAGGGAAGAGATTTAGAATAGAATGAGGTCTAAAGAGAAATCACTACCCATATGCACATGTGACAAACACAATCAATTCACATTACTCAATTCAAACAAGGGCATACAATTGATCTAGCTACCATTACAAAGTATTGGACTATTACTATATACATGAGGGAATACTACTGATAACATGGTGGTCGACTAGAAATTTTGATCGAAAGAAGATTCCATGATATCTGCTCCAGCTTCTTCTTTATAGTCATCATCACTGTCGGGGTCGGAGTCGGTGTCGTCGATGATGATGTAGTCTCCGGGATGGTCGTCACCTCCTGGCGCAGGGTCTCCCATGAATAATCTTAGCTTCTTCTTCAGGTCTTCATTCTTCTCTAGTATTACTGCAATTTCCTCTTCGTATCCATCGCGTGTAGACTTGAGTTCCTCTTCTAGCTCCATGTTCCTTGTCATCACCTTCTTCAGATCTATCATGCTGGCACACATCTGGTTCAACTCCTGGATGTAGGCAGCAATTGACTTGTCCCTCCTGGTGCTGATCATCTCCCACTACTCATCTCGGCGTCCACATATTTGGTAGATGGTGTCCTCAATATCCTTGTGGCAGACTTCGCCGATGCGTCCCATGGCGATGTGAGCTGCCATGCTCTTTCCTAGACTCCAGGTTGGTGCATCAAGGGAAAACTCTATGGGTTCAGTAACTGGGGTGAATGTCCTTCCTCGAACATGTACTCGAATGGTCCAACACTCTTATTTAGGTAGAGTGGCGGTGTAGGTCCCGGTGAAACTTGGTATTCCGATGTTCAGATATCTGGTGGCTTCCTTCAAATGTCGTCCGAAAGGGGTGTCTTCATCCGGTTGCGCAAACTTGTTCCTTGGGTCCGCCATCTATAGAGTGGAAAGTGGTGAAGAGCCAGAAATGAGTAGAGCAGAGTGACCTAAGGTTTATCTTAGTGGTCACGTCCTATAGTCAGCGTGTGCTCTGATACCATCTTGTAGCGATCCAACCTCAAACGATCGAATCTCTGTGCATAAGTGTCATCCCTGGATCGGTAATGCTGACACACACAGTACTTGAAGGATTTATAGTAGAGTGCAATCACACACTTATTACATCGAATATCTCAAAGAGAGTACTTATTACAATAATATGGCTGAAGGCCATCTAATGAAGATAACATCGAAAGGCTTTGAAAGCAAAAGTGATTCCATCAACTCCAACGACATAGCTAAGTGCAAAACAACGACCTAGTGCATCTTACTCTTTATCTGAAAAGTCTACAACATAATACGTTGTAGCCCGAAACTGGTCAGCACATGGAATATGCTGGCAAAATAACACTATAGAGTAATGAGCAAGAATAACTACTATCACTACATGCATATATGGCTGGTGGAGGCTCTATGGTTATCATGTTTGCGTAAAGCCAATTTTTCCCTACTGCAAAGGAATAAATTTTATTTAACTATGAAGTTGATTCATAAAAAATTGAGAAGGTTCCTCCAACTCAATCCCAATTAAAAGTAATTAATATCCCAACACAATTAATTAAGAGTGATGAGATCAAACCAATAATTCAAGAACCAGATTCTCAAGATTGTCCATAACCGGGGACATGGCTAACCATGATTAGTTTGTACACTCTACAGAGGTTTGCGCACTTTTCCCCGCAAGACTCGATCTCCTCCGTTTTATTTCTCGCAGTGCATGGTGTTTGAGAAATGGATGATCGAGACACGGTATTTCCGAAGAGGTCCCCTTAACCGATAGATAGGCTGGTACACCTACAATCCCCTACATCTGCTAGCCCATCATGAAAAGGATTCCCACAACTTACTCAACTATGCCAGAGCACATATTGGCTTGTGGCTGCACACGGAAGTTTCTAGCATGAATAATCTTATGATCCCTTTGAGCCTGGGTGGCGAACCATAGGATGATCACACGGGTACTCCGAGATATCCCAGGACAGCGCTGGATTGCTCCAGGTGCCCAAACAACCACTAGGCGCTCCAGGGTGCCTCAACCAGTCCACCCAGATGTGTATTAAATTAGCCACCTTAAGTTAACCATTATTTTAACAACTCTCACGTCTGTCATGGATACACTCAACCAAACCACGTCTACGAGCATAGCATAGAAGTATAAGCATATCATAGAAGAAACTCCCAGGGTTTGAATAAAGGGCAATAGATTCTACCTTATCAACTACTTCCCAATACCCACATGTTAAGAAGATCCTACTCATGCAATGTTTGAGGGTTGAAACTAATGCATAAAAACTGGGTAATAAGGGATATGATCAAAGTGTTACTTGCCTTGCTGACGATCTGAAAACCCTAGACTCGTAGTAGCATGCTTCGCACTCCGGATACTCTATCACAAAGAAACAATAACATACATAAGCACTCAAGCAATAGACACAAGGGTAAAACTCAAAAGAAAAGATCCAAATTGAAAGTTCAAGAGAAGAGCTTCGATTTGCAAAAAGAATCAATCGAATCAGAGCTACGAAACTCAATCTGCAGTCAAAAGAAGTTCAAAATCAAATCTGCTTGCAACCAAATTTTAATTTGTCAAAACCATGTTCGAGTTGATTAACTGGAAAGAGGTGCACAAGACGGAGATTTTGGTGCTGGTTTTACTGAATTTGGACCAACGGTTAAAAAGTTGCGAGCATTTAAAGATCAGGGGCTATCGCGCCGAACCTTCGGGGAACGCAACAACTACCACACCGAACTCATCGACTTCGACGTCGCCTAAATCTACCTGCCATACAACGCCATCCTCGGGTATCCAGCCCTGGCCAAGTTCATGGCGGTGAACCATCACGGATACAATGTCCTCAAGATGTCGGGAAGCGGCGGAGTCATCACAGTCCTGTGCGAGGAAAGAGACGTAGTGTGCTCCCTCCAGCGTTCCTTCCAAGCTGCAGCAATCGACGACCCCGACAGCCAAGGCGAGCACCCTCCTGAGGCCACCCCCAATAAGAAGAATCAGTTGCGCCACGCAGGGCCTCAGGCAAGTGGTGCCTCGTCAGGATCGGCGCCCGTGCCTGGGGCGCCTCCCTCCATCACATAGGAAAGCGCACCTAGCCCCCTCTCGGGCAGGGCTCGAGGGCTCTCTTCTGAAGGGCCTCAGACTTTGCCAACATCACGAGGGAGGTGCTTGGGCACCACTTGGAGGCGTGCTTCACGGCACGTTTACCTCAGAAGAACACAGGGCAAGGAGTGCCCACCGTTCAAGAGGTCATCACCAAGACCACTCAGGAACTGCAAGACACAAGGGCCATGTGCGGCGACCGCCGCTCACCAGGCGCAGCTCCCCATCCAGGTGAGGATGCCGGGCTGCCCGTTTGCATCGACGTCCTAGGGCTCAACCGGGCCGCCTCTTAGGAGCTTTTTTGGCCTTCGCGCGTGGGACGCTGCGAGGGCCCACCTCACAGCTACATTCGCATGCCTGTTGGCCTACCGAGCGTGGCGACTGCCTATCAGCGCAACCTACGGAGCATCCTGGCGGCTCAGGAGGCCAGCCACCATGTTGTGCTGACGGAGATTAAGACGGTGTTGGAAATATGACCTAGAGGCAAAAATAAATTAGTTATTATTATTATATTTCATTGTTCATGATAATCGTTTATTATCCATGCTATAATTGTATTGATAGGAAACTCAGATACATGTGTGGATACATAGACAACACCATGTCCCTAGTAAGCCTCTAGTTGACTAGCTCGTTGATCAATAGATGGTTACGGTTTCCTGACCATGGACATTGGATGTCGTTGATAACGGGATCACATCATTAAGAGAATGATGTGATGGACAAGACCCAATCCTAAGCCTAGCACAAAGATCGTGTAGTTCGTATGCTAAAGCTTTTCTAATGTCAAGTATCATTTCCTTAGACCATGAGATTGTGCAACTCCTGGATACCGTAGGAGTGCTTTGGGTGTGCCAACGTCACAACGTAACTGGGTGGCTATAAAGGTTCACTACAGGTATCTCCGAAAGTGTCTGTTGGGTTAGCACGAATCGAGACTGGGATTTGTCACTCCGTGTAAACGGAGAGGTATCTCTGGGCCCACTCGGTAGGACATCATCATAATGTGCAAAATGTGACCAAGAAGTTGATCACGGGATGATGTGTTACGGAACGAGTAAAGAGACTTGCCGGTAACAGATTGAACAAGGTATCGGGATACCGACGATCGAATCTCGGGCAAGTATCGTACCGCTAGACAAAGGGAATTGTATACAGGATTGATTAAATCCTTGACATTGTGGTTCATCCGATGAGAGCATCGTGGAGCATGTGGGAGCCAACATGGGTATCTAGATCCTGCTGTTGCTTATTGAATGGAGAGTTGTCTCGGCCATGTCTGCATGACTCCCGAACCCGTAGGGTATACACACTTAAGGTTCGATGACGCTAGGGTTATAGGGAAAGTATGTATGCGGTTACCGAATGTTGTTCGGAGTCCCGGATGAGATCCCGGATGTCACGAGGAGTTCCAGAATGGTCAGGAGGTAAAGATTGATATATAGGAAGTATGGTTTTGGCCACCGGAATTGTTCCGGGCATCACCGGTAGTGTACCGGGACCACCGGAGGGGTCCGGGGGTCCGGAGGCTTACATGGGCCAATAGTGGGAAGGGACCAGCCCCTAGGTGGGCTGGGGCGCCTCCCACCAAGGCCCAAGGCGTCCTCAAGGGGAGAGGGGGCAAACCCTAGGCGCAGATGGGCCCTAAGGCCCACCCTAGGTGCGCCCCCCTCTCTCTCCCCCTTGGCCGCCTCCCAGATGGGATCTGGGGGCTGCCGCCACCCCTAGGGAGGGAACCCTAGGTGGGGGCGCAGCCCCTCCCCTCCCCCTATATATACTTGAGCAAAGGGGCATCCCAACAAATGATTCAATCTCCCTCTTGGCGCAGCCCTACCCCTCTTCCTCCTCGTCTCTCGTAGTGCTTGGCGAAGCCCTGCTGGAGTCCCGCGCTCCTCCACCACCACCACGCCATCGTGCTACTACTGGATGGAGTCTTCCCCAACCTCTCCTTCTCCCCTTGCTGGATCAAGGCATAGGAGACGTCACCGGGCTGTACGTGTGTTGAACGCGGAGGTGCCGTCCGTTCGGCACTAGGATCATCGGTGATTTGGATCACGACAAGTACGACTCCATCAACCCCGTTCACTTGAACGCTTCCGCTTAGCGATCTACAAGGGTATGTAGATGCACTCTCCTTCCCCTTGTTGCTAGATTATTCCATAGATTGATCTTGGTGATGCGTAGAAAATTTTGAATTTCTGCTACATTCCGCAACAGTGGTATCAGAGCTAGGTCTATGCATAGTTTCTATGCACGAGTAGAACACAAAGAAGTTGTGGGCGTCGATATTGTCAATTTACTTGCCGTTACTAGTCTTATCTTGATTCGGCGGCATCATGGGATGAAGCGGCCCGGACCGACCTTACACGTACTCTTACGTGAGACTGGTTCCACCGACTGACATGCACTAGTTGCATAAGGTGGCTAGCGGGTGTCTGTCTCTCCCACTTTAGTCGGATCGGATTCGATGAAAAGGGTCCTTATGAAGGGTAAATAGAAATTGGCATATCACGTTGTGGTTTTCGCGTAGGTAAGAAACATTCTTGCAACAACAATTAGAGGACATCTAACTTGTTTTTGCAGCATATGCCTTGTGATGTGATATGGCCCAAAGGATGTGATGAATGATATATGTGATGTATGAGATGTATGAGAAACGTTCTTGCAACAACAATTATGTATGCTCATAATTTGTATCTTGCATAGCGTTAGGTTCATTATTGCAAGATATGCCTAGTCTATAAAATATAGGGGGAGTGTTGATCCTAGCATGTGTGCCGTGCAGTCCAAAGCACATCTCAAATATGCACACATCTAGGGGGTGCCCCTCAATATTTTATAGATGGTGGGATTGCCGTTGTATCTCTTCATATCCCTTTGTGCAAATCCTGTATTGTCATCAATCCACCAAGAAGGGGGAGATTGTAAGAGCATGTTTATCCCTTAGTAGTTTTGGTGATTGGCGATAATGCTTTTGCGGACTAATCGTGTGCAATGAGCATTTCAGATATACCGTGTCTAAGCACAAGATGTTTTGGTACCACCGGAGCTTATCGAAGACGGCGTTTCTCTACGTTTCTTTTCGGTGGACTTGAGTCATAGGAAAGCCGTACTATTAAGAGGGTGTCTGTGTTGGAAAGGTTTGGGTGGAATCAACACGTACACGTCTGCTCCTTTTTGCACCACCTTTCCTTTGGCTCTTTGGAGCATCCTCCGTCTCTCCACGTCTTTGCAAAATGAAGGACTCCTAGTGTTGTTGTTCTGGGGCACGCGGTAGTACTGCTCTTCAGAGCGGTAGTACCGTGGGGCCTTGCGGTAATAATAGCCATAGGCGCGGTAGTACCACAGGTACTCACGATAGTACCACTCCTTGGGAGCGGTAGTACCGTGGCCTCTGGCCAGGCTCAGCCGCTCGAGCGGTTGTAGGGGCGGATGTAATTTTTTTACATCCGCGCCCTACGCGGTAGTACCGCCCCATGGGTGCGGTAGTACCGTGAGCCCTGGCCTGGCACAACAACATGAGTGGAAGTAGGGGCAGATGTAATTTTTTACATCTGCACCCTACGCGGTAGTACCGCTCCAGGCATGCGGCACTACTGTGCCGGATTTTTGCACAGATCCCAACTCAGCGAAGTTGCCACGGATGTATTTTTATATGTCCGTGCCTTCCCAACTCTGGACTATCCTTGCCTTGCAGTAGTACCGCAAGGGGGAGCGGTAGTACTGCGCCAGCAGTTCTACCGCCCTCTGCTTCATCGCATCAGGGCTGCTTTGGATTCTGCTCATGGGCGGTAGTACCGCAATGTCTTGTGGTAGTATCGTGTGCCCTAGCGATAGTACCGCCCTCCGGTGTGGTAGTACCGTGCTTCGTAGGCTGAGTTGGTGGATAACGGTTGGATTTGTTCTTCCACTATATAAGGGGAGTGTTCTTCTCTGAGTTGACTAACTCTTCCACCTCCAAGCTCCATTGTTTCTCTAAGCTCCATTTTTGTTGATCTCTCTCCCTAGCCTATCAAACTTGTTGATCTCCTAGCGATTGGTTGAGAAGGCCTAGATTTACACATCCACGAAGAGATATTTGATTCCCCCCTCTAATCCCTTGAGGATCTTGTTACTCTTGGGTGTTTGAGCACCCTAGACGGTTGAGGTCAACGCGGAGCCATACTCCGTTATGGTGAAGCTTCGTGGTGTTATTGGGAGCCTACAATTAAGTTGTGGAGATGCCCCAACCTTGTTTGTAAAGGTTCAATGGCCGCCTTCAAGGGCACCCACTACTATAGAAAACCCTAGCAGTGTTGGGGAACGTAGTAATTTCAAAATTTTCCTATGCACACGCAAGATCATGGTGATGCATAGCAACGAGAGGGGAGAGTGTTGTCTACGTACCCTCGTAGACTAGAAGCGGAAGCGTTAGCACAACGCGGTTGATGTAGTCGTACGTCTTCACGGCCCGACCGATCAAGCATCGAAACTACGGCACCTCCGAGTTCTAGCACACGTTCAGCTCGATGACGATCTCCGGACTCCGATCCAGCAGAATGTCGGGGAAGAGTTCTGTCAGCACGACGGAGTGGTGACGATCTTGATGTTCTATCGTCGCAGGGCTTCACCTAAGCACCGCTACAATATTATCGAGGATTATGGTGGAATGGGGCACCGCACACGGCTAAGAGATCAATGATCAATTGTTGTGTCTTTGGGGTGCCCCCTGCACCCGTATATAAAGGAGCAAGGGAGGAGGAGGCTGGCCCTAGGAGGGGGCGCGCCAAGTGTGGAGTCCTACTAGGACTCCCTAGTCCTAGTAGGATTCGACCTCCCATTTGGAATAGGAAAAGAGGAAGGGAAAAGGAGAAGGAAGGAAGGGGGTGCCCCCTTCCCTAGTCCAATTCGGACCAGACCAAGGGGAGGGGTGCGGCCACCCTTGAGGCCCTTTTCCTTCTTTCCCGTATGGCCCAATAAGGCCCAATACGTATTCCCGTAACTCTCCGGTACTCCAAAAAATACACGAATCACTCGGAACCTTTCCGATGTCCGAATATAGTCGTCCAATATTTCGATCTTTACATCTCGACCATTTTGAGACTCCTCGTCATGTCCCCGGTCTCATCCGGAACTCCGAACTCCTTTGGTACATCGAAACCTTAAGTGTGCGGACCCTACGGGTTCGAGAACAATGTAGAAATGACCGAGACACGTCTCCGGTCAATAACCAATAGCGGAACTTGGATGCTCATATTGGCTCCCACATATTCTACGAAGATCTTTATCGGCCAGACCGCATAACAACATACGTTGTTCCCTTTGTCATCGGTATGTTACTTGCCCGAGATTCGATCGTCGGTATCTCAATACCTAGTTCAATCTCATTACCGGCAAGTCTCTTTACTCGTTCCGTAATACATCATCCTGCAACTAACTCATTAGTTGCAATGCTTGCAAGGCTTAAGTGATGTGCATTACCGAGAGGTCCCAGAGATACCTCTCCGACAATCGGAGTGACAAATCCTAATCTTGAAATACGCCAACCCAACAAATACCTTCAGAGACACCTGTAGAGCACCTTTATAATCACCCAGTTATGTTGTGATGTTTGGTGGCACACAAAGTGTTCCTCCGGTAAATGGGAGTTGCATAATCTAATAGTCATAGGAACATGTATAAGTCATGAAGAAAGCAATAGCAACAAACTAAACGATCAAGTGCTATGCTAACAAAATGGGTCAAGTCAATTACATCATTCTCCTAATGATGTGATCCCGTTAATCAAATGACAACTCATGTCTATGGTTAGGAAACATAACCATCTTTGATCAATGAGCTAGTCAAGTAGAGGCATACTAGTGATACTCTGTTTGTCTATGTATTCACACATGTATTATGTTTCCGGTTAATACAATTCTAGCATGAATAATAAACATTTATCATGATATAAGGAAATAAATAATAACTTTATTATTTCCTCTAGGGCATATTTCCTTTAGTCTCCCACTTGCACTAGAGTCAATAATCTAGTTGACATTGCCATGTGATTTAACATCAATGGTTCACATCACCATGTGATTAACACCCATAGTTCACATCGACATGTGACCAACACCCAAAGGGTTTACTAGAGTCAATAATCTAGTTCAGATCGCTATGTGATTAACACCCAAAGAGTACTGAGGTGTGAACATGTTTTGCTTGTGAGAGAAGTTTAGTCAACGGGTCTGCCACATTCAGATCCGTAAGTATTTTGCAAATTTCTATCTCAACAATGCTCTGCATGGAGCTACTCTAACTAATTGCTCCCACTTTCAATATGTATCCAGATTGAGACTTAGAGTCATTTGGGTCAGTGTCAAAACTTGCATCGACGTAACCCTTTACGACGAACCTTTTGTCACCTCCATAATCGAGAAACATATCCTTATTCCACTAAGGATAATTTTGACCAATGTCAAGTGATCTACTCCTAGATCACTATTGTACTCCCTTGCCAAACTAAGGGCAGGTTATACAATAGGTCTGGTACATAGCATGGCATACTTTATAGAACCTATGGTTGAGGCATAGGGAATGACTTTCATTCTCTCTCTATCTTCTGACGTGGTCGGGTTTTGAGTCTTACTCAACTTTACACCTTTGTAACACATGCAAGAACTCCTTCTTTGACTGTTGCATTTTGAACTACTTCAAAATCTTGTCAAGGTATGTACTCATTGAAAAACTTATCAAGCGTCTTGATTTATCTCTATAGATCTTGATGCTCAATATGTAAGTAGCTTCACCGAGGTCTTTCTTTGAGAAAAACTCCTTTCAAACATTCCTTTATGCTTTGCAGAATAATTCTACATTATCTCCGATCAACAATATGTCTTTCACATATACTTATCAGAAATGTTGTAGTGCTCCCACTCACTTTCTTGTAAATACAGGCTTCACTGCAAGTCTGTATAAAACTATATGCTTTGATCAACTTATCAAAGCGTATATTCCAACTCTGAGATGCTTGCACCAGTCCTTAGATGGATCGATGGAGCTTGCATATTTTGTTAGTACCTTTAGGATTGACAAAACCTTCTGGTTGCATCATATACAACTCTTCTTTAATAAATCCATTAAGGAATGCGGTTTTGTTTATCCATTTGCCAGATTTCATAAAATGCGCCAATTGCTAACATGATTCAGACAGACTTAAGCATAGATACGAGTGAGAAACTCTCACCGTAGTCAACACCTTGAACTTGTCGAAAACCTTTTTGCGACAATTCTAGCTTTGTAGATAGTAACACTACTATTAGCGTCCGTCTTCCTCTTGAAGATACATTTAATCTCAATGGCTCACCGATCATTGGGCAAGTCAATCAAAGTCCATACTTTATTCTCATACATGGATCTCATCTCAGATTTCATGGCCTCAAGCCATTTCGCAGAATCTGGGCTCATCATCGCTTCCTCATAGTTCGTAGGCTCATCATGGTCAAGTAACATGACCTCCAGAACATGATTATCGTACCACTCTGGTGCGGATCTCACTCTGGTTTACCTACGAGGTTCGGTAGTAACTTGATCTGAAGTTACGTGATCATCATCATTAGCTTCCTCACTAATCGGTGTAGTAGTCACAGGAACAGATTTCTGTGATGAACTACTTTCCAATAAGGTAGCAGGTACAGTTACCTCATCAAGTTCTACTTTCCTCCCACTCACTTCTTTCGAGAGAAACTCCTTTTCTAGAAAGGATCCATTCAAAGCAACGAATATATTGCCTTCGGACTGTGATAGAAGGTGTACCCAACATTTTCTTTTGGGTATCCTATGAAGACGCACTTCTCCGATTTGGGTTAGAGTTTATCAGGTTGAAACTTTGTCACATAAGCATTGCAACCTCAAACTTTAAGAAACGACAGTTTAGGTTTCTTGCCAAACCATAGTTCATACGGTATCGTCTCAACAGATTTAGATGGTGCCCTATTTAACGTGAATGCAACTGTCTCTAATGCATAACCCCAAAACGATAGTGGTAGATCGGTAAGAGACATCATAGATCGCACCATAGCTAATAAAGTACAGTTATGACGTTCAGACACACCATTATGCTGTGGTGTTCCAGGTGGCGTGAGTAGTGAAACTATTTCACATTGTTTTTAATTGAAGGCCAAACTCATAACTCAAATATTTTACTTCTGCGATCATATCGTAGAAACTTTCATTTTTGTTACGATGATTCTCCACTTCACTCTGAAATTCTTTGAACTTTTCAAATGTTTCATACTTGTGTTTCATCAAGTAGATATACTCATATCTGCTCAAATCATCTGTGAAGATCAGAAAATAATGATACCTGCCACGAGCCTCAATATTCATCGGACCACATACATCAGTATGTATGATTTCCAACAAATCTGTTGCTTGCTCCATTGTTCTGGAGAACAGAGTCTTAGTCATCTTGCCCATGAGGCATGGTTCGCAAGCATCAACTGATTCATAATCAAGTGATTCCAAAAGCCCATCAGCATGGATTTTCTTCATGCACTTTACACCAATATGACCTAAACGGCAGTGCCACAAATAAATTGCACCATCATTATTAACTTTGCATCTTTTGGTTTCAATATTATGAATATGTGTATCACTACGATCGAGATCCAACGAACCATTTTCATTGGGTGTGTAACCATATAAGGTTTTATTCATGTAAACAGAACAACAATTTATTCTCTTACTTAAATGAATAACCGTATTGCAATAAACATGATCAAATCATATTCATGCTCAGCGCAAACACCAAATAACACTTATTTAGGTTCAACACTAATCCCAAAAGTATAGGGAGTGTGTGATGATGATCATATCAATCTTGGAACCACTTCCAACACACATCGTCACTTCACCCTTAACTAGTCTATGTTCATTCTGCAACTCCCATTTCGAGTTACTACTCTTAGCAACTGAACCAGTATCAAATACTGAGTGGTTGCTACGAACACTAGTAAAATACACATCAATAATCTGTAAATCAAATATATCTTTGTTCACTTTGCCATCCTTCTTATCCGCCAAATACTTGGGGCAGTTCCGCTTCCAGTGACCAGTCCCTTTGCAGTAGAAGCACTTAGTCTCAGGCTTAGGACCAGACTTGGGCTTCTTCACTTGAGCAGTAACTTGCTTGCCGTTCTTCTTGAAGTTCCCCTTCGTCCCTTTGCCCTTTTCTTGAAACTAGTGGTCTTGTCTACCATCAACACTTGATATTTTTCTTGATTTCTACCTTCGTCGATTTCAGCATGACGAAGAGCTTGGGAATCGTTTCTGTTATCCCTTGCATATCATAGTTCATCACGAAGTTCTACTAACTTGGTGATGGTGACTAGAGAATTCTCTCAATCACTATTTTATCTGGAAGATTAACTCCCACTTGATTCAAGCGATTGTAGTACCCAGACAATCTGAGCACATGCTCGCTGCTTGAGCTATTCTCCTCCATCTTTCAGCTATAGAACTTGTTGGAGACTTCATATCTCTCAACTCGGGTATTTGCTTGAAATATTAACTTCAACTCCTGGAACATCCCATATGGTCCATGACATTCAAAACGTCTTTGAAGTCCCGGTTCTAAGCCGTTTAAGCATGGTGTACTAAACTATCAAGTAGTCATCATATTGAGCTAGCCAAATGTTCATAACATCTGCATCTGCTCCTGCAATAGGTTTGTCACCTAGCGGTGCATCAAAGACATAATTCTTCTGTGCAGCAATGAGGATAAACCTCAGATCACGGATCCAATCCGCATCATTGCTACTAACATCTTTCAACTTAGTTTTCTCTAGGAACATATCAAAAATAAAACAGGGGAGCCAAACGCAAGCTATTGATCTACAACATAGATATGCTAATACTACCAGGACTAAGTTCATGATAAATCAAAGTTCAATTAATCATATTACTTAAGAACTCCCACTCAGATAGACATCCCTCTAATCCTCTAAGTGATCACGTGATCCAAACCAACTAAACCATGTCCGATCATCACGTGAGATGGAGTAGTTTCAATGGTGAACATCACTATGTTGATCATATCTACTATATGATTCACGCTCGACCTTTCGATCTCCGTGTTCCGAGGCCATATCTGTTATATGCTAGGCTCGTCAAGTTTAACCTAAGTATTCCGCGTGTGCAACTGTTTTGCACCCGTTGTATTTGAACGTAGAGCCTATCACACCCGATCACCATGTGGTGTCTTAGCACGAAGAACTTTCGCAATGGTGCATACTCAGGGAGAACATTTATACTTTGATAATTTAGTGAGGGATCATCTTATAATGCTACCATCAATCAAAGCAAGATAAGATGCATAAAAGATAAACATCACATGAAATCAATATAAGTGATATGATATGGCCATCATCATCTTGTACTTGTGATCTCCATCTCTGAAGTACCGTCATGATCACCATCATCACCAGCACGACACCTTGATCTCCATCGTAGCATCATTGTCGTCTCGCCAATCTTATGCTTCCACGACTATCGCTACCGCTTAGTAATAAAGTAAAGTATTACAGCGCGATTGCATTGCATACAATAAAGCGACAACCATATGGCTCCTGCCAGTTGCCGATAACTCGGTTACAAAACATGATCATCTCATACAATAAAATTTAGCATCATGTCTTGACCATATCACATCACAACATGCCCTGCAAAAACAAGTTAGACGTCTCTACTTTGTTGTTGCAAGTTTTACGTGGCTGCTACGGGCTTAGCCAGAACCGTTCTTACCTACGCATCAAAACCACAACGATAGTTTGTCAAGTTGGTGCTGTTTTAACCTTCGCAAGGACCGGGCGTAGCCACACTTGGTTCAACTAAAGTTGGAGAAACTGACACCCGCCAGCCACCTGTGTGGAAAGCACATTGGTAGAACCAGTCTCGCGTAAGCGTACGCGTAATGTCGGTCCGGGCCGCTTCATCCAACAATACCGCCGAACCAAAGTATGACATGCTGGTAAGAAGTATGACTTATATCGCCCACAACTCACTTGTGTTCTACTCATGCATAACATCAACGCATAAAACCTGGCTCGGATGCCACTGTTGGGGAACGTAGTAATTTCAAAACTTTCCTACGCACACGCAAGATCATGGTGATGCATAGCAACGAGAGAGGAGAGTGTTGTCTACGTACCCTCGTAGACTGGAAGCGGAAGCGTTAGGACAACGCGGTTGATGTAGTCGTACGTCTTCACGGCCCGACCGATCAAGCACCGAAACTACAGCACCTCCGAGTTCTAGCACACGTTCAGCTCGATGACGATCTCTGGACTCCGATCCAGCAGAATGTCGGGGAAGAGTTCCGTTAGCACGACGGCGTGGTGACGATCTTGATGTTCTACCGTCGCAGGGCTTCGCCTAAGCACCGCTACAATATTATCGAGGATTATGGTGGAATGGGGCACCGCACACGGCTAAGAGATCAATGATCAATTGTTGTGTCTTTGGGGTACCCCCTGCACCCGTATATAAAGGAGCAAGGGAGGAGGAGGCTGGCCCTAGGAGGGGGCGCGCCAAGTGTGGAGTCCTACTAGGACTCCCTAGTCCTAGTAGGATTCCACCTCCCATATGGAATAGGAAAAGAGGAAGGGAAAAGGAGAAGGAAGGAAGGGGGCGCCCCCTTCCCTAGTCCAATTCGGACCAGACCAAGGGGAGGGGTGCGGCCACCCTTGAGGCCCTTTTCCTTCTTTCCCGTATGGCCCAATAAGGCCCAATACGTATTCCCGTAACTCTCCGGTACTCCAAAAAAATACCCGAATCACTCGGAACCTTTCCGATGTCCGAATATAGTCGTCCAATATATCGATCTTTATGTCTCAACCATTTTGAGACTCCTCGTCATGTCCCTGATCTCATCCGGGACTCCGAACTCCTTCGGTACATCAAAACTCATAAACTCATAATATAACTGTCATCGAAACCTTAAGCGTGCGGACCCTGCGGGTTTGAGAACAATGTAGACAGGACCAAGACACGTCTCCGGTCAATAACCAATAGCGGAACCTGGATGCTCATATTGGCTCCCACATATTCTACGAAGATATTTATCAGTCAGACCGCATAACAACATACGTTGTTCCCTTTGTCATCGGTATGTTACTTGCCCGAGATTCGATCGTCGGTATCTCAATACCTAGTTCAATCTCGTTACCAACAAGACTCTTTACTCGTTCCGTAATACATCATCCTGCAACTAACTCATTAGTTGCAATGCTTGCAAGGCTTAAGTGATGTGCATTACCGAGAGGGCCCAGAGATACCTCTCCGACAATTGGAGTGACAAATCCTAATCTCGAAATACGCCAACCCAACAAGTACCTTCGGAGACACCTGTAGAGCACCTTTATAATCACCCAGTTACGTTGTGACGTTTGGTGGCACACAAAGTGTTCCTCCGATAAACGGGAGTTGCATAATCTCATAGTCATAGGAACATGTATAAGTCATGAAGAAAGCAATAGCAACAAATTAAACGATCAAGTGCTATGCTAACGGAATGGGTCAAGTCAATCACATCATTCTTCTAATGATGTGATCCCGTTAATCAAATGACAACTCATGTCTATGGTTAGGAAACATAACCATTTTTGATCAACGAACTAGTCAAGTAGAGGCATACTAGTGACACTCTATTTGTCTATGTATTCACACATGTATTATGTTTCCGGTTAATACAATTCTAGCATGAATAATAAACATTTATCATGATATAAGGAAATAAATAATAACTTTATTATTTCCTCTAGGGCATATTTCCTTCAAGTAGTAGCGCTTGAAATATGCATAGCAGTAGCGCTGGTTCCAACGCTACTACTAGCGTGCTACAACTAAGTTGTAGCAGTAGCGCTGGTACAGGCAGCGCTACTACTAAGTATTGTTAGCAGTAGCGCTTCCTGGACCAGCGCTACTGATAGTTATCAGTAGTGCTTTTTCATGTGAAGCGCTACTACTAAGCCAGTGCTACTTCTAGGTACTCTCCAGCGCTACTGCTAATGTTCCTGCTTTCGCCGACCCTCACCCCCTACGTATTTGTGGTGTACTTATATGGGCTCTATACAATAGTTTCATCAGATCATACTAAACATACACTATTCTCATCATATCATAGACATATAGTAGTCTCATCATACCATCATCATCATTCAACACAAATATCATCAAATCATGAAAATACCGATACACAAGTGCGATCATGTCATGTCTCGAATAAGTGCAACTACATGGTCATGGCACACACACAAGTTTCATCATCTCTATCTAAACCATGACGTAGAAGAGAAGAGCGATCAGCATGAGCAAGAGCGTGACTATATAGTATCGGCGGTCCCACCCCTACTCATGCTGGAGTGTCCACCTCAAGTAACTACTTTCCGCTTCGGCTCTACTATTGAACCCTCTGTGCCTAGCACCTAGGTACCTGTGCACCTGGGCCTGAGCAGCTAGCCAGTGGTCGTAGACTCCTAGAACCCTCCCTACGTACATGGCATGGTAGCCCTTTGCCATCTCTGATCTATGTACATGCATCGTGAGTTGATGAATTGAACGATAATATGCAACATAATGTACTTAGGAAAACAAGGAGGTATAATTAGCAAAATGCAATCAAACAATAGTAAACATAAATGACGAAGTTCCTCATACCCAAACTAATTAACTAGAGCGATCTACGCTAGTTCAGGACCACGGTTTAGTTACATCACATAGTTTCGCCGTGCATAAATTCAAAGTTTTGCCATAGAAAGACAGTAGTGGCACATTGTCATCAACAATCAGTCCTCCATGTCGGTGGTCCAATCTTCATAGTTAGGGAGGAAGCACCCGAGCTTCTTGAAAGGCTTCAGGTCCAGACGCTGAGCGAGTAGCGGTGCTCGGACATCTTCCCCCGTGATTGGCCCATGGTAGAACATCCCTGTTGGTTCGAGGACCTGCTTCATGATCACTTGGGCAAGTTCACACTGTACATGATCAAACTCAGCTCTGATTCGATGATCCGGTGTCCTTCCTATTCTTTTGGCCCAGCTGACAATCTCGGCATCGTTGGTAGTAGGTGACATGCGAAGGAGTTGATTATCCCTTCTGTACTCGAGCAGGTGATGCATGAGGTAGAATCCATCTGCCATACTGGTGTGCGGTTGCTGGATGCAGCAGAAGTCACTCTTATGACCGAAATCTAGCCCGCAATTCCTGTACTTTTTCACCTTGATATATCCACCAGACAAGCTGAAGGTTAACATGGCACTATCGAGAACACTCTTTATGTGCTTGTAATCCTTTTTCCTGAGGTTCTTCGATGAGTCCAAGTACATCGCATGGGAGTATTGCGGGGACAAAACGATGAGGATAGCCCCCCCCCCCTCGCTGTGCAAATTAACTACACCTCAAATTAGCCTCCATGCTTGCAAAGGAATGATTAACACTTACGAAAGGATATGTGCGGATGACTTACGTGGGATGATAAGGCAAGAGAATCACTTCCTTGTCCTTATTAGCGATCATGAATTCGCCGAGGTACTTGCTCGCATAGTCACAGTGCTCTTTGCAAACTGCCAAGAAGTTCTCGTGCATATAGAACGGGTCTGCGATGCAGATATATTTGATGTTCTCGACCCTGATGAAGTGGTTCAGATACAGTGCATACATGCGGATGAACTGGAAATCCAGCTTGTTCATGTGGAACATGTCGTAGATGTAGTCAAATCGTAGGATGGTCATCTCTTAACGTAAAACCTCCCACCTGGCACCTGAGCCGCGTAAAGCGGGTATCTTGGTTTTTCTGCGACTAGAAGGCTTTTCTCTCTGGCCAGCACATCTTCATGGAGTCTCCTTAGATCATTGTTCACTATTTGCTCTAGCTCTTTCGTAGGTAGGATCGGGTGGCCCACGACATGGAAGCGCTGCGCACCTTCAACAGGTATTCTATCTACCACCCGGGTCTCCAGAGGTGGTTGGCTGCTTGAAGCAGCTCTGGCTCCTTTAGGGCCTTTCTTGTCCGATCTCCTCCTTTGCTTTTTGGTGGATGGCAGTAGTGAGCCCACCATACCTTCCCTAACCACCACCCCCAGCGTTGTCGGGCTAATCAGTGGACGGGCATCGTGGGGTTGCTGGGTACATGCACCATCTCGAGGCATCTCCTGCGATGATCGCTTGAAGAGAGACTTTTTGCATTCCGCCTTAGGACGTTCTGGCTCCAGAAAATCAGGCAGCATCAAGTCATCATCTCCACGCTCATAGCCCGAGTCTTCGCCGTCCTGAGCCATCAATCCTCCATCATCATAGGCGGTATTGAAATACTTGTCTGGGTCATCATCATCATCATCCTCCAAGTCATCATCAACACTTGCTTCTTTAACAATAGGGGCTACATCATCTGGCACTAATGGAGGCTCTCCCTCGCGTCATCCACTATCACTTGCCATGACAGGTGTAGGTAATGTGGTAGGTGGGGTGGTGTTCATACCTTGTTGAGAAGGTGGCGTTGGCGTGATACTGGGAGCCTCGAGAAGAAGAAGAGACTTGGGCCAAGGCAAGAACCAGCTCTTGCATGCGCCAATCATCTTAGGGGTCTCGTCGTCATCGACTGGTACGGGAGGAGGCAAATCCTCGAAGCCCGCTAAGACACTGGCCACATTAACCTTGAATACGCCATCGGGCATCTCTCGATTGTGGAACATGCGGTCCTTTAGCTTCACGATCGTTGCCTTTCCCACGGCCACCTTATGGCCCTTGATGTTGTAGAGTAGGGTGCACGGGGAGTCGTCGGCCTACGAAGGAGACATGTCTGTGACGTCAAACATCCGAAAGGCAACTGAAATGGAAGACTATAGACATGCTGCTGAAAAAGGGAATGACGCATAATTACCGTGAGGGCGTCGAGCTCAGCCATCGATGAAGGCCCACCGACCATGCAAGAGATGGAGGTCGAGCTGCTATGAACAGGAGCGGGACCATTTGCGGTTGCTTGATCAGGTGCCGGTGCTCTGGTGTTCACCGAATTGCTCCCGACAAAGCTAGGAAGTGGAAAGTCCTCCGGCCGTGTATTTGGATTGTTCTCCGTGAAATCCCATAGTGTCGGAAGCAAGCGGACCACCGCGTCAGTGACTGCTACATTGACGACCCCGAGCAACTCTTCTTCGGACTTAGCTTTGGTCTTATTGACCGAAATTTTGATCTTCTCGTCGATGCTCTCCTGAGTGACGACTGAGCGTCTCTTCCTTCTTTCCTCTAGATCCTCGGGGTAGCACGTCTTCCATGAGGCGCCATCTCCGATGCCGTGCACACGTCATAGGACGGCGGCTTGTCCAGAGGGACCTTCTTCAGTATGTTTAGGGCCCGATTGAATGGGGTATCCCACTTGGGCCTCGCCGATGACTGTGATGACTTGTCGCTTTCGGGTGCCTTTTGGTGGTAGTCTTTATACAAAAGGAACGTGGATGGTTTACTAACGTCACAAGACTTGTAATCGAATTGATTGGAAGCTATAATATGATAATGTGGTAATATAACAATTACCAGAAGTCTCATGAAGTCCCTCGTGATCGGGTCCGTGTAAAAGAGCTTTATTTCTTTGTCCCACTTGTACCGGGCCTTGATCCAGTCATGCTCCAGTGGGTTGGTGAACTCCGCCAAGGGGTCTGGGATTCCATGACTTTCACGTTCAGCGTCCTCCTTGGCCCATACGGTCCTCTTCCCCTCGTAACCACAGCTTCCGAGGCGGTGGGAGGCGTGTTCCTGGCCTGGAGCGCCTTCATTTTCTTTGACTTTCCCTTCAATTCTTCTTTAGCGCAATTCTCCTTGAATTTTGCAAAGTACTCTTCTATTATTGACGGATTGCCAGCATGAATCTTGGACCACGGTTCATTCTTTGTAATCGCTTTTTTCACCCGAACTTTCCAGGAGGACAAGTCGTTGGTTAACGTCACCATCGCCTTGTCGTTTATCTTTGTCATGGCGATGTCGTTCCACGGATCTTCATATTCTTTTTCATTGCGACCGGGGAACAAGAACTTATTGTGCAACTTCTTTAGGAGCATGTTCTCCATATGTGGTATTTGCCTCAACCTCTCGTCGTTGATGTTGGCGGTTTCCCTGAGGATGCATCCAAGTTGATTGCCCCAGCATGAGCACGCTTCCTCCGGCGCCGTTGGCTCAAACTTCTTGGGGTGCATCTCTGTGACCACAATTTGTCCGATGCCAATCTCGTTTCGTGTTCGTGTCCTCTTCTTCTTCGGTGCTTTACCAGCTACGACAGCATCGTTGCTGGTCTCGGGGGTGGTGTCGGTGCTGGTGCTAGTGCTGGTGCCGGTGTCGGTGTCGGCCGGGTTGGTGCCACTACCGCCACCATGCAACCCCATCTGGTGTTTTTCCAGGTAATCGAAATAGTGATTAGCTGCCTCGATGGGGTCTTCGAGGCGAGCAGAACCACCCGCGACTTTGGCGTCGGTAGACATGTTTCCTATACAACAATTGTAAATAAAAGATATAATGAAAAGAAAAAGGGGCCTATATTTGGTCGGAATGTTGATTCATTCCCCTTTCGGCAAATTCCGAGTACTCCACATGCCCTAGTTTCTCGCACAAGTCATGCAAAAAATCATGGAAATTTTTGGCATGACCTTTCTAAAAAGTGGACATGTGGAGCGCCTGAAATTTGCTGGAACGGAAATGAATCAACATTCTGGCAAAACATAGGCCACTAAGATACTTTTCAACAATTGGCACAAGTTCATATAACATCATATTACAAATTTCCAGGACTTAGCAAATTAACCAAGTGTTAAAAACAGCAACATTGTATAGGCTATATGCTCCTAAAACATCATCTAGGGTTTTATTTGCTACTGGTTTTTATTTGCCCTAATCAAATTTTTCCTAGCTAAATTTGCTCATTTGCTAAATAAATTGGCCCTATATATATTTTGCTACTATTTTTATAGCTAATTTATATACCTACAAAAACTAATTAGCTACTATTTTTTTATAAATTTTAGCTACTATTTTTTATACCTACGAAACCAATTTGATATTGTTCTAGCAACTATTTTTTATAAATTTATAGGTATTTTATATACCCTAAACTAAATTTCCCTAGACAAAATTTCCCTAAACTAAATTGCATTAAGCTAAATTTCCTAAAGTAAATTGCCCTAAACAAAATTGCACTAAACTAGTGTTCATGGGGTTCATACATCTCCTCTCTCTCTGCTACATCTCCTAGCTAGGGTTCATATACCCAAATTAGAGAGAGAGAGAGAGCAGAGAGCAGAGAGAGAGAGGAGGGCAGGGGGGAGGAGAGGGAGAGGCTTACGTGGCGGTGGAGAGGGCGGCGGAATTGAGGGCGGGCGCGGGGCAAGGGCCGGCGATGTCAAGGGAGGGCACAGTGGTGGCGAGGTTGAGGGCGGGCGCATGGGCAGGGGAGAGGGGGGGCGGTGTTGTGGTCGATGGCGCGGGCTCGGGAGACGGCTGGTGACGAGGTCGATGGCGTCCAGGGGGCGACGGCGGTGGTGACAGAGTGGGGGGAAGAGGGTGTTGGGAGAGTTGCCGGGAGGAGAATGATAGAGGCTAAGGTGTCTCGATGTTTCGATGAGATAGATATCGTTTTCTGTGGGAGTCCACTTTGACGATCCGACTGCGAACGTGCGAAGACGTAGCGCCTTAGAAATCGCTAAACCAACTTCCGAGGGTTATTGACCACGCCGGAGCACGATCAACCTGACCACGAGGGTCTATTTCCTGTGAGCAAACGAAGAACAAGCAAGAAACTGAGATTGCAATCTGGATATTGCAAATCAAAGAGGAAAGCTTTATTAACGAAGGTGGGTTCTGTGACGTCTTGGTCTGGTCGTTGGACACAAACGAAGTACGCGAAGTTGCAGCTATGGAGAACTTTTAGTCTAAACAAAACCCAAAGTCTAAACAATGCCCTAAGGGCTGTATATATGGAGGAGAGAGGGGGAATTTCGTGGCCCTTGAGGGAGGGGTCCAAAACCAACCCTAACTCTTGTTTCCCCACACATACGGACTCTACAAACAGCCTATACTTAAGTATTTCGAAAATACATGGGCCTGGCCCAATAATAAGGTGACGCAGCACCTAGAATAGCCTCTAGACAAAATTTATGAAGTGACATCTTGTATATTTCGTCCAAGGCTTCATGCACTCCTTATGGTGGCTTCAAAGTCCTGAAATCATCACTTGTAACTCTGTTCTTTATCCCCTTGCGCATGCCATCATCACCATGCTTGAACTTGCTCCAAGGTTCATCTTTCTTGTCCAAGCTAAGCCCTTCATTTGTAAGCAAAACAAATGTGTCCAATTTAGGCAGCATCATATTCTCATGAGCATTAGAATCATTACCAAGAAACGAAAGTACCTGATAATTCAATTGGCTTGTACGAGCTCTAGTAATTGTTCCAGTATGTATAGTAGCAGGGGTTGTGGGTGTAACAATGGTATTGATGTCCTCATCATCCTCCCCTTCTTGAAATGAAGTCGTCCTCGATGAAAGGTCATCTTCCTCCCAAATAAGGCTTCAAATCTGCAATGTTAAAAGTGGGACTAACCCCAAAATCTGCAGGTAGCTCAAGTTTATATGCATTATCATTTATTTTCTCTAACACCTTAAAAGGACCATCAACACATGTCATTATCTTTGATTTACGCAAATTAGGAAATCTGTCCTTGCGCAAATGTAACCAAACAAGATCTCCAGGTGCAAACACGACATGTTTTCTACCCTTATCTCTAGCAAGGTTATATTTAACATTCACACGCTCCATGTTTTCCTTAGTTAACTCATGCATTTTTAAAATCAATTCAGCACGTTCTTTAGCATCAAAATTAACCTTCTCCGAAGATGGAAGAGGCAACAAATCAATAGGTGCACGAGGTAGAAAACCATACACAATTTCATAAGAGCACATCTGAGTAGTAGAATGCAATGAACGATTATAAGCAAATTCAATATGAGGCAAGCATTATTCCCACATTTTCTTATTATTCTTCAAAACAGCCCTAAGCATAGTAGATAATGTTCTATTGACTACTTCAATTTGTCCATCAGTTTGGGGGAGATAAGTAGTACTAAAAAGTAGTTTAGTCCCCAACTTAGCCCATAAACATCTCCAAAAGTGGCTAAGAAATTTAGTATCACGATCTGAAACAATAGTATTTGGCACACCATGCAAGTGAATAATTTCATGAAAGAACAAATCAGCAACATTAACAACATCATCGCTTTTATGACATGGTATAAAGTGTGCCATTTTCGAGAACCTTGTCGGATTTCGGGTTCCGGCAGACCCTTGAGGTTCGAACACTGGGGTGCATGCGGAGATTTTGCCTTCTACCTACCTGCACCCCTCCGCCTCGCGAAGATCTAAGCTATGGAAAGAACAGCACAAGAGACACAGGGTTTATACCGGTTCGGGCCACCGTTGTGGTGTAATTCCCTACTCCAGTGTGTGGTGTGGTGGATTGCCTCTTGGGCTGATGATGATGAGCAATACAAGGAAGAACAGCCTCGCGAGGGTCTGTTCTTGGCTGGGGGGATGAACTGCTAGGAGGAGTTCAGTCACCCTTCTCTCTCTCTCTCTCTTCTCGATTCTCTCTCCGATTTCCATCATAGCCAGTTTCTCTCTTGGCCTCTAGATTCTCCCTTCTTGATTCCGATCCTCCTACCCTGGGGGTGGCTAGTCCTATTTATAGGCAAAGGCCCTGGGCCTCTTCCCAAATATTGAGCGGGAAGGGCACCAACAATTGGCCATTTTGAAGGGGAACATCTGGTACACTTATCCTGACTAAAGTTGGTCCTCGCCTGCCAAAGGCTCTGGTGGTGATGCTGGCTTGGGATCCACAATGACTTCCTCCCTGCCGTTGGACTGGTCTTGGTCTCGTTGCACCGAAACGGGTGCCTTTGCTTGGAGCTCTCGCATGCGCTTGCTCCCTTTGCACCAAACAGGAAAGGAGGACACAGCGGGGGCTGGCGCCCGCCTGGCACCCTTGGTCGTCATGGCTTGCGTCACGGGCACCTCGTGAGGTACCCCTCCTTGATCTCTTCGCCTCCTCGCGAGCCAGCCTGACGAGGCCGTGCCTGAGGAAGCTTCGTGTCGTCCGCCCCGCGAGGCTTGGCCCCTCGCGAGGGTCTTGGGTCTGTGTTGATGAAGATGGGCCATGCTGGGCCCCCCTTTCAGCCACGCCGTAGGCCGCAGGCAGGCAAGTCTGGGGACCCCCGTTCCCAGAACACCGACAATAGCCCCCGGGCCCAAGGCGCGCCCGGACTTGGCCGTGCAGGGAGGCGGAAGGGCAAGAGCGAAGCGCCGCGGGCCCTAATAGCCTGCGGCGTTGGGCGCCGCGTGGTGGTTGACTGGACGTGGGCGCCTCAACAACCCCGCGAGTTGATAAGGGAGCGGCATCAGCCTAGGCTTTGCTTTTTTGCTTTCTCCGCTTGCTGCTCAGAATCCCTTTCTTGCGCCTCTCCTTCCTTCTTCCAAAATTTCCAGATCTACTTCGACCGCGTGACCTAGGAAGCCATGGCGCGTCGTCAGTCCACGGCCGGAGCTTGGTACTCGTCTGCCCTGGACTCACCGAACGTGTCGGAGGCGAGCCTCGCCCGGTTGCGCCGGATGGCAGCGACGCAGGGCATTGACGGGGCGAAGGTGTTCAAGGCCGGCTCTACCACCCCTGAGGGCCAAGGGAGCACCTTCTATCTGTTCTTTGTAAGCGCCATTGCTGCTGGCTTGGTGCCTCCCTTTTCCAAGTTCTTCTTCTCTGTCCTCCGCCATTATAAGCTACAGGCTCTGCATCTCCACCCCAACTCCGTCCTTCTCCTGGCAATCTTCGCCTATTACTGCGAGGCTCACCTAGGGGTGCAGCCCTAGTGGCCTTGCTGCGCCACTACTTCTACCTCCGGACCTCTCGCGGTCCTGCTTCCGCGTGCGCGAGCTTCATCGCGTACGGTGGCGCCATTGCCATATCGAACCCTGGGAAAAGGATTGAGGGCTTCAGGAGCAAGTGGGTCTTGGCAGATGCTGGGCGCATCCACCCTCGGCTGATCTTGCCCACGGAGCAACCCACGAGCTCCAGCGATTGGGGTCGAGCGGAGCTCACGGACCCCCACGCGAAGCTGGTGTTGGAGAAGATGGACGCGGATCTGAGGCTGGCCAACACGGCGGCGGCGAAGCTGACCGGCGCGTCGCTGCTGAGGGAATTCCTGGAGCACCAGCTGGCTCCGCTTCGGCAGTACTCACTTCCAATGTGGAGGCCCCATCCGAGCCCCGCGGACTTGGCCAACGAAGATCTGGCTGCAGTCCTCCAATCTCTGGTCGGGGGCGATGTGGCAAGGTTGGAGGGCGCTCCTACGCCCTTGTTCCTCCGCGACGACTAGGAGCAGGTAATGGAGTCCATGCCCGTCTTCAACGGGGACGGGCCCGTGCCCATGGAAACTCCCGGGGAATCGGTGGACGTGTCCTCCGACGACTCCAGCAAAGAGGAGGAAGGAGGGGAGCGGGAAAAAGGGCTTGACTCCGAGGCGACTGACGGAGAGTCGAGGGCTCCCCTCCCCAGGCGCAGGTCCCACGCTCTCCGCCTCTCTCCGAGCGATGACGACGAGGATTATGACGAGCAGGGCGGCAGGAGCTTGCTCCCGATCCCGAAGAAGGACAAGACCGGTCTGTTCTCCTGTGGGTCTGCCTCGGCCCTGAGGCGGACCGCAGACGCGCCTTCCGCTCCTGAGCTTCCCAAGGTTGACCCTTCCAGCCGGCTTTCAGGCTTCAAATTTGGTCAGAGGCTGCCTGAGCTCACTGGCAACGACCCGTAAGCGCTTGATTCTTGTCTTTGTTTCTTGTTCTGCTGCTGAGGCTTGACGTCCACATCTCTTGGACAGGCTGGTGCCCGCAGCAAAGAAGCCGAAGGGAGCTCCTGAGGTTCCATCCGTGGCAGCGCCTCTGCCTGCGAAGGAAGGTGACCGCGACGCACGGGCTTCTCCTGCCCGGTCGTCCTCGCGACACCTGGCTGAGCCGGCTGGGGCGAGCTCAGCCCCCATGGCCCAAGTGACTCCCGAGGTGCCTTTGCCTGCTGCCGCCACTACAGCCGTTGGGGCGCAGCAGGCTCCGCCTCAGGATGTTGTGGAAGCGCTGCCGCCTTCTCCTCCTACTCCACCGACTGCTGTCTCTCCAACTCCTCCTGCCGTTCTGGATCGTGCTGCTGCTGAGCTGGACCGGCTGCGGCAGGATCTTCTTGGCGCCGACCCTCGCTTGGTGGTCGAGCGCTTGGAGCTGGCTTCAGGATGGATTTGCTCCAATGCTTCGATTCGGGCGGCGCTGGTCCAGGCCTCGACGGCTTGAGATGAGGAGAGGCAGGCCCTCCTTGAGGCGAAGGCCGCTCGTGACGCAGCCCTGGGGGAGGTGGTCGACGTCCGTGGTCGCTGCAAGGCGCTGGAGGACGAGCTGCAAGGCCTGCGGGACTAGCTCGCGAAAGAGGCCCACCTTCCCCAAGAGCAGGAAGAAGGCGTGAAGGCTCGCGAGGCGGCCGTCAAGGAGAGGGAGGTCAAGCTCAGGAGGCGCCGTGACCACCTAGGCGCGCTGGAGCAGGAGTTGGGGGTGAGGAAGGTCGAGCTGGACGACAAGGCCCAGGTTCTTGCCGAGGACCATGTGGCCTTCGCGGAGATGGAGGCGAAGGCTCGCTCCTCGCTGAGGATGCTTTACGACAGCGGCCTGGAGAGCCCGCTGGCTGGCGCCGAGGACGGCCCCGCCAAGCTGCTTCCCTTCCTGGTTCGCGCTCTTGAAGATGTCGCCCTTGGCCTTGGCCCCACGGCCGAGGCCGAGGCGCGTGTCCTATCTTCTGCAATGCTGACGCGGGTCCTCACCCACATCTACCTTCACGATCCCGGCATCGAGCTCGACAGCCTGCTGGAGCCAGTAAGCGGCGAGTGTGCCGCTGCCGCTGCCGAGGCCGTGAGGGGTCGCGCGGAGGCTCTGCTGGGGAAGTTCCGGGCCTTCAGCACCAAGCCGAAGCAAGGCGCTGCCGACCCCACTGCTCCATGAGGCGAACCCACTCCGCGCTGCTCCACCGCCGACAAGTGACTCCGTTGTGGCTCCTGTCCTACCTTTAATTCCTGCACATGTATCATGCCTCGGGGAGGCATTTAAACTTGCGTTTGGCATTGAGATAACAGTGTGGACTATAATATTTGCTTTTGAATTCCTTGAAATTTACGCTTTTCCTTCCTACTTGCTTATGTTCTACGCCGGCAGAGCCCGGCCCCGCGCATACCTCAGCCGTCGTTAGCCCTGATCGGAAACTAGGACGGGACCAAGGAGTGAGGGGCTACGTGACAAGTTAGGCTCCTGAGTCGCGATGCTCAGGAGTCCCCCTTGGCGCACGAATAGCAAGTAGGGAGGTGTGATGTGGATGGATCTACCGTTCTATGTCTGCAGAGCCCGGCCGCGCGCATACCTCAACCGCCGTTAGCCTTTCGGAACTAAGGAGTGAGGGGCTACGTGACCAGTTAGGCTCCTGAGTCGCGATGCTCAGGAGTCCCCCTTGACGCTCAAACGTCCTTCGTACCTTGGCTCTGCTCGGGGAGAGACGCGTGACGAACCAGGCCCGGGGGGGGGGCCCTGGCTGGGTGGCGTGCGTCTGGGCATGACCCAGGCGCAGCCCCAGTGCCCATCCCCCTCGCGCGGCACTCCCGAGGGGAGGCGTTACGATGAGGCTAGACACTAAGCTCTGGGCTCCCTGAGGTTGATGCGGCCCGGGGGCCGCCCTCAGTTGTTTATCACCAGCGCGGAGCATAGCGCTTCCGTATGTGTACGGGCATAGCCGCTCCTCGGCAGTGTCGTCAGCCAGCGCGGAGCATGGTGCTTCCACTGGTACGTGGGAGGGGGCTCCCCTCCGGGAGGAGCCCCCGGGGCGTGTACACCCCCGCCCTGATACGTGGCTCGCACGGTAGGGCCTGGCGAGATGTATCTGGGCACCCGTGAGCCAGCGCGGGACTGACGGGGCCCTACCTCTAGGCGGGTTGCGCCTGGCACTGGGCCTTATCTTGTGATGTGTCCCTGCAAATTTGGTTAGATGCCGGCACTCTACGTCCTCGGGTACCGGCCCTCGAGCTAGTCTCAGTCGTCGCTGGTATGCCAGGTCGTGATGCCGTGGACAAGGCCAGAGGGTGAGGGCTGGAGAGCCAGTAAGAGCCCTGAGTCGCGATGCTCAGGTACCCCCCCTTTAGCGTGCAAGTGGTCGGCATGGAGAAGAAGAGGTGCCGTGGACAGGCATCAAATAATCAAGCATGGTGGGTCGAACGCATAGCCAGAAATAAACGCAAAAGGGATACATGCCGCTGGGTCTGGCCCGAGCAACTTGGAGATGATGCAGCCCGTGGGGCGCCCCCAACAAAGTAAGCTAACAACATGAAACAAAAGGGGTACATGCCGCAGGGACGGACCCACGCGGCCTGGGAATAATGCAGCCCTGGGGGGCGCTCCCAGCTGGAAATGAAACTTGAAAGATGTCACCTGATGATGTTGAGGACGAAGGAGTGTTGGTGTAGCAGACTCGGTGGGCTGCGGAAGCCGATCCTCACGAGCCCCCAGGCCTAGGGGCCTCGGGAGGCTCCAGAGGCGCTGGTGGCTCCTCGCGGACCATCTCCATCTCCGCCAGGGCTGCGGAATGCCTGGCCTCTTGAGCCTCCATGATACCCCTCATGAGGCGCTGGTACATGGCAGCCGCGCTCGGCAAGCCGTAAGGCATGCGAACGTAGCTGTGGGGTGGACCTTCGCAGCGCCCCACTCGCGAGGGCCAGAGGCGCTCCAGAGAGGCGACTCGATTGAGCCCTGGTATGTCGATGCAGACGCGCAAGCCACCATCCTTGCCTAGATGGGGAGCCACAGCTGGTAGGCGGCGGCTGCCTTTCATGACTCTTGACTCCTGTAGCTCCTGAATGGCCTTGCTGACGAACTCCTAAGGGTCTGGCTCTCCTTGCCTTACTCCTTCTTGAGGGAAACGTGCTTCGAAACACGCCTCCATGTGGTGCCCAAGCGCCTCCCTCATGACCTTAGCCAGGTCGGTGGCCCTCCAGGGGAGATCCCCCGAGCCCTGCCTGAGGAGGGCACCGGGCGCGCTTTCCTATGCGATGGAAGGAGGTTCCCCCTGGGCAGGCGCGGGCCCTGAGGGGCCTGCCTCTTGAGGGGCCAGGCCGGACGATGTCTTCTTCTTCTTGGGGGTGGTCTCGGGAAGCCTACTGCTTCCGCGATCCAGGTCTTCCAGTGATGCGGCCTGAAAGGCTCGTTCCAAGGAACACACCGCGTCCTTCTCTTCACAGGGCACCGCGATGACTCCGCCGCTTCCTGGCATCTTGAGGACATTGTAGCCGTGGTGAGTTACGGCCATGAATTTGGCCAGCGCTGGGTACCCAAGGATGGCGTTGTACGGCAGGCGAATGTGAGCGATGTCGAAGTCGATGAGCTCGGTGCTGTAGTTGTCGCGTGCCCCGAAGGTGACAGGGAGGCGGACCTGCCCAATCGGGACCGTGGAGCCGTCGGTGACTCCGGAGAAAGGCTTGGTTGGCTGAAGGTGGTTGTAGGGCACTTGGAGATTGTTGAATGTTTCCACGGACAAGACGTTGAGCCCTGCCCCGCCATCGATGAGGGTCCTGGTGACCACCACGTTGCTGATGATTGGGGAACAAAGCATCGGGAGGACTCCGGCTGTAACCGCACACTTGAGCTGATCTGCTGAGCTGAACGTGATGATGCACGCCGACCACCTGAGAGGGTGCATGGCTTCGAGCTTAGGGAGGACTGCATTCACTTCGCAAGCGAACTGCTTGAAGATGCGTTGAGAGGCTGGGGCTTGAGCCCCGCCCAGGATGCAGGCGATCGCACGCGGCTCCTGGAAGCCCCCAGCCCCCTTGTCCTGATGGTGGTCCTCGTTTCTCCTTGGCTGCGGCGGCAGCGGAGGGAGGCCTGCGTTGCCTTGTGGGCGATCCTCGCGAGGCTGATCCCTCCAGTCTCCCTCGCGAGGCGGGTCTTGCCAGCAATCCTCGCGAGGTTGATCGCGCCACCCTTGGCGCGGGCCGCGGTCTTCCCAGCGTCCTGCGTTCCTTCCTCCTCCTCAAACGTAGCCCCGGTCACCGCGGTCGGGGCGACGGCCGATCCTTCCTTCTCGCACGGCTCGGAGCTCTTGACATTCGTTGGTGTTGTGGGTGTGGAGGTCGAGGTACACACAGTACCGACTGCCCTTGGGAGATTCGGGCTGATCTCTGCCCCGCTTAGTGTCTAGTTCTGCCGCGAGCACGGCAGCCCCCTTGCGCTTCACATCCCTGGCCTTGGGCTTATTCTCTTCTGGGTCTACGGCAGGCAGCTTGAGGAGGGAGAGACGCCCTTCCTCAGCCCTGGCGCACTTGGTTGCCAGGTTGAACAGCTCCAAGGAAGTGCACAGGTCTTCATGCATCGCCAGCTCCTCCTTCATCTTGACATCACGCACACCGTCGCAGAAGGCCGAGATGATGGCCTCCTCGGTCACCTTGGGAATCTTGAGGTGTGCGTTGTTGAAGCGCTGGATGTACTTCTGTAGGGTCTCTCCGGGGTTGTTGCTTGATGCGGCGCATGTCGCTCACGGCGGGTGGTCGGTCGCGAGTACCATGGAAGTTGGCGATGAAGCGGCGCATCTCGTCCCAGGAGGAGATCGTGCCTGGAGCCAGGTTCAGGAGCCAGGTGCGGGCCCCGTCCTTGAGCACCATGGGAAACCAGTTCGCCATGACCTTCTCGTCTCCGTTGGCAGCTTCGATGCCCAGCTCATAGAGCTGGAGGAACTCCGCAGGGTCTGCCGTGCCGTCATAACGAGGAGGCAGGTCTGGCTTGAACTTTCCGGGCCATGCGATGCTGTGTAGCTTGGTGGTGAAGGCACGTCAGCCTGCTGTGGCCACGGGAGGCCTTGGGTGACGGAGAGCTTGGTCTTGCATGTCCCCATGCGCTGCAGCTGGGAGCAGCATGGGGTCTTGACGCGCGGGAGTAGGAGCATGGTCGCGACGTGCTGGAGCAGGGAGGGCCCGGGCAGCTTCTTGCGGGCGAGGGACTTCTTGGCAGCTCTGCTCTTGCCGCGCTGGCACCTGACGGAGCGGGTTCCTCCTAGGGGCCGTGCACCTTGGAGCCATGGCGCCTTCTTGAGGAGGAGGCAGCTGGGGCGCCGCCGGAGCTTCGTCGCCCGCGTGGGGCGGGGTGCGGTGCAGCGGAACGAACGGCGCAGGAGAGCCCCCTGCGGCACGGACGACCTCGGCGACGCGGTCGAGCCATTCTTCATAGACGTCGTCGATGGGACGGTAGCGCAGGAGCTCGTTTGCCGCGATGAGCGCAGCTCGAGCCTCCATGGGTGCGCGGAGCGCGCGGGACGAAGAACTAGCTGGGGTGAGCGAGGGAGTAGCGATGCGGCTGTCTTGCCGCACGGACGGATGCTGAGATGACGCTTGCTGCTCATCCCCCGCCGGGCCGGTGGCGGCGTTGACGGCAGGTGACGGGGAACGGCGAGGACGCCCGCCGACAAGAGCCGTCTGGGCGACGCGGGAAGAGAGAGCGGACCGGCACTCGGCATGGGCCCGACGAGCGTCAGACATGGACGCGATGGTCGGAGGAGAACGGGGTGGTGGAAGACGAATTTCGGCGCACCCCTACCTGGCGCGCCAAATGTCCGATTTCGGGTTCCGGCAGACCCCTGAGGTTTGAACACTGGGGATGCGCGCGGAGATTTCGCCTTCTACCTACCTGCACCCCTCCGCCTCACTCATATCTAAGCTATGGAAAGAACAGCACAAGAGACACAGGGTTTATACCGGTTCGGGCCACCGTTGTGGTGTAATACCCTACTCCAGTGTGTGGTGTGGTGGATTGCCTCTTGGGCTGATGATGATGAGCAATACAAGGAAGAACAGCCACGCGAGGGTCTATTCTTGGCTGGGGGGATGAACTGCTAGGAGGAGTTCAATCACCCTTCTCTCTCTCTCTCTCTTCTCGATTCTCTCTCCGATTTCCATCATAGCTAGTTTCTCTCTTGGCTTCTAGATTCTCCCTTCTTGATTCCGATCCTCCTACCCTGGGGGTGGCTAGTCCTATTTATAGGCAAAGGCCCTGGGCCTCTCCCAAATATTGAGCGGGAAGGGCGCCAACAATTGGCCATTTTGAAGGGGAACATCTGGTACACTTATCCTGACTAAAGTTGGTCCTCGCCTGCCAAAGGCTCTGGTGGTGATGCTGGCTTGGGCTCCACAATGACTTCCTCCCTGCCGTTGGACTGGTCTTGGTCTCGTTGCACCGAAACGGGTGCCTTTGCTTGATGCTCTCGCCTGCGCTTGCTCCCTTTGCACCAAAGAGGAAAGGAGGACACTGCGCGGGCTGGCGCCCGCTTGGCACCCTTGGTCGTCATGGCTTGCGTCACGGGCACCTCGTGAGGTACCCCCCCTTGATCTCTCCGCCTCCTTGCGAGCTAGCCTGACGAGGCCGTGCCTGAGGAAGCTTCGTGTCGTCCGCCCCGTGAGGCTTGGCCCCTCGCGAGGGTCTTGGGTCTGTGTTAATGAAGATGGGCCATGCTGGGCCCCCCTTTCAGCCACGCCATAGGCCGCAGGCAGGCAAGTCTGGGGACCCCCATTCCCAGAACGCCGACAATAGCCCCCGGGCCCAAGGCGCGCCCGGACTTGGCCGTGCAGGGAGGCGGAAGGGCAAGAGCGAAGCGCCACGGGCCCTAATAGCTTGCAGCCTTGGGCGCCGCGTGGCGGTTGACTGGACGTGGGCGCCTCAACAACCACGCGAGTTGATAAGGGAGCGGCATCTGCCTAGGCTTTGCTTTTTTGCTTTCTCCGCTTGCTGCTCAGATCCCCTTTCTTGCGCCTCTCCTTCCTTCTTCCAAAATTTCCAGATCTACTTCAACGCGTGACCTAGGAAGCCACGGCGCCTCGTCAGTCCCTAGCCGGAGCTTGGTATTCGTCTGCCCTGGACTCACCGAACGTGTCGGAGGCGAGCCTCGCCCGGTTGCGCCGGATGGCGGCGGTGCAGGGCATCGATGGGGCGAAGGTGTTCAAGGCCGGCTCTACCACCCCTGAGGGCCAAGGGAGCACCTTCTATCCGTTCTTTGTAAGTGCCATTGCTACTGGCCTGGTGCCTCCCTTCTCCGAGTTCTTCTTCTCTGTCCTCCGCCATTATAAGCCACAGGCTCTGCATCTCCACCCCAACTCCGTCCTTCTCCTGGCAATCTTCGCCTATTACTGCGAGGCTCACGTAGGGGTGCAGCCCTAGTGGCCTTGCCGCGCCACTACTTCTACCTCCGGACCTCTCGCGGTCCTGCTCCCGTGTGCGGAGCTTCATCGTGTATGGTGGCACCATTGCCATTTCGAACCCCGAGAAAAGGATTGAGGGCTTCAGGAGCAAGTGGGTCTTGGCAGATGCTGGGCGCATCCACCCTTGGCTGATCTTGCCCACAGAGCAACCCACGAGCTCCAGCGATTGGGGTCGAGCGGAGCTCACGGACCCCCCGCGCGAAGCTGGTGTTGGAGAAGATGGACACGGATCTGAGGCCGGCCAACACGGCGGCGGCGAAGCTGACCGGCGCGTCGCTGCTGAGGGAATTCCTGGAGCACCAGCTGGCTCCGCTTCGGCAGTACTCACTTCCGATGTGGAGGCCCCATCCGAGCCCCGCGGCCTTGGCCGATGAAGATCTGGCTGCGGTCCTCCAATCTCTGCTCGGGGGCGATGTGGTGAGGTTGGAGGGCGCTCCTACGCCCTTGTTCCTCCGCGACGACTGGGAGCAGGTAGTGGAGTCCATGCCCGTCTTCAACGGGGACAGGCCCGTGCCCATGGAAACTCCCGGGGAATCGGTGGACGTGTCCTCCGACAACTCCAGCGAAGAGGAGGAAGGAGGGGAGCGGGAAAAAGGGCTTGACTCCGAGGCGACTGACGGAGAGTCGAGGGCTCCCCTCCCCCGGCGCAGGTCCTCGTGAGCCAGCGTGACGAGGCCGTGCCTGAGGAAGCTCCGTGTCATCCTCCCCGCGAGGCTTGGCCCCTCGCGAGGGTCTTGGGTCTGTGTTGATGAAGATGGGCCGTGCTGGGCCCCCCTTTGAGCCACGCCGCAGGCTGCAGGCAGGCAAGTCTGGGGACCCCCGTTCCCAGAACGCCGACAAACCTATCCACGACAACAGATATGCTATCCCTCCCCTTCTTTGTTCGAGGTAAACATAAAGCAAAGTCCATGGATATATCCTCCCAAGGAACACTAGGTACAGGCAAAGGCATATATAAACCATGAGGATTGAGTCGTGACTTAGCTTTTTGACATGTAGTGCAGCCATCAACAAAACGCTCAACATCTCGTCTCATCTTTGGCCAAAAGAAATGTGTAGCAAGTATATCCTCCGGCTTCTTGACGCCAAAGTGTCCCATTAACCCTCCTCCATGCGCCTCCTGCAACAACAAAAGACGAACAGAGCTAGCTGGAATGCATAGCTTGTTAGCACGAAACACAAATCCATCATTAAGAATGAACTTGTTCCAAGTTCTCCCTTCCTTACAATTCTGCAATACATCTTTAAATTCAGCATCATGCATATATTGATCTTTGATGGTCTCCAAACCAAATATTTTAAAGTCAAGTTGTGAAAGCATAGTATAACGACGAGACAAAGCATCATCAATAACATTTTCTTTACCCTTCTTGTGTTTAATGACATAAGGGAAAGTCTCAATAAATTCAACCCATTTAGCATGTCTACGGTTCAGTTTTGCTTGACTTTTAATGTGTTTCAAAGATTCATGATCAGAAGGTATAACAAATTCCTTGGGTCATAAATAATGTTGCCTTGTTTCTAAGGTCCGAACAAGAGCTTATAATTCTTTACCACAAGTAGAATAGTTCAGACTAGGCCCACTCAATTTTTCAGAAAAGTATGCAACAGGTTTGCCATCTTGTAATAACACACCTCCTAATCCAATTCCACTAGCATCACATTCAAGCTCAAAAGTCTTATTAAAATCAGGAAGATGGAGTATAGGAGCATGTGTCAACTTATCTTTCAATACCATGAAGGCTTCTTCCTATGCGGTACCCCAAAAAAAAGGCACATCCTTCTTTGTAAGCTCGTTGAGAGGTGCAGAAATGGTGCTGAAATCTCTCACAAAACGCCTATAAAAACCAGCGAGGCCAAGGAAACTCCTCACTTGTGTGACCGTTTTGGGCTGCGGCCAACTCTCAATAGCTTCAATCTTGGCTTTATCAACTTCAATTCCCTGTGGAGTAACAACATAGCCAAGAAAAGGTACTCGGTCGGTGCAAAAGGTGCACTTTCCAAGGTTACCAAACAAACGTGCATCACGTAGAGCAATAAAAACAGCACGTAAATGTTCCAAATGTTCCTCCAAAGATTTGCTATAAATCAATATGTCATCAAAGTAAACTACCACATATCGTCCAATGAAAGCACGTAAAACTTTGTTCATTAACCTCATGAAAGTACTAGGTGCATTAGTTAACCCAAAAGGCATGACTAACCACTCATATAATCCAAACTTAGTTTTAAATGTTGTTTTCCATTCATCTCCCAATTTCATACGAATTTGATGGTATCCACTACGCAAATCAACTTTGGAGAATATTGTAGAGTCACTCAATTCATCAAGCATATCATCTAGCCTAGGAATAGGATGATGATAACGAATAGTAATATTATTAATGCCTCTACAGTCAACGCACATACACGATGTACCATCCTTTTTCGGCACTAAATGATAGGAACAACACAAGGACTAAGGGATTCACGTATATAACCTTTGTCGAGCAGCTCCTGTACTTGACGCATAATCTCCTTCGTCTCCTCTGGATTGGCACGGTATGGCGCATGGTTGGGTAATGATGCACCGGGAATTAAGTCAATTTGATGCTCAATCCCTCGAATAGGTGGTAATCCCGGTGGCACGTCTTGTGGAAAGATGTCAGCGAACTCCTGCAAAATGTTAGTGACAGTAGGAGGCAAAGAGGAAGGCATGTCCTCGAATGAAAATAATGCCTCTTTGCACACAAAAGCATAGCAAACATATTTGCTAAAATCTAGATCATCAATATCAGATTTGGTGGCAAGTAAACATGCACTTTTCAATTTAATTTCAGAAGCAACACTAGATGGTTTATTATTAGTCTACATTTGTTGCTCAAATTCTTTTGGCACAATCTGATTTTCACTCTTATGTTTCTCCTGTTTTGCTTTATTAGCTCTATTAATATCATCTTTCAAAATGGAATCATGAGTCATAGGAAGCAAAGTAATATTTTTATCCTTATGAACAAGAGTATACTTATTGTTTCCACCATGGTGTACAAATTTTTTATCAAATTGCCATGGTCTACCAAGTAATAAGGAACATGCTTGCATAGGTACCACATCACAATCAACATACGTAGAGATACTAAAATGCACATGAACAGTACGTGTTACCTTAACCTTGCCGTTGTTGTTGAACCATTGGATGTAGTAAGGATGTGGATGTGGTCTTGTGGTGAGAGATAGCTTCTCCACCATCTCCATGCTAGCCAAGTTGTTGCAGCTCCCTCCATCTATGATGACGCGAACAGAACATTCCTTCACAACTCCCTTTGTATGGAACAAATTATGCCTCTGATTTTGCTCAGCTTGTGTGACCTGCACAATCAAAACACGTTGAGAAACTAAACATTCATACCTGTCAGCATCTTCAGGAGCCATGTATTGCATATCATGATCAGAATCATCTCCACCGTGTTCTTCACGTGTAATAAGAGCCAAAGTCTCCTCATCATAGTCACTAGCGGACTCATACCCACCATCCTCAGTAGCAATCAGCACACGCTGAGATTTGCACTCTCTCGCAAAATGTCATCTTCCCTTACAACGACGACAAATAATATCACTTGTGTGCCCTGTTGATGCCATGGAAGAAGAAGAGCTCTGCGCAGGCCCGGGAGGTGTGCTCTTGGCAGATAGTGGTGGTTGTGCCTGCTTTCTTGTGTCACGGCTGGAGGTGGCACCTGATGGAGGTGCTAGTGTAGTGGAAGTAGACGATGCATGTGGTATCCATGATGAAGATCGACCTGCAGAAAAGTTAGTTCACGCCAATGCCTGTCGATCCTGCACTTCACGTTCAACTTTACAAGCAAGATGGAATAAACGAGTGATATTAGTATACTCTTACTCTAGAATGGTCTGAACCACTCTATTTAATCCACCCATAAAACATGCAATCATAGCTTCATTCTCCTCAACAATACCACATCTAATCATGCCAGTTTGTAATTCCTGGTAATATTCTTCTACAGAATTTTTTCGTTGTCCTAAATGCTGCAATTTTTGAAGTAATTCACGTTGATAATATGTTGGAACCCAACGAGTATGCATAGTAGTTTTCAAAGCAGCCCAAGTAGCTGGAATAGGATATAATCTACAATGCACAGACCACCAAACACATGCAAAACTAGTGAATGCACAAACAGCAGTAGCAACACGTCTCTCCTCGGGATATTGTAAACATGTAAATCGTTGTTCAGTCTCTAACTCCCAAGTAAGATATATATCAGGAACATATCTACCCTCAAATGGTGGAATATTCAATTTCAGTTTAGGGAGATGGTCATGATCTCGTACCTGAGGGTGAGCCCTACCATTGCCATTATTTGCATGTGGACGACCTGGTGGTTGCGGTGTTGGTGGTTGCACGTAGTTCTGATTTTGATCAACCTCATCCTCGTAATCTCCCACAAAATCATCCTCCTCCGCATCAGAAGCAGGAGCCACAAAAGTATCAACAGCAGCACCAATAGTTTGGCCAGGTGCAAGTGGGATACGGCTCGCTCGGCGGAGGGCTGTTTCGCAACGTGGAGGTAGTCGCTGTTGTTGTTGTTGTTGTTGTTGTTGTAGAGATGCGTTAGGTGCAGCCGGTGGTGGTGGTGGAAGATGCGCGAACAATTCATTAAACCTGTTATCGAGCTTTGTTTCAAACGTCTTCTCCATGCCATCTATCTTCTCCATGGCCTCTTCAAATCTATTTAGCAATCTTGAACCTGTCCACTCATCATTTGCTGAAATTTATCACGCAACTCCTTATTCGTAATGTTCTCCTAGTCAGTCTCGTCGTCTTGTGATCCTGCCATGGTTAGCAACAATAGAAACACACAAGAATATGATCCTACAGACTACTAACAATAGGTGGTGGTGGTGTCAAAAATCCGTCAAGCAAGTCTCAAATTATTACCAGTTCTTACACAGCAGCAGGCGGTGATCAGCAACCATCGTAGTCAAAACTCTCAAAGCTTGGATAGAGCGATTACCAAGGAGAGTCAAATGCATGACGTAGATGTATGTGGAGCCGGGAAGGCTTATAATATGGTAGCAAAAAGGGTCAGCAATAATCAATTCAGAGATGCAAAGTTGAATAAACGCGCAATGATGGTATTGTGCTGGTCCTAGGCTAGACTGTGCTACAGACGCGAGCCTAGAACACTAACAAAATCATGACGCTGCACGTAAACAAGGGAGGAGCACGCTCTGAATATTTTTTATTTTTTATATTTTTTTATATCTTTTCACACTTTTTTTCCTCTATTTTTTTGCTCCGCAACAATTTTTTTCAAAAAAGTCTACAATTGGTCTAAAAACTGCCTAGCCTAAATTTTCCAGACTTAGTTTTTTTTTGAGTTTGGAACTATTTTTCTTCTGCGGGTAGCACGAAAGTTCAGGAGTCCTACGCTATCACGACCCGGAGTATCGCGTGATCTGGAAATCCAAAACAGAGTAACAAAGTACTGGAGTCGGACTAGGACTGGTGGCGGAGATGAATCTGGTGGAACTCGGACTGGTGGCGGCAATGAATCTGGTGGAACTCGGACTGGTGGCGTATATATGTTGCAGGTGGACTCGGATTGGTGTGATGGCGGTGGATATGTGGTATGTGGCAGCGGTGATGATGATGGTGGTATATGGCAGCGGTGACGATGATGGTGGTATATGGCAGCGGTGATGATGATGATGATGCAGTGGCGGCGTGACTACTTGTGAATAGAACTCGAAACTCTAAAGGACTAGACACTAAGACCAGCAACTAGACACGATGATGCAACCGCAAACTCAACATTGCAAAACCCTAAAAATATTATGCAATGGCTCAGATTGGTTCGGATATGATGAACTAACCCTAAATTTTTTTTGCTTTTTCGTGGACTATAGGTATGAAGAACAGACTCGATCTAAACTACAAAAAACTGTAAAATCTCACCGAGCAACATGAAAATCTGATACCCTTGATAGAGGCTAAGTTGTCCTGATGTTTCGATGAGATAGATATCATTTTCTGTGGGAGTCAACTTTGACGATCCGACTACGAACGTGCAAAGACGTCGCGCCTTAGCAATCGCTAAACCAACTTCCGAGGGTTATTGACCACACCGGAGCACAATCAACCTAACCACGAGGGTCTATTTCCTGCGAGCAAACGAAGAACAAGCAAGAAACTGAGATTGCAATCTGGATATTGCGAATAAAAGAGGAAAGCTTTATTAATGAAGGTGGGGTTCTGTGACGTCTTGGTCTGGTTGTTGGACACAAACGAAGTACGCGAAGTTGCAGCTATGGCGAACTTTTAGTCTAAACAAAACCCCAAGTCTAAACGATGCCCTAAGGGCTGTATATATGGAGGAGATAGGGGGATTTCGTGGCCCTTGGAGGAGGGTCCTAAACCAACCCTAACTCTTGTTTCCCCACACATACAGACTCTAAAAACAGCCTATACTTAAGTATTTCGAAAATACATGGGCCTGGCCCAATAATAAGGTGACGCAGCACCTAGAATAGCCTCTGGATGAAATTTATGAAGTGACATCTTGTATATTTTGTCCAAGGCTTCATGCACTCCTTATGGTGGCTTCAAAGTCCTGAAATCATCACTTGTAACTCCGTTCTTTATCCCCTTGCGCATGCCATCATATCCATGCTTGAACTTGCTCCAAGGTTCATCTTTCTTGTCCAAGCTAAGCCCTTCATTTGTAAGCAAAACAAATGTATCCAATTTAGACAGCATCATATTCTCATGAGCATTAGAATCGTTACCAGGAAACGAAAGTACCTAATGGTGCGGAGCATCCCAAGGTCATCCCCATGGACCTACCATCGTCTCATCAAGTGCCTAGTGGACCCATGACTCAATCACGTGCAAGAGCTCTCAAGACCGAGGTGACATCTCTCCTCTCACAATTCCACTTCGATGACCATGAGACATGGCTACTACCTCAAACGGAGACATTGTGCATACTCAGGTATCAAGGAGTTAGCCATGGAGACGCCAAGGAGTGAGGAGAATTCGAAGAGGAAGATGGACGTGAAGATGGAGAATAAAAAGGGCTAAGTCAGCAGAAGCCCGGACGATCCGGACCGCCGTCCAGACAATCCGGCCTCAGCCCGGATGGTCCGGACCCCGGCCCGGACGATCCGCGTAATGTGCCCAGCGACACCCGAGATGAAATCTCGGAGATGGGTCATCCGAACCCAGGCCCGGATCATCCGGCCCTCCCACAGCTGCTCCAACACAGCCGGACGATCCGGATGCCGACCGGGATCATCTAGACCCCCGAAGCTCGGATCATCCGGACCAACTCCCGGATCATCCGGCCACCGCCTGCGTGCGTGACTTGGGCCGAGGCCTGTGTACCAGTTTCCCCCCTCACTTACCAATTCTCCCCTTGGGCCATAAATAGACCTTCTACTCCCCATTTTTAGGGTTAGCAAATGTTTAGCTCATGTTTGTGAGAGAGCTTTGCTCATCCACTTGGTAGTCTTCTCTACAAAGATTCGAGCCTCCACCGGAGAAGATCCCCCAAGTGGATTCAAGACCCCTCTTTAGGGAAGAACATCAAGACCTCCTCACGGAGAAGACCGGTTACCTTGTATCGTCCCTAGTTGTCCGTGGATCGTGTATCTTTCCTTATGTACTCGAGGATCTAGCCCATGTGTGACTTATTCGTGTCGGCTTAGTGATTCCTCTCGTGTTTATTATTGTGTTTTCTCTCTGTTCCTCCCCGTGTTCTTCATGATTTCCGCGGGATCCGCTCCTTTCATGAAAGATCGGGCGATTAGGGTCTCTACCTTACATCACCTGATAATTCAATTGGCGTGCGCGAGCTCTAGTAATTGGTCTAGTATATATAGCAGCAGGGGCTGTGGGTGTAACAATCTATTGATGTCCTCATCAGAGAATTGGGACTTGGCGGTTGGCCAAATTTGAGGTTAACTCAAAATAGCAGTAGCGCTGCTTTACAACCCATCTCTATAGCTAACTTAGCTATAGCTATAGCACTGCGTTGTAAAGCAGCACAACTGCTAATGGCACATAGTAGTAGCGCTTTTCTAGAACAAACCGCTATAGCTATAGTAGCTATAGCGCTGGTTCTCAATCAAGCGCTACTGCTAATGGCACATAGTAGTAGCGCTTTTCTGGAACAAAGCCCTATAGCTACGCTATAGCTATAGTAGCTATAGCGCTGGTTCTCAATCAAGCGCTACCGCTAACTATTCCAGTTTTTATTATTTTCTTTTTATTATTTTCCTTTTCTAGTTTTTAATTTTCTTTTCTTTTATTATTTTCCTTTTCTTTTCTGTTTACTTTCCTTTTTCTTTTGTACTGCTTTCTCCCTTTTGTTTTTGTTTTTTTGTTTTTCTCCCGACGACGGCTTCTCCGGCCCTCTCCCGCTGCGCACATATCACCGGAACCTTGCATGTGGTGGTAACATATCAGTTGACCGATAACGGTTACTTAAATGCGTGCACAAAATATATACATATATATATACATGTAGGTTTCTGATCAGCTGCATCGACGACGTTTCACATTGATCTTCTTCCCTTTCTTGTTCGTTCCTGAGTAATTGAGCTCCTCCTTGTGACTTTTCCGGAGCCATGGATTATGATCTTTCTTAGGTAATGTAGTATTGATTCTTCTTTTCACGTATGCTTCATCGTCATCGTCATCTTCCCTCATCGGGTTGCCGTATTGGTCGTAGTCTTCCTCGTTGTCTACTCCATCCATTCCGACGATGCTCCTTTTGGATCTCCTCACGACAACACGACTGGGATTGGCCGGGTCGGTTATGAAGAAGCATTGTGTCATGTGCTTAGCGTGTACCCATGGCTCATTTTTGGCGATGACGTTAAAGTTCACGGGAGTGTTCTTCGCGTCGGATATAGACATGGTGATGAAATACTTGTTTTCTCTTACGACGTCCTTGGCCCATCTGACACGGAACATCATCGCATCATGCATTCCATCATAGTCAAGCTCCCAGATCTCTTCGACCCTTCCATAGAATCTCTCACTTGTGTCGTTGGCGTCAGTCACGCATTTAATTGTCACCCTAGAGTTTTGGTAATCACTGTCCATGTCTTTGGCCTCCGTGTAGAACATGTACCCAATTATATCGTAGCACTGATAGGTCACGAGCTTGTGCGCGGGGCCATGTGCTAAGGTGTGTACGAGCAATCCGTCCGAAGTGCCCTCTTCCGGGGGATTTTCAAGAACTTGCTATTTAAACCAGCGCAAGAAAGTGGCGTTGTGCTCTATAGTAACCTTGTCGTCCGTCTTGAGCATCCCCTTATCACGGTACTTCTTTGCGATGGTTTCTTTGTGCTGTGCCACATAATCATCTACCACATCTAGGTGTTATAGCACTACTAAGTTAGCCCTATCAAAGTCGTTCCGTCTATCCGAGTAGTCCACGTGAAATTCCCTCCAGTCGTTGTAGTGACCATCTCCTTCGAGCTTCCCATCGTGCTTCTTGATGGGAAAACCAACAACAGGGTCTCCGACGCTTATATAATTCTCGCAAAAGGAGACGCACTCATGCGTCAGATACCCCTGGACGATGCTCCCTTCCGGACGGGTCATGTTATGAACGAATCCTTTGATGACCCCGTTCATCCTCTCAAACGGCATCATGCTGTGAAGGAATGTCGGCCCGAGGTCGATGATGTCATCCACGATGTGGAGACACAGATGCACCATGACGTCAAAGAATGCGGGCAGGAAGTACATCTCAAGCTCACATAGTATGACAACGATTTCTTCCTGTAGCCTACAGATCTGCATCACACTTATGGACTTTCGAGATATAACGTCGAAGAAGTTGCAGAGACCAGTAAGCGTGTCACAGACGTGCTTCTCCATTATCCCTCTAATGGCAACCGGGAGTATCTGCGTCATCATCACATGACAGTCATGAGACTTCATCCTGCTGAACCTTTTCTTCTTGGGGTCTAGAAATATGCTTATCTTCCCATAGTAACCGGAACTGACTTTGATTCCCACAAGGGACTTGATTAATTGATCAATCTCCTTTGCACTTAAGGTGAAGCAAGAAGGGGGCAATAATTCTCCTCCTTCTTTTGACTTTTCCGCCCCTTACCCCTCCTCCGTCTTCGTCTCCTCCATCAACTTTTTACGGTGGAGATCTTTCCTGATCTTCAAATCTTCCAAGTCTTTCCTTGCCTTCGGCCCATCCTTGGTCTTCTCTGGCATGTTCATCTGTGTGCCAAGCAAGCTCTCGAGGGCATTATTCGTGATATGCATTGGATCAAGGCAATGAGGTGTGTCATGATTGGGCCAGTACTCCAAGTACCAAAAAATAGACCTCGTTTTCCATACCTTCAGCAGCGGCTCCGGCGCATTTTTGATCTTTCTCGGCGCGGGGCATTGTTCCCAGTTTCTCAATAGCTCATCGATTTCGGTGCCGCTCCTCCTACGTGGAGGTCCTCGAAGCTCAGCCAACCCATCGAATAGATCTCCACGCTTTCTCCACGAGTCATCCTTCTTGAGCCATCTACGATTCCCCATGTACACGTTTTTCCCGGACCCACCATGTTTCGTTGACGTAAGCTGCTGAGACGTTGTATCATCCACGCACCTCGTGCATCCGCAGTATCCGTGGCACACCTGGCCTGAGGTGTACCCTTAACCGAGATAGACGTGCACCGTCGTCATCAGCGCGGCTCTCATATGGAAATATTCTCCTTTGCTGGCGTCCCATGTCCATGCCGGTGTTTTCCATAACGTGTCTAGCTCCTCTTGTAGAAGCCCCATATACAAGTTAATACTATTTCCCGGTTGTTTCGGCCATTGAATCAGCATGCTCATGTGTATGTACTTTGTCTTCATGCACTTCCATGAGGGGAGGTTGTACATACATACAAACACGGGCCATGTGCTGTGGTTGGTGTTCTGGTTTCCAAACGGATTCATGCCATCGGTACTCACACCAAGCACGATGTTCCTTGGATATTCTGCAGCAAATCCATATACGGTGTTGAATGCTCTCCACTGGCTACCATCCATGAGGTGTCTCAGCCTTGGATCATCTCCATCGTCGGGCTTCTTTCTCTCCGTGTGCCAGCGCATGAGCTTTGCTTCCTTAGGATCTACGAAATACCTCTATAGACGAGGAGTGATCAGAAAGTATCATACAACTTTCCGAGGAGCTTTCTTTCCTACCTTCTTGTATTGAGAAGCATTGCACACTGGACAACTGGTTTTTCCCTCGTGCCCCCCCCCGATAAATGATGCAATCGTTGATGCATGTGTGGTACCTAATGTGCGGGAAATCAAAAGGGCAAACAATTTTCTTGGCATCCTTGACACTAGTAGGACACAGGTTCCGCGCGGGAATAACTTTATTACGTAGAAACTTCAAATGCTCATCGAGGCTTTTCTCTATCCATTTGTTTTTGGCCATCGTATTTAGAAGTTCGAGCTTGAAACTCAAGCGGATCACCTCGGGATCGCAACCGTCATTCAATGGAGTCCTCGAGTCTACTTCAAGTTGCGCCAACTTGCCTCCTCTCTAGAGGCAGCTCTCTCACTAGTCGTACTCTTGCGAAGGAGGTCTTGAACATGAGGGTCCTGCACGACTGCACTTAGTAGTGTCGAAGACTACGACTTGACCGCCGCCTCTACTTCGCCATGTCTGGACTCTTCTTCGCCGTGTCCGGAATCTTCTCCGCCGCCATCGTCATTTCTGAACTCTTCCTCGCTGACATGTCCGGCGCCATCGTCTTCTTCTCGATCGGTCATCTCTTCGACTAGCCCCATGTCGTTACTCCCTGCCATGAGGACGTCCTCATCATCATCATCTTCTTCACTTATTCACTGATTATAGCCATCCATGAAACCATTCATCAGCAGGTGCGCCTTCAAAGTGCCACGATCAAAAGGGTCCAAAAGGACTCCTTCCTTGCATCTTGCACACGGACATCTAATCCTAGTCCGATTATTTGCATACATGTCCCATCACCGCGGATTGCATGTACCACTCCACCTTCCATCCACTCACCTTCATGTCTGACTACACGATATAACAAGCAAAAGGGTTATGAAATAAATAATGCATGCTTCATAGTCATATATATAAAATTTTGGCATGACTTTGCCTAAAAATAGGACATATGAGTTTGCTCAAAATTCACCTAAACGGAAATAAATCGACATTTCAGCAAAACATAAGCAACTCGAGGGC